>NC_045642.1:60978718-61281218 GCF_009829145.1 Chiroxiphia lanceolata
TTCAATACTGTGGTCTTAGAAAGTAACTCGGGGTTATGAACTCCCAGCTGCACTTTGGTGAATTATCTTGGTTGTCTTGAGACAGAAGACATAGCTCTTGGTATTCACTCAGTGTTGTAAATAAAAGGTATGTCCCACATAAAGAGCTTGAAACTTCCATTCCTGGTGGATAAAATGATCTGAAGCTCAGGAAGCACAGCAGTAGGAAGTCTAACCCTGCCACAGTTTGCCACAGCAGAAATCACTGCACAGACTTGACTTAGGATCCTATTAGAGTTGTGATTTTAACAAAAGGTGGGTGACATTTTCCATGTCAATAAATTTTGCCTCCCCATCTTCTGTCTTGTCTTCTCAAGGACAAACACTGACATTCAGCAGCTTCCTGCCAGGATCTATCCATGGTGTAGCAGCTGAGGTCAGTGCTACGGGCACTCCACAGCCTTGAGACACTGGCTGGGGAGAGTGTTGGTAGGTGTGATGTTTAATGAACACAAAAACATTGGGAAGAGTTGGTTTTCTAGCAGGCAGGATAGCAGGAAATGAGCATCACCTGAAGCAAAAACTGAGGCGTAAGCAGCTGGTATTTGCAGTCATCACCCACAAATCTCTCCCTCTGTGTTGCAGCAGTGGCTCAGGCCAACTTCCTCAGCCACCTATGGAATAACACTGCAAATCCAGGTCTTCACTGCAAAGGCTTTTCAGAGGAGAGATGTGGATGTCCGATGCCTGAAGCTGCTCCAACTCTGAATGTCTCAGCAGTAGGGAGGAAGACCTTCAGCACAAAACCTAGGCTTCCCATGGACCATTCCTGTGGGAGACAGCATTCCTGTGGTGCTGCCCCCTGAGCCAGGCACTGCTGATGTGAGGGTTTCACGCAGAATTCCCTTTCCTTTTGCTCCAGCTCTTGACCAGACCAGTATATCTGATCATGCTCTTTCTTCATGTTCAGATTCTGCCAGTCCTGGAAAACAATTGACCAGTGTGCTTAACCACACTCTGCTTGGTGCCTGTCTCCTGCAATGGAGCTGGGAGGTATTTTATTGCTGCAGATGCCATCATTTAGATAGAAGGACCAGATGACTTGTGCTTACAGAAGGTGCCGTGGTGCTGCCCTACTGTCACTGGAGGCCTTGCCAAGTTCTGGCCTGGGTGATGTAATTCCACTCACAGTACTCCCATCACTCCAGGTCTTGCCTGTTTGCTCTGTTTTTCCTGTGAGCTGTCTAAAACCAGATGCTGGGTTTCACTCCAAAGGCTGCTGTGTGGCAGGGGTGAACAAACCCATTCTTGTGCAGGGGTTGGCATCAGAATGACTAAGAGGCCACACAAGCTATTTAGGGGGTGCCAGAGGCAAAGCTACACGACTGCCTGAGGGGCTGTAATTCCTGAGAGCATGGCATGCTGCCCAGAGCTGATGGCTCAGGGCTACCTGCAAATAAAAAGAACTATTTATGTGAGAGGGCAGGTTTTAAATAGACTCCTTGCGCATTTGGAAATAGTTTGTGTCATAGTTTCAGGGTTAGCTGTCCTTAGACATGTCTGTGCCTTTAAGTCAACAGCCTGCAGATACTACCAGTGTGTGTGTGGGATCCTGGGAGCCCTCTCTCCTCAGCCCAGGGTTTCAATCACTGTCGTGTCTGATGACTCCTGCAAGTTTAATTTTAGTTGCATGTCAAAGAGGCTGAGTTAACCACTGAGCACCCAGCCCTCACACAGCCCCAGGCAATCTGCTGTAGCCATGACTGGGAAAATAAAGTATTCTCCCTATTTCCTCATTGTCTGAGCATTATTCATGGAGCTCTCCTAGGCACAGAGGTGAATTCATCAAGTCTCTGTCTTGTTTGGCAGGACCCTGTCACAGTCTTTGCTGTATTTTCTTAATTGAGAGTTGAGGAGCCACCGGCCCCTGTTTTGTCTGGTCACTGTACACTGCTGTGTGTGATGGAGGCTCTTCCATCTGCTTAAACAGCCCATTGCCTGGGGCCTGTGAAACATTTCCAGGTTTCTTTTCCTAGCTGAGAATCTCTGCTCATCCCTCCCACTGCTCCTGGGAACTCACAGTGACATTGTCAAGGCTGCCACAAATGCCTCTCCCAAATCGTTGGCCAGCCCCGAGTCCAACACAGAATAATAATCACTGAACCTTCCTCCTTCGGGGATTCACACTGTTGAGGCATTTTGTACTCCATCCTCATGGCTCTGCCCTGGGTTTGTCTGTGTGCAGGACAACAAAACCTCACCCATTCTGGCACCTGGGTACCCGACAGTGCCCTGCATCACTGTGGGCAGCCCAGGCACCTTTCCTCTCTTGTTTTAACACAGCACAAGCTTGTTTCCTCCTAGATCCTGACAGCTTCTGAGGCAGGTTGGATTTACAATCGTGTAATGATCCAGTTGTGCACCAGAATTCCCACTGGGCTGGAGAGAGCAGGTTCCACACTGGTCTGTAGTTCACAACACAGAGCTCTTCTTGCCAGTAGATGGACCATCCTGGCTCTGGTGTGGTGGTGACACAGCCATGGTGCATCCACCTGTCTTGAGATGAGATGTAGTTTGAGTCCAAAATCACCCTCTGCAACCAACTAAGTCTCAAAGGGAAGCATCTTTTAAACAGAAACTGCTGATATCTGCATGTCAGGGAACACTGAAGTGCTCCCACTGAGTCCATTCTCACACAGGGGAACTCATCACCTTTAACTTCTGTTGAAATCAATGACACAAAAGCCTGCAGTCAAATTAAGCATTAATATATTTGCTTCACCGAGTATTTGCTTTGCATCTCAGATAAATGATACACGCCACTGGCTGGTTTGTGGTTTTTTTTATATTTGAAACGATTTTATCCTGATCTTTGGGGAACAGATTAACTTCTGAGAGCATCCAGGTCAACTAGAGTGGAGACAATTAGCAGATCTGCCTACCTGAGTGTTAACTTGTTGGACACCCTGGTACAGAGTTTGAGAATGGAATTTATTATTACCAGAAATTACTGCTTTGTACCCCAGGTTGTCTTAGCAGCAGCAGAGAACGAGTGGTTATTAAGTAGATTCATAGAATCATTTAGGTTAGGATGTAGCTGATCTCTTTTTTTACATAGATGTTATTATTCTGCTTCCCTCAAAACAAGAGTGATGGTTTCCACTCTTAATAGTAAAAAAAGTAATGTTTTTAACAGCAGAATTCCCAAGAATTACTAAAAATGGTTAATGCATCCTGAAAACGGTTTTGTCTTCCAGATCAGGATAATTATCACACCACTTCCCCCCAAATAACAAGTGTTCTTGACTTCACGTTGCAGTGCAATCTTTGAATTTACTGATTAGTTCTGCATAATGAGTGTTTTAGCAATCTTCCAAACACAGCCATGTTTGGCTGTGACACACTTTGGAGCCCCGAGGCCTCTTGGCATTTAGATCAGTCCCTTCACACGCTGCAGTTTGGTGGTGCCTTGCCTCAGTCCCTTGGTGTTTGGGCTGTATGAAGTGTTCCCTTGTGGGACCTCTCATGTTTTAAACCGGTGTGTCAGAGAGCCTCTCGTGTCAAGAAAGGGAAGCATAATGGGAATATCTTCAGGAATACCTTTAACCAAGAATGCAGGCAGTGGAGTTGCTAAAAAAGCCCTTCCCAGTTTGGGAAAGGTAGAGATGTTTCAGGAGGGGTGCAGTGTTCAAGGCCAGGTTGTGTCCAACACGGGGGCTTGGAGCAACCTGGTCTAGTGGAAGGTGCCCCTGCCCACAGCAATGGGATTGGACCTAAATGGCCTTTAAGGTCCCTTCCAACCCCAACCATTCCAGGATTCCATGTGCCTTTAATCTATCTGCATGCTGGAGTCCTCAGTCTCTTCTCAGCCCATGAGATACCACTTTGCACAGGACAGCTGTCCCCAAGAGCAGTGTCTGCTGAGCTGACCCTTCTCTTTCTTGAAATCCTAAGAAGTAAACAGTTTACTGGAGCTGTGTGTGACACAGTGTCTGGGAAACTAGAGATTTTGTTTGCAATTTGATCCACAAGGAACTGTCTCTTAGCAAGCAAAACTTTTCACTGTATATTAAAATAAAGGTATTACATTTCCTTCCCTCCCTTTTCCTTCCCTCTCTCACACTGCTGTTTGCCTGGCTCAGTCCCACTGCCTGGTGTCTCACTTCCCCACCATGGTGATGTGTCTGGAAGTATTTTTTAGTATCTTTAGGCAACTCTTAAAGCTTACTTGGCCATAGGTGAGAATATATTTCAATAAGAATAAAAACAGGGTTTGGAGCAATGCAAGAAAAAACTGGCAAGCTACAGAGAAAAAAAATTGGTGATTATAATCCCTGTGCTCATGGCCTGGAAGGCAGAGTCTGGGAACTGTCAGAGCATTATAGATAACCTTCATTTCTGTGTGTGAGTCCCTGGGATTATTGTTGCTCAGAGTGTGATTATTCCAGGTAAGTTACTCCTTTTCTATTTGCGAAATCGCTGTTTTAAGAAGATTGTGGGTTATTTTCTCTATGTGAATTAAATAATGGATTCTCATGGGTGCAAAGGAGTAAGTAGGAAAAGCACTTAATTGAAGGCGATAAAAGTCTAATGAATGTTTGTTGTGCTGGAGTGAACGCTCAGGAAAATCCTGGCTGAGACTGAAACTCTTTTCTCTTCATAGGGAATGCAGTCGGATTTTTGGTGAAGATGGTCTGACGCTGAAACTCTTTCTTAAAAGGACTGCTCCCTTTTCTATTCTGTGGACTTTGACTAACTACCTGTATTTACTGGCTTTAAAGAAGCTGACAGCCACAGACGTCTCTGCCCTGTTCTGTTGTAACAAAGCTTTTGTCTTCTTGCTTTCTTGGATTGTGCTGAAAGACAGGTTCATGGGAGCAAGGGTAATGATGTGCCTCGTTTTCCACTCTCTCTTGTTTTCATAAAATTGCCCTTAAATCCATAAGCCATTGTGCTGCCATAGCACTGCTGCATTATGGTATAGATATGCCATGAAAGCATTTCTCATTTTATTTTTATTATGGAGATCTAAGCCTCAAGATGAGTTAGAGATCTCAGACTCCAGAGGTGGGAAATTTCAAGAAGCTATTACAGCTAAAGTGTAACATGATAAATTAAAATAGAAGGACTTCCACTTTCACATAAACCCACTCTGTCTTGGCTTACAATGCTAAAGTTTAGTTAGTTTTATTTTAAACTTAGTGATGAATGCTTAGGTTCTGACCAAAGCAGTTTTATTCCTTGTTTGTCTAGGCAGCTGTTTTCACTGTCTTACCTATTTTTCTTATGCTACCCTATTACATTTTACACACTCATACCCACGTGCATGTGCCAAAATTGGTTTAAAAGGAGCACAACTGTTTTGTGTGAAGTTGTATTTTGCACTGAAGTGTTACAGGACTCACTGGCAGTAACATGGACCCTGCAAAAATTGGGAAAAAAAGAACTCAAACTAAATGCTGCGTGCCTGGATCTGGGGAAAGCAACATGGTCTTTGTAATTTTGCACACACAGAACTCCTAACATACAGCTGGGTTAAACATTGGATAAGGAGTAATGAGGATTTCCAACAGTTCTGCTGATATAGATTCCTCCTCTGAAATGGCTCGAGGCCTGATGATTCTGGGTGAACTATCAGGAGCCTTGAAATTCCTTAGGAATTGTTTGTGGCCAGGTGTGATGCCTGTGATCAGAAGATGCCACCAGCAGTTGGATTTAAGTTCCATGGAAAGTGTGATGGATCAGGATACCTCATCTAAGCAAACTTTTTTTCTTTTTTAAATGAGCACAGCAGCTTTTTTTTTTTTTTTAATGAATAGTCTGATAGAAGGGTTCAGAAATGAAAGGAAAAGGCATTCTGGTGTACAGGCATCTCATCTGGCTCTTGGAGCAGCCACCAGCACACTGAGCAGAGCACTGTGCTTGCCAAGTTGAGGAGGTGAACCCGTGTTTCACCCTCAACCACGGTGCCCTTGAAGGTAAGGACATGGACATTCCACCTTGCAGTGCTAAAACCAGGCACCTGTTTCATATAAAACTTAACATATAGAAGCATAAGATTAATGTAACCTCCCCTCAGACCATTGATGACTAACTCAAAGAATAAGCAGGGTTTAAAATCCTCAGTTCTTCTCTACAGAAATAACAGGAACAGTAATTCCCTCCTCTGCCCCTTGGTCATCTCAGGTCCCAGCTGAAAAAATAGGAAATTTTGTACCCTTTGAGGTAATTTTTGTCTCAAAGCAACATCTTCCTAGAAGAGCAAGCATAACTCTTTGTGTTTTCTTAGCCTGCCCTCTTAAGAAACCTAGAAATAAAAGCTATTTTCAGTTATTACTTGTTTTTCAATGCCTAAAAAAAGGTTGCTCCTATTATGCATTAGTATTAATGCTGTAAAACACCATGGGGTTCACTCAAGAAAAACCCAGCAGGAAAAGTGAGCAGCAAATTCTACACATAAAAGAAACTGGGTTTTGCTGCTAAGAGGCAGATTCTGGATACCCATTGCTGCAAAGGTAAATCACAGCATTTTTCCAGCAGCTCTCCTGCCAGAGTAACACTTAATGATGTTAATAACCACACAGGAGACTGTTTGAGAGCTAAAATACGACAAAGCAGCACAGCCCCAGCCTTTTGTGCTTTGAATGCCTCCTCTGCTCTCACCCACAGCCTCTCAGAGCAAGGGTAATTGAGTTATTTGGACAGTAAGGAGACAGAAAGAAATAAGGGCTTAATCATATACTCTGAGCCATTTTTTGTAGAAGCACTCAGCACCCGGGAGCTCAGCTCTGAGTTTCAAAGGAACTCAGCTCCTACCAACTCTCCCAGAGCTTCGGAGCCGTCAGGCACGTCTGTGTCTCACCTGAGACCACTTTCATCTGCCTGAAAGAGAACCAGCAGCCTCAGTGGCTCTGCAGCGGATTCCCAGCTCCCTGCCCAGCTGGTGTGGCTGCAGGCAGTGTCCAGACTGCCCATGGATGCCCACGGGCATTTGGATCTCTCCTAGCCCGTGGCACAGCGCTCCTGCACGGCTGGAAAGCAGCCCCTGGCCAGGCTGTGGGGCTGGATTTTTAGATGTGCTTCCTAAAGACAAACCTGTCTTGATGGCCACCTTATGATATGGCTTAATCCCACCCATGGAAGCGCTTAATAGCTGCAGAAAAGCTGCTCTGGCTGTGTTTGAGTTACCTGGAGTGTGTGTTCTGCAATGAGAGCTTTGTGCCCTCAGTGGAGAAGTTGTACCACTCAAACCACGAGAGAGAAACATGAGCTGGAGAAAGTATTCAGCTGGGAAGGACAGATACAGCCATCACTATATAGCTAATGGCCTCAAGTTGTGCCAGGAGGGTTTAGAATGCATATTGGGAATAATTTCTTCACAGAAAGGATGTTCAGGCATTTAACAGGCTGCCCAGGGAAGTGATGGAGTCACCATCCACGGAAGTGTTCAAAAAACATGTAGAGTGGTGCTTAGGGACATGGTTTAGTGGTGGACCATGTCAGGTTAAGAGTTAAGCTTTGGCTCAGAACAAGCACAAATATTTAAAAGACTTTGCATATTTGAGCAGTTCTTGGCCTGTGTTGCTTAGATTTAGCCATATGCTTATATGTTTGCATGTTTGAGCCCTTGGTTGGGTTTCATCTGTGAAGCGTAATCAGTGTTTATTAGTAGGTACAGAGAGATTTGGGGACATTTTTCTCCCTTGAAAATGTTGACTTTACCCTGTCCCTGAAGGTGTTCAAGGCCAGGTTGGACGGAGCTTGGAGGAACCTGGTCTAGTGGAAGGTGTCCCTGCCTGTGGCAGGGGAATTGGAACTGGGTGATTTTTAAGGTCCCTTCCAACCCAAACCATTCTGTGATTCTGTGATTCTTAACTACACCTCATTTTCTGCTGTGGTCTACATGGGAAAAAAATAATGTTTCTGAGTAAAACGTTGGTTGGCCTTGCTCTCTTCCAGGAAAAAAAGAGGGAAGCTAATTTCATTCTGTACCTAGGAGGCTTCAAAAGCAAGTTACTACACTCCTTCATTAATTAAAAGCCCTGTTTAGTGAGCTGGCAGCTGCAACAACCATCTTTGCTTCCCTGTGACCTTGCTGCTGCTTGTCAGTGTGGAGCAGCACAGGATGTGCTCTCAGGTTTCTAAAGCAAACACCTGAGGGTTGCCAGGCAGAGGTCAGCTCTGCTGATGCTGTGGTGGGTAATGTGCAGGAGGAGCTCTGAACATGGAACTTAAACATTGTTCTTGCTGTTTTCAGTGTCAGGTCTTATTTATCGGATGTCTCATGGGGTGGTTTTACCCCATATGTGTCCATCATTTTAGTTGTTTCAGGAAAAATAAATGGGAAAAAAGCATTCTTGGCTTTCTAAATATTTTATTAAATTAGGAAACTGGCTCTCTAAATTTGGTGGAGTCAGACTGGGAAGGAGTTTTTTCCCAACAGGAAGAATCTGCTGTTGGAGATGATGGATCTACTCATTTTCATTAATACAAGGAAAGAACTGAGAGATGAGTGTTCTAAGAATTAGATCTTGATCCTTTCCCTTGGAAGGAGGGGTTAACTGCATTGGACTCTTCTGAATTTGCCTTGTGAGACACACTGCATGAAACATTCCAGCTGAAATAATCCAGCTGACAGCTGAAATGCTGCATCTGAATTATGTGCAAGGCAAGATGTTTAGTGCAGCCTGTGATGAACCCAGCCAGGCAGTGGAGCAGGGAAAGGGGGGCTTCTGGAAGCTGAGAGGAGAGATCATGGATGTCTGAGGGGTCCTCAGTGTAATTCAGCACTGCTTCAAGGCTGGGACTTCTGTGGAGTCTCTCAGGATGGCCTGACTGCTGGGATCCTGGGAAGGAGAGGAGGGAAGCTGTCTTGGTCCCCTCTTGCTAAAGCCCTTTCAGATCTCATCAAACCACTGAGAGACTGTGATTACACAGTGACTCCAGCCCACATCATTAAGCTGGGTGACTTGGATTTCAGGTGCCATTTCATGGTGAATTTGGAGGTATCAGTGACATCTTCAGGTTTGGGTGGCAGCTTTGTGGACCTGTATCTTGGAGCTTGGATGTTTTAAATGGAAGTAAGGTGGAACACAGATGTGCAGTGTGGTTTGTGACTGCCTTTGGCACAGCCACTGCAATGCCAAGGTGGTACCTGTGTGCCTCATGTACTGGTAAAATACAGATAATGGTGAGAGGGAAGTAATTAAAGCTGCAACCAGGAGATGAGTTCCTCTGTGAAGATGTTGGCCTGGGTACCTATGAGATTTAGGAGCACTGGCATTTCTACCTGTAGTCTCTACTCTGGGAGTTTCCCATTGTCTCCCCATGTATGGACACCTTTACCTGGGTCAGGTGTTTGTCCCTGTCCTGTGTGTCCCTTGAATCATGGGACTGACTGGCTCTGTTGAAATTGTTTTGTGGGATTTTTGTGTTCACTGCCTCAGTCTGTCTCACGTGTGGTTGGTAGGAGTATCAATGGCTTTTCTGGGACTCTTGGTCAAACTGTGAGCTCTGAAAGTCAGACTTCCCTGCAGAAGGGCACATGATTGGATCAAGACACCTTTAAAGTCTGTGGGCTGAAGCATGTGAAGCTTAGGTTTGTCTAGTACCAAATATTTCTTAATTGGAGTTCAGTGATGTTTTCCAAGAAGCAAGTGCCCATCTCTCTTTGGTGTTGGCTCAGGAATTGTACACTGGCTCAGGAAACACCTTTTCCTCTGCACTCCATGGAAATTGGGTCTTCATTGTGTTTGAAATTCCCACTCCTTATTTACATGCTGAGGGCAATTAGGTGGAGAGGGGGAGTTTTCCAAAGAATAAAACATGTTGGGCTCCCTACCACTTCCTTAAGGTCCTTGGAGTCAGGACCCAGGGTTTCAGACGTGGTGTAGTTAATTATTCCTGTTCTTTTTCTCTGAAGCTTCTTAGATGCCCTGTCTGAGATTTCCAAATGAGACCAGAAACCTAAGCACAAAGGTAAAGGCTTCATGGAGAAACTAGGTCATGTCTGTCCAAGAAAGCTGGCCAGAACAGCCTGGAAAAGCTCCCAGTGGTACTCTGGCATTCCAGAAGACAGGAGTCATTCCCCTGGACTAATGTCCAGGAAGTTTGGCTATCTAATGTTTGTATTTCAAGTCAAATTTGGGGTGTTGCTAAATACTTCCCTTGTTGCATAATGGAACACAATGTCTTAGAATTTCTTGATCTTGGAGCCATCTCTCCAAAGGGAATGTTTAGCTGATAAAACAGGTAATGGTGCAGGTCCTGTCAGTAGGTCCCAGCAGAATTTGCAGTGCTATAGATCCATACCACTACCAGTGCTCACACTTTTCATTATGCTTCACATCTCTCCCATAATTTTTCTCATTTAAGGGAAAACAAGAAAGCTTCAAGTCAGAGAAAGTAGCCAGTGACACTCATGAGAACCCCACACAGTGAGGATCTCTTCCCACGGGCTGAAGTAGCTCTGAGCTTTACACTACTTTCCTTTGTCTGTGCAGATAGTTGCAGCAATCATGGCAATCACAGGAATTGTGATGATGGCATATGCAGATGGTTTCCAGGGAGATTCAATCATTGGGGTGGCATATGCTGTGGGATCAGCCTCCACATCTGCCTTGTATAAGGTAGGTCACGACTGTTTGTTTGGGTTCTTATATTCACTATTATCAGCTGTTAAAAATGCACAAGTACAAAGAGAGTGGCTGTAAAATAAATATTTTATTTCCTGCATCATTCATGTTGTGACCAGGTGATGTCACCACGTCAGGAAATCCACCATGAGGGTAATTAGTTGTCACCTGCCAAATATTCGGGGTGGCTTTGCTTTATGAGTCTTCAATGAAATCTTCATTGCTGTGCTATAAGGAGTTTCAGACCATTTTTTAATCGTGCCAATGCCGTTTAAAAACAGTGTTTCAAAGGGACTTTCCATGTGCAGAATGGAGAGCCTGGATGTGGGATGTGCTGCTTTCCCCGAGTGGGAATGCAGGGCTCACCCCAGGCCTGCACTGCACATGCTGGGCTCCTGCTGGGCTTGGAGCCCTGGTGTGAGCTCAGTACACTTGAGAATGCTTGGATGCAGTGGCTGCTCTGGAAGGTGAGGGATGGAAAAGGCAGAGTCGTCTCAGAAACAGGTTGGGCTGAGCGTGGCTGTGTTTATTTTCGGCTTGAGGAGAGTGAAGTGTGTGTGAATTTTGGAGTTTGTTGTAGTGGGATCAGAATTTGCCTCCCAGCTTTAGAGTTTGCTCGTGTTGGTAATGAATTTGTGCAGGAGAACTTTGCTCCCATGAACTGTCATGACTTCTAAACCCCTCCTCTCTCCTCTCTTTTGCAGGTTTTGTTCAAAATGTTCCTTGGAAGTGCAAACTTCGGGGAAGCAGCTCATTTTGTGTCTACCCTGGGCTTCTTCAATTTCATCTTCATCTCTGTCACCCCAATCATACTGTATTTTACAAAAGTGGAGTACTGGTACCCTTTCTCTGCTGTGCCCTGGGGTTACCTGTGTGGAGTAGCTGGCCTCTGGTTAGGTATGTGATAAAAAAAAAAATACTCATTTTTCCAGCTCTTTTCTCCCCACCAATACAAAATTAGCCTCTGGCACAAACAATTCCCCCCTGTCCTCCTAAACATCAGAGCTCTCTTACAGATTAAGTCTGGTCCCAGTGCAAATTGGTACTCCTTGGAAATGATTTATATTTTTCATTATTCTTAATGAAATAATACTAACAATTAATATATAATTAATAATTAATATATAAGTGATAATTATAATTAATAATTAATAGTGATAATAATAGCAGGGAGTAAACATGAAGCATCCATACTGATGGTTCACTTTTTCATCCCTACTGTAGTTCCAGACCAATTCCCCTGTCTCTGGAATAGCTTGACTGCTCTAAATCCCATTTCAAAGGGCTGTGTGTTCTCAGTGTCTTCCTGGCACACTCTGTGGGGTGTTTGTGCACTGACACATGGATCCCCAGTGCTGGGGCACCTTTCTGTGGGTGCTGCAGGTGCTGGGCAAGGCTCACACAGCCCTTCCTGAGCCACAATTGCCATTCTACAGCCAGGCACAGTATCTGTTGGATTCAGCCCGGGGGCGTTTTAATTTCCAGATATAACAACATCCTTTCCTTTAGTAAAGTCTCTGTTATTTCATAATTGAAGAGGTTTCTGTCTCCACTACACGTTTATCAAATGGGAGCAAAGAGAATGCCTGGTACACAGGGCTAATTTATCACCCATCAATCTACCAAAGTGTATAAACCCAGCCATGAGGGAACAACCTCATGGAGCAGACAAGGATGAGCAACTCTGTGCTCCTTTTATGTAAGGGACTCAGCAGCAGGACTGAGTGACCAGAAGAAAATTTTTGGAAGTTTCTGCAGCTTGCTTTTGATCTCTCAAGGAAATTGTAGCTGGCTGGTAATGCTGTCATGTAAAAAACAAACAAACAAACAAAAAAAAACAAACAAAAACAAACAAAAAAAAAGCCAATCCATAAATTTAAGGTGGTGAATATTTTTATTTCCGTCAGATTTCATTTTGCCTTCAACATGGCACCAAGGCCTTGGTCTTGCCCCAGTCTGCTTAGTTTGCAGTTAATTTCGTCAGCTAATTGTGTTTAGTGTCCTTTAGAGTATGAGTTCCTATTGCTGTCACCTTTGGGGTGTGGTCCAGGTGGAGGGTGTGCAGCCTTTTGTGGAGGAAATGTCCCACTGAGACAAGGACATCACAGCCTCAGCCAAGAGGGCAAGCTGGGATCACCACCCTTCTGGTAGGGGAACAAATGAAGGTTTCTGGCAGCAAAATCAGGTTGTTTGTATCTGATTAAAGCTTGGGAAAAGCCATGAAATATGTGTGATAACCTTGGTATTACAGTTTATGAAAGGCCATCCAGCCCTTCTCATTACTCCATTCAGAACTTCCCCTCATTTCACACTCCTAAATAAGAAAAACAAAATCACTCACTTTGTGACAACTACGTAATTGTGGTGTGGATACTGATATCACCCTTGTAGGGTCAAGTGGAAGAGAAATATCTCACTCTAGTGTTTTTCCCTGTAATCATGTGTGATTTGCTCTGTTTTTCCCTAGCTTTCAATATCCTGGTTAACGTTGGTGTCGTGCTCACGTACCCCATCCTGATCTCCATCGGCACAGTGCTCAGCGTCCCTGGAAATGCAGGTACCACGGCTGGTGGTGGAAAAACAAGCCCACGGGCACACAGACAGCACAAGCAGTTTATTGTCCAAATACTCAAAATCTGTTGTCATCAGGGCAGGGTGTATACGTGGAAATTTATTCCAGAGTCCTGTCTTGTTGAACAGCCTCTGCCTCTGCTCTTCCACCCTCTCAGCCTCGCCGCTCCTGGGATTTGAGCGTGTTTTCAAAGAAGCATCTATTTTTAGGGGGATGCAGGTCAGAGCTGCAGAACAGTCAGTACCTGAAGGAGGCTGCTCAAGGGCTCAGGTGCCCTCTTGGTGCTGGTTGTGGGTCTGGGCAGCACCAACTCCAGCTCTCTGACCCACATCCTGCTCTCTCCCAGTCCCTGGTCTGTGCAGCCCAAGGAAACATTCTGCTGATGCAAACTGTTGAAGATAAAGAGTTACCATAAAGTACCTTCCCTCTCAGAGCAGAAATCATGGAATCATACATTCATTAATGTTGGAAAAGACCTCCAAAAGCTCCAAGGAGATTGGAGGTTGGACCTCCAAGTCAAACCTTCCACAAAATACCCCCATGGCCACTTAACAATATAGTGAAGTGCCATGTCTACTCATTTTTGAACACTTTCAGGCATGGTGACTCCACCACTTCCCTGGGGAGCCTGTTCCAGTCCTTAACCACTCTTTCAATTAATAAATATTTTCTAATATCCAACCTGAGGCCATTTCCACTCGTTACCTGAGAGGCAAACACCCACCTGCCTACAACCTCCTCTCAGGGAGTTGTAGAGAGTGAGAAGGTCACCCCGAGCCTCCTTTTCTCCAGGCTGAACTCCCCCAGCTCCTTCAGCTGCTCCTCATAGACCCTTTCACATGGAAACCTTGAGGCTTGGATCCCACAAGGCTTCCTCAGAGCCTGCACGAGGTGGTGAGGGATGGAAGAGATATGGCACTTCCAGTACTGTGCTGTCAGGTCAAAGCTGTTCTCTGAACTGAGGGAGCTGCTCACTCTGGAGATCTGAGAGCTACACGGCCACCGTCACAGCCAGAGAGCAGCACACGGGTCACAGAGACGTGCCAGGCTGCTCTGATGCCATCATCCATCTGTTGGAAATCAGAGACAAGGAAAAAACTAACAAAGACAATTCAGAAATTGTGCTGAAACTCTCTCTGTCTGGGAAAAAAGATAACAAAAAGACTGAAAATGCGGATTAATTACCATGTGAAGCGAGCAATCAATAACCAATAGAAGATAGAATACTAATTAATGAAGAGGATTATGAAATTTATAGCCAGTGAACATTAATTCCTTTGCTAAAAATGCAAAAATAGTGAAAAGTATTGAAAGTGGGTGTGTGTGTCTGGTGGAGTGACCCCACAAGCACCCCGATAATAATAGTAATAGATTATTATTAAAGTATATAAACGCATAGAAATAACAAGGCAATAAAGTAATGCCTGCTTTCCAATACTAAAAAAATAGCTACAGAGTTCGATTTATCCTGGTTTTGGTGACACATCCCACTGCTGGTTTGATGTTGTTGTTGTTGTTTCCTTCCCCGCAGCCGTGGATCTGGTGAAGCACAAAATGATCTTCAGCGTGGTGAGGTTGGGAGCCACCATCATCATCTGCATCGGGTTCCTGCTCATGCTGCTCCCCGAGGAATGGGATGAGATAACCCTGAGGTTCATCAACAGCCTGAAGGAGAAGAAGAGTGAGGATCACACCGACGAGATCACAGAGTCCAGCGTCCACACGAGGAGCAGGAGCAGAGCTAACGGGACAGTGTCTATACCACTGGCTTAGGGCTGGTGGACCTCCCCTGCACGCAGATGTATATTCTGTGAATATAGCTGAAATCCCTTCACCACCTGTATGCTTAAAAAAAAAATGACATTTAACCTGAACAAGGGATGGACTGTAAGATAAGAGAAATACATCTATAATAAATGTTTACATTTATACACTTATCGAGGAACGGGTGTAAATAACTACAATAAAATGTTTTGTAATAAAAAAGACATTTCTGCTGGCGTCTCAGTGAAGTGGTGGGTTTAAAATGTGGATCAAGTTTACATCATTTATCTCCTTTTGCTTGCCAAAGGAGAGGCATTCTCAGGGATACAAATCTTGGATATTTCCAGCCAAATCTCAGAATTGAACATCTCGACTTGCCTTCAATAAGGTGACCTTTCAGCAAGGTACTAGGTTTGGAAAACCATTTCAAACCTCTCCTGGCATTTTTGAGAATTCATTTATGAAAGACCCTGATGTTCTTGGTTACATTTGGAAGTATTATCAGAAAATATCAGCAAAACATGAAGCCTCCATCCACGCTGAGCTGTGCCTCTTTCTAACACCACCTTTCTAGAATTGGTGCTGGGATTTGGATGCCTTTGGTAAAGCCAAAAATGGTTTTATTCATCTTTTTTCCCCCAGAAAAGCTGCACTCCCAGCTGCACAACAAGCTGCTCAGGAGAGATAGAACACCCCAGACTGCCAGCGTTCCTGGGAAATTCCTATTTTCAGTTCCTATTTTCTAGGACTTTGGGACAAACTAATATTTTTCTTTACCTCCACTGTGGAAAAGTCTTTCCAAAGCCAAAACAAATCAAACAACCTTCCAGTCCCTTCCCTAAGCCTGTTGCTGTGTAATTTAGGCTGGCTTACAGCATTCCAAGGACTGACCATGCAAGACTGTCTTTATTTGAGAGCACTTGATATGCAGACAAGCATTTTTTTCCCTTTTTTTTTTTTTTTAAGGGAGAATAGAAACAACTGGAAAGTATCACAGGTTGCTGAGCTGTGCTGGCTCTACTGCCCACAGTTTGTAAGTTTGATTAGCAGCTAGAAGGAGTTTTTTTGCTTGTGGGTATTTTTTTTTTATATAGATAATATTTCTGCCAGGAAAAAATAGTCATGTAAATAATAACAAAGGCACTTTTTGTATTTTATTCTTCCCTTTGAGTTTTTTTTTTATCCTTTAATGTTCATGTCCAAACTGTTCCTTGCAACCAGCAGAGCTGAAAAAGTACTTGTGTATATTTAAAAAATCCACAGTTGGGCTCCTTTACCACATGGCTGAAGAATTAGGGCTGTAGAAACCAACCCAAACCAACTGTTCTCTGTGCATTAAACTCAGAAGTGTAAGGTTTGGATACACTTTTACAGCTCCTTGTCTGCTGCTTTTGAAAGGAGCTAGACATAGAAAAATATCCTAAAAAAGCAAAGTCTATAGAACAGGAGATACTGGTGGGACAACACCAATGGGCTGAGAGCACACAGCATATGGCAGCTTGGACACCACCTCAAGTAGGTTTTGGAGTTGATATATTCATTTACATTACTAGATTAGGGGATGTGTTTTGCTGAAATTTTAGCTCCTGCCAAACTGAATACATGGGAAAAACAAAACTTTCATTCAGTATGCATTGGTGAGGATTTTTTGGCAAGCAGACTCATGGAAGCGTCTTCAGGCACAGGACTGGATTCTTCAAGGAACCTCACTGAACTTTAAAGCACCTGTCTGAGTGTCCCTAGGATGAGTGAGAAGGCCTTAGAAAGGATGGAGCACTCCCTCTCTCAACTCCAAATCATCCAATACAGATTTGACTTTGTATTTTTGAGCCCTTCAAAGCTTTCCTGGTCAGTCAGCCCTCTGCAGCAGAGGGAGGATCAGTGTTTTTGCAAAATCCTCCCTTGCTTCGGGTGCTTTTGGAAGACTGAGGGAACTTTTGTTCCTTGAGGGCTTTAATCCCTTACCGGAACTATTTTATTCTTATCCCTTAATAAAAAACCCTTTGCAAACCAAACAGTGCCAGGTTTTTTTGGTTCTGTTTAGTTTTTGAAATTGACTCTCAATGGATCAAGTGAAGGCAAATGAGTTGCTGCTGATTTCTGTGCAGCCGTGGACAAAGAGGTCAGAGCAGCATTCATGCCCTTGCCCACACGTTGCTCATCTGTGTCACAGCCCCCTGTTTAGATGGCCACCAGCCAGGACTTCTCCCAACGAGGCCATGCCAGCTTCTGTGGAGGCTCCGTGCCCTTCCCACTGCTGCTGTGTCGGTAGCTGAGGGGGTTCCTTCTGCTGCCATGAGCGGGTACAGGAGGGGAGTGTTTGCTCCTTTTTGGAGCTGTTCCTAAAGTTCACATCCAGCTGTCTCAGATGCTTTAGGGAATGCATTCCTTCCAACCTGGGGCAGGTTGGCCTTGTTGGGGGAGGGCCCAGGGCCTGTGGCAGTGTGTCACAGGGCCCTTTGTGACATGATGGCTGTCGTCAGTGGGATGGGACAGGGCAGGGTGTCCAAGGGTCCTTTGTGACACATCCTGATATAGGTGTTTGTCGTCAACGCGGCCGCGCCACAGTGCTCGGAGCACGCGTCTGGTCAGGACGGGAGAGAGCGGTGCTGAGAGGAGTCTCCTCGCAGCCAACTCGTTCGTTGCTGACCCGAAGCAATTCCGAGAGTTCTTTTTCTTACAAGTTCCCTCGAGGCCAAACCACAGGAGTCGGTGACGCGGAGGTTTTTCCGAGGCATCCGCACTCCCTGTGGGAGTGGCCCTCGAGGCCAGGCCACGGGCCTTGGTGACCCGGAGCTTTTCTGGGCATCACCAGTCCCTGTGGAAGGTGCCTACGAGGCCAGACCACGGGACTTGGTCACCTGCAGTCCCTGTGGAAGGTGTCCTCGAGGCCAGACCACGGGACTTGGTCACCTGCAGTCCCTGTGGAAGGTGCCTTTGAGGCCATTTTGTGAGATTTGCCCACCAGGGTATATTCCAAGGCATCTCTCGTGCAAGTTCCCTTGATACCACACTGTGGGATGGCGGGGAGATGCTTCAGCCTGTTCAGGCTGCTGAGGAGGAAGAACAGGAGAGGCCCAGGGGTGGCCCCAGCACAGCAAGCTGAGGAGCCCCTGCAGCAGGGTGAGTGCTGGAGCTGGGCCACAGGGCTGGTGGCTGCAGCCAGCTTGGCCCCTTCCTGTCCCCTGTGGACACGCCCAGGGAAAGGGAGAGGGGAAGAGGGGCCCAGGCTGACCCCCAGCATCCCTGCTCCATCCACTGGGCACCCCAGGGCCAGCCCTGCCTCTGGAGTGCAGGGCTGGGCTGTGTTCCCTGGCCTCTCCCGCAGCCCCTCAGCTCTGCCTGCGCTCGCTCTTTGACAGATCCAGGCCAGGAGCGGAGAGAGGAGCAGGACCGCCCCCGTGGCCGCTTCCGCAGAGCAGTTCAGGTACCTGCAGCCATCCCCCCCTGGGCTGGGCCTGCTGTCCCTGCTCAGCCTGGTACTGCTGGTGGAGCGCTCCCTCGGACTTCCCTCTCTTCCCTGCCCTTTCTTGTCCTGCAGAGGTTGCTGAAAATCATGCGCATTCGGCGCAGAACACCCAGGACACCAGAACCTGAGCTCATGGCAGAGCCTGACACCAGGCCAGCTGAGCTCAAGGAGAAGCCTGATGGCAGCACCGCGCTGATTGATCGTATGGCAACCTCTGACACCGCTGTGACCGAGGACACGGCCAACCCTGACACCGCACTGGCCGATCTCATTGTGAAGGACGACACAGAGCCCACTCATTGCACAGCAAAGCCCGACACCGCTTTGGCTGACGACACAATCGGCTCTGACACCGCAGCCACAGATGTCATGGCCAAGGCCGACATGGCGCCGATGCCAGTTGATGGCACATCACACTCTGACGCGGCACCGATGGACGGCACAGCAAAGCCTGACACCGCTTTGGCTGGTGACACAACCGGCTCCACCACTGACCTTGTGGCACAGGCTGACATCACACCGATGCCGACTGAGGGCACAGCAAGCTCTGATGAGGCACCGATGGATGATGCAGCAAACCCTGAGACTGCCATGACCGATGCTGAAACCACAACAAGGGATCTCATGGCAGAGGGTGACACCACGAGTGAGGGCATCGGAAACACTGACACCACGCCAGCTGAGAGTGTGACTGATGCTCCCAATCTGCACTTTTTGGAGGGGAAAGGTGTCTCCAATTGGAAGCCAGTAAGCAGCCTGTGGCCAGGGTTGAAGTCCCCCAGGGGTTTTGTGGCCTCTCAAGCCGGGTCCGCTGGTCCCCTAAGCCTTTGAGGCCAGCAGAGTGTGGTGGGAAGGGAGGCACTTCTCGGGGAAGCTGGGCAACCTGCTCCCTCTGGCAGCTC
The DNA here is from genome assembly GCF_009829145.1 of Chiroxiphia lanceolata. NCBI lineage: Eukaryota > Metazoa > Chordata > Aves > Passeriformes > Pipridae > Chiroxiphia > Chiroxiphia lanceolata. The sequence continues at coordinate 60,998,039 of NC_045642.1, forward strand.
CCCAACTCTCCTCCACTGCCTCTCCAGGTGCCAGCCATCGTTTGGTCCATCCACCACGACCTGACGTTCCACGTGTCTCCTCCCACTGACATCTGCAGGCTCGCTGAGGCACACCCACTTGATGTGGTGATGACTCTCCTGCGCTGCGCCCCAGAGTGTGACAGGTACAGGGCTCAGCTGCCTTGCTGGCTCAGGGATCACCAACCCTTAGAACCCCTCATCCTGGAGAGCCTGTCCCATGTGGTCTGCCAGACAGATGGAGACTTCCAGGACCCTCAGGCCCCTCCATTTCCCAGCCTGTCAGCCCCCAATCCTACTGCCATGTGCCCTCCCTGCCACTCAAGGCACCGTGGCTCTGTTACATGGGCCTCCACAGTTGCCCATGCCACAGTGCCGGGGCTGAGACCCCCCTGACGCAGAGCTCTGGCTCCACAGAGCTGCTGCACTGATGTGGAGAAGCATCGGCTCCTCGGGAACAGTAGTGGAGAAGGTGCTGCCAGTATTGTTCCGCGTGATGGAGGATTGGCCAGTGCACGGAATGTCCACCTCGGATGGCGACAACAGAGATGTGTTTGCCCTGGCTGTGAGTTTCTAGAAGTGGCCTTTTCTCCTCCTCACATCGCCTCTCCCGTGGCTCTCCATCCTCCCCTACCCCTGCATCTCCCTGCCTCAGGCCTTGGGCTGCAAATGTGGCTGAGGGGCAGGTTCAGGGACACCAGGCAGGCTGCTTCCCCTGCCTCTCCCCTGGCCTCTCCCTCCCACATTCGGGCCCTGACACATGGACCTCTCGCACTGAGCCCTGTCTCCATGTGCTTTGATTGCAGGCAACCCTGGCACTGTGGCTGATCATCCAGGAGCCCAAGTGCCAGGATGCAGTCATGAATTACATCCCCCCCCTGCTCGTGGCTCTGCTGTTCCAAGTGTCCATGAGCACAGAGCAGGTGCCAGAAGAGGTGAAAACCTTCTGGAGGGGATGCCTGGAGCAACATCACCTTCCCACCGAGCCCAACAGGTGCTCCATCCCTGTCCTCTCTCCCTGCCATGCCCTTGAGGCTGGGGCCGGGGCTCCCAGCATGACCTGGCCTTTGCTCTGCACACAGGTTCTTGGTAGAGACCATCAAGGCCCTGCTGTGCCATCTGCCGTGGGAGGATATTTGGATGGCAAGGAAGCGCAGTCTTGCCTGGGACCCACTTGTGAATTCTGACACCCATCACTATGCAGTGGGTCTGCATGTCAGGTGAGACAATCTTGTCCCTGCTGCTCCCATCATCTCTACCCAGGGCACCGGGCACTCCACACAGCTCCCGTGGGCATGGGCCAAAGGGCCTTGGCCCCAAGGAATGGCCGAGCAGCTTGGAAAAGGCTGCGGGAGGCGGGTGCACAGCAGGAGCCACCTGCCATAGTGCCCATGTCCCATCCTGGGCTGCTGGGGAAAGACCAGGACTCTGTGAGTCAGTGCTGGGAGAGCTTTGCCCACCCTGCTCAGGGTTCATGCTTTTCCCCCTGACAGGGAGATGCGCCGCCAATTGACCCCCTCCCATTCCCCACTGGCAATCCACCTGCTGGGGCTGCTCAGCACTGAGGACCCCCGTTGGGAGCTGCCTGCCCTGGAGTTCCTTGTGGAGGTGAGCCCAATGGCGAGCGCTGCCTGGCTCGGCTGCCTCCCCCTCTCTGCCCTCTCACAGCCGCAGCTGCCCGGGATGGTGCCTGCGCCCTGTGCTGCTGCCTGGGCCCAGCCCTGGTGGCTCCAGGCTCCTGCTTCCAGGGCACCCCATCACTGCTCTCTGCCTTCCAGGTCCTGGACTATCTGGACACAAGGAGATGTCAGAGCAGTGTTGAGCAGATCCTGTCAAGGCACCTGCAGAGCGAGTGCTCAGAGAGACGTCGCCTGGCTCTGCGAGGCCGCATGGTGCTCTGGATGAATCTGTCAATGGTGAGAAGGGGACACCCGGCTCAAGCCACACGGGCAGCCTGGGGCTGGGGAAGGCAGTCCCTTGGGCTTGGCTGGGCTTTAGGAACTGTGGCAGCTGCTCCCAGCTCTCCTGCCTCCCTCTTCTGCTGCCTGGGCCCTGTAGGACAGGCCTTTGGTCTCGGGGGCCCGGGGCAGCAGCGTGGGGTTGCACCACCAGAGAGCTGTTGGTGGGGCAGCTGTTCAGGGCTTGACAGCACAGCACTGTGTTCCACACAGGCCCAAAGCATCTGCAGCCTGTCTCAACACCTCCTGGAGCTGCTGCCTGATGAAGATGGAGACGTGGTCATGATGACCCTCTCTGTGTTTGTGAATGTGCTCCGGGACAGAGACATTCGAGCATTCATCTCCACTGCCCCCAAGCTGGCTGAGGCGCTCCGGCCACTCTTTGACAACGTAAGGCTCTGTGCCCCCCAGCCACGGGCACTGGCTGCTGCCAGGAAACTTTGTGCTCTGTGGATGTTCAGGCCTGTGCCTGGACCTGGTTGACCTGGAGCGTCCAGTGCTGAGGTCTTTTTCTCCTCTTCTTCTCCTCTGCACCCATGTGTAGCTGTCCTCCTTTTGCTTCTTCCAAACGGTGATGGAGGTACTGGTGGAAGGGGGAACAAAGCCCTTGGAGATGCAGATGCACCAGATCCTGGTGCTGTGGTTCTTCCTGCAGTATGATGAGCACCAGTGCGTGGCAGAGGTGAGCACTTGTGGGCTCTGGGGTCCCCGTGGCAGTTGCTGGGCTGCCTCCTGCCCTGGGGTTTTGTGGGCTCCAGCCTCCTCCTGGCCAGGGACAAAGACCTGGCCACAGAAACTCAATACAGCTGCCATTCCAGATTTTTAGGGAGGGCAAGTGTGTCTGTAAGTAAGCAGCGTGTGGCCAGGGCTCAAGTGCCCCAGGGGTCTCGTGGCCTCCCGTGCCAGGTCCGCTGGCCCCTAAGCCTTTGAGGCCACACTGTGTGGTGGGAAGGGAAGCACTGTGTGGTGGGAAGGGAAGCACTTCTCAGGGAAGCTGGGCAACCTGCTCCCTCTGGCACCTCTTCAACTGTCCCCCACTGCCTCTCCAGGTGCCGACCATTGTGAGATCCATGCACCAGTGCCTCACCTCCCACATGGCTCCAGGTGTCAGGATGCACACCAACATCTGCAGGCTCGCTGAGGCACACCCACGGGATGTGGTGATGACTCTCCTGCGCTGTGCCCCAGAGTGTGACAGGTACAGGGCCCAGCTGCCTTGCTGGCTCAGGGATCACCAACCCTTAGAACCCCTCATCCTGGAGAGCCTGTCCCATGTGGTCTGCCAGACAGATGGAGACTTCCAGGACCCTTGGGTCACTCCATTTCCCAGTCTTGGCCTGTCAGCCCACAATCCTACTGCCATGTGCCCTCCCTACCACTCAAGGCACTGTGGCTCTGTCACCTGGGCCCCCACAGCTCCCCAAACCATGGTGCCAGGGCTGAGACTCCCCTGACGCAGAGCTCTGGCTCCACAGAGCTGCTGCAATGATGTGGAGAAGCATCGGCTCCTCGGGAACAACAGTGGAGAAGGTGCTGCCGGTACTGCTCAGAGTGATGGAGGATTGGCCAGTTCACGGAATGTCCACCTCCGATGGTGACAGCAGAGATGTCTTTGCCCTGGCTGTGAGTTTCTAGAAGTGGCCTCTGCTCCTCCCCAGGTTACCTCCCCCACCCCTACATCTCCCTGCCTCAGGCCCTGGGCTACAAATGTGGCTGAGGGGCAGGTTCAGGAGCACCAAGCAGGCTGCTCCCCCTGCCTCTCCCCTGGCCTCTCCCTCCCACACTCGGGCCCTGACACATGGACCTCTGGCACTGAGCCCTGTCTCTGTGTGCTTTGATTGCAGGCAACCCTGGCACTGTGGCTGATCATCCAGGAGCCCAAGTGCCAGGACGCAGTCATGAATTATGTCCCCCACCTGCTCGTGGCTCTGCTGTTCCAAGTGTCCATGAGCACAGAGCAGGTGCCAGAAGAGGTGAACAGCTTCTGGAGGGGATGCCTGGAGCAACACCGCCTTCCCACCCAGCCCAACAGGTGCTCCATCCCAGCCCTCTCTCCCATGGCCTCTGCCATGCTCTTGGGGCTGGGGCCAGGGCTCCCAGCATGACCTGGCCTTTGCTCTGCCCACAGGTTTTTGGTCCAGACCATCAAGGCCCTGCTGTGCCGGCTGCAGTGGGATAATGAGGTGGTGTCAGTGGAGCGCAAGTGTGGCTGGGACACGCTCGTCTGTGCTGACACCCAGCACTATGCAGTGGGGCTGCTGGCCAGGTGAGACACCCTTGTCACCGCTGCCCCCATCATCCCTGCCCTGGGCACGGGCCACCCCACACAGCCTGCTGGGGGAGCTTTGCCCACCCTGCTCAGGCTCCATGGTTCCTTCTTTCCCCCTGACAGGGAGATGCGCCACGTCTTGGTCCCTTTCTATTCCCCCATGGCAATCCACCTGCTGGGGCTGCTCAGCACTGAGGACCCTCGTTGGGAGCTGCCTGCCCTGGCCCTCCTTGTGGAGGTGAGCCCGATGGCGAGCGCTGCCTGGCCCGGCTGCCTCCCCCTCTCTGCCCTCTCACAGCCGCAGCTGCCCGGGACGGTGCCTGCGTCCTGTGCTGCTGCCTGGGCCCAGCCCTGGGTGGCTCTGGGCTCCTGCTGCCCGGGCACCCCGTCACTGCTCTCTGCCTTCCAGGTCCTGGACTATCTGGACGGGAGTAAATATCATGACAGGGTCCTGCCCATCCTGTCGAGGAACCTGCAGAGCCAGTGCCCAGAGAGGCAGCGCCTGGCACTCAGAGGCCTCCTGGTGCTTGCTGTGGATCCCTCAATGGTGAGAAGGGGACACCCGGCTCAAGCCACACGGGCAGCCTGGGGCTGGGGAAGGGAGGCGCTTGGGTTTGGCTGGGCTTTGGGAGCTGTGGCAGCTGCTCCCAGCTCTCCTGCCTCCCTCTTCTGCTGCCCAGGCCCTGTAGGACAGGCCTTTGGCCTCTGGGGCCTGGGGCAGCAGCGTGGGGTTGTGCCACCACAGAGCTGTTGGTGGGGCAGCTGTTCAGGGCTTGACAGCACAGCACTGTGTTCCACACAGGCCCAAAGCATCTGCAGCCAGTCCCAACACCTCCTGGAGCTGCTGCCTGATGAAGATGGAGAGCTGGTCGTGATGACCCTCTCTGTGTTTGAGAGTGTGCTCCGGGATGAAGACATTCAGGGATTCATCTCCACTGCCCCCAAGCTGGCTGAGGCGCTCCGGCCACTCTTTGACAACGTAAGGCTCTGTGCCCCCCAGTCACGGGCACTGCTGCCAGGATACTGTGCCCTGTGGATGTTCAGGCCTGTGCCTGTTCCTGGTGGGCCTGGAGCATCCAGTGCTGAGGTCTTTTTCTCCTCTTTTGGCCCAGGACAACACCCACGTGCAGCTGCTCTCCATTCGCCTCTTCCGAGAGGTGATGGAGGTGCTGGCGGAAGAGGGAACACAGCTCTTGGAGACGCAGGTGCACCAGAGCCTGGTCCCACTCTTCATCCATGGGCATGATGAGATCCAGTGCGTGGCAGAGGTGAGCACTCGTGGGCTCTGGTGTCCCTGTGCACAGGGCTGGGCTGCCTCCTGCCCTGGGGCCTCAAGGGCTCCAGCCTCCTCCTGGCCTTGGCTCAGGGACACAGGGGCTGTGCCCTGGGCTGTGGTGCCATGTCCCGCTCTCTGCTGCTCTGCAGGCCTCTCGAGAAGTGCTGCTTTGCGCTGCAAGGTTCCTCAAGAGAAGGGACCTGGAGAAGCTGCTGAGGAAAGAGCAGCACTTCAAGTTCTGTGATTGCCTGGTAAGGATGACCCCGAAGGTCCAGCCCCAGGCTGGACAAGCCCCAGGCCCCGATGCCCAGTGTGCGGGGCTGGCCCTGTGTCCCTGCCACTGCTGCAGCCACAGACACCCCCTGCTCTCTGCAGATGGACAAGGACGTGAGCCGAAGGGCTGAGCACCTGCACCAGGCCCTGCCCTACCTACAGAGCCCACAGCAGCCCCTGCGAGAGGCGGCCGTCAGGTTCATGGGTGAGCCACAAGCCCGCGGTCCCTCCCCGCCCCGCTGCAGCTCGGCCCCAGCCCCGGCTGCTCCAGAGGCAGCAGGATGAGGCCCAGGGATGTGCTGGGAGCCCCGAGTGCCCTGGCGGCTGCTGCCACCCTCTGCCAGCTGCGCCCTTGGGTGTCCCAATGCAGGAAGGCCCCGGGCTCAGCCCTGCCAGGCCAGGAGACTGTGGGTGGGGGAGCTGTGCTGCTGGGGCCCTGACACGCTCTCTGTTCCCAGGGATCGCTGCCTGGCACATGAAAGACCTGCAGCTCCTCATGAGGGGTGAGTGAGGACAGTGGGCTCTCACTGGGGGCTGGCAGGGAGGAGCACAGACCCTGGGCAGGGAGCTGCAATCCCTGCCCCACCTGCATGGGGCTCTGCTCCCTGCATGGACAAGGGGCACTGTGGGCAGAGCAGGGACACATTTCAGGGTCACAGGGGGGATTGGGGGCCAGCACCTTCCCACTCATCCTGTTGACCCCTGCTCCCTCCTGGTCATGGCAAGAGCTGGCTGGGATGGCCCCGACAGGAGGGTCTCCTCGGGTTCCCACACATCCAGGCTCTGACCGTGGCTCCGTTCCTCTCTCTTCCAGCCTTTGAAGCCATGAGCCAGGACGACTGCCCGTCCTACTGCACCATGCGGACTGAATTCTTGTCCGCTTTTAGACGGGCAGTAACAAAGTAATCTCCAGCCACACAACCAGCGTCCCTCCAACAGCTCCAGAAGACCAAGGGACGAGACCACTTCTCAGCAGAGCTGGAGATTCAGCTGATGCTGGGCCCAACTGAGCCAGTCGGCAAGGCCAGGCAGCTCCTGGCCTGCCCATCTCAATGGACATCCCCTTCCCAAACCTTCCCTTCCCTTCCCAAACCTTCCCTTCCCAAACCTTCCCAAACCTTCCCTTCTCTTCCCAAACCTTCCCAAACATTCCCTTCCCAAACCTTCCCAAACATTCCCTTCCCAAACCTTCCCAAACCTTCACTTCCTAAACCTTCCCAAACCTTCACTTCCTAAACCTTCCCAAACCTTCACTTCCCAAAACTTCCCAAAACTTCCCAAACCTTCCCTTCCCAAACCTTCCCAAACCTTCCCTTCCCAGCATGGCTCGGCTCGCTCCTGTCCCATCCCTTCCCGCTTTAGCCCAGGGCCGGCCAGCAGGAGCCAGAAGCTGCCTCTGTGAAGAGCCGCTGCCCAGGCCTGAGAAGCGTGGCGGGGACAAAAAGGCTTCCCTTCCCTTTTCTTCCCTTCCCAAACCTTCCCTTCCCAAACCTTCCCTTCCCAAACCTTCCCTTCCCTTCCCAAACGTTCCCTTCCCAAACCTTCCCAAACCTTCCCTTCACAAAGCTTCCCTTCCCAAACCTTCCCTTCCCTAACCTTCCCTTCCCTTCCCAAACCTTCCCTTCCCTAACCTTCCCTTCCCTTCCCTTCTCAAACCTTCCCTTCCCAAACCTTCCCAAACCTTCCCAAACATTCCCTTCCCAAACCTTTCAAAACCTTCCCACCCCTCCCCTTCCCTTCTTCTGCCCACACTTCATCCTTCCCTTTCCCATTACCTTAACAAGCTTCAGCCCTCCCCGTCCCCTTACATTAATAAACATCCGCTTTCTCCCCCTGACCTGTATCTTTGTGCAACTCAATCGCCACAAACCTCAGCCCTGCAGCTCACGGGCTCGCTCCTGTCTTGCTTTTGCCCCTTGCCCCGTGGCCACACACACACAGGGACAAGGGCACTTCAGGCTGACCCTGTCCCTGGGGCTCTGCGACACATTTGAAACTGCTTTAGCACAAGTCCCACCAGCACTTGCTCTCCAGTGCCACAGGGAGCCTGGCAAGCTGGGCACGCACCCACTCAGCAAACTCCCACCAACTCTGCTCTGCCTCAGGCAACACCTCAGCTCAGCCATTGCAGCTGGCCTGGGGCTCTTCTGTCCCACACTCAGTCCCAGCACTGACTGTCTCACAGACAACACCTTCAGCACATCAACCTCAAGCCTATGCCAAGGGGACCTGAGTACTCCCGAACAACAACAGAAGTACCACCAATCTGCTCTATACCTATTCATCAGCCCCTGCAAGCACCCCAAAGCACAAGCATCACACCTCAGCCACAGACCCTGGCTGACAGCAGAAAGCACCAGCCATCTCCTTGCCATAGGATCAGGATGTCCATCTGTTCTCTACACTCTCAGCTCTCCTTCCTCCTCGCCTGATTTTATTCTGCTCGTTACCTGACTGCACACCCTGAGCTTCTTGGCCTCCAAATGTTTAGAACCATCTTGGCCTCAAAAATTCTCCTCTCCTCTGCACCTTCTCGATTCAGAAGAAATGTGGGGTTGTTTTCGGTTTATCTTTTTTTTTTTTTTTTTCCGCCTAACTCTTAAAAGTAAACTAGTGTTTGGATCAATGGAATCATTTGCTCCTCCTTTACAGTCCTGGAAACAAAGGGTCAACTTTAGAGCCTGTACTCTTTTTCTCCCTTACCATAAGGACTAAGGAGAGCACAAGCCCCTGCTCTGGCAATCCCCTTCGGGCGCCTTCATTCATTGCGAGAGGAGCCCGGCTCAGCTTCTCCCGCAGAACAAGCGGCTTGGAAGCTGTCCCGGGGGCCGGCGGAGCGGGCCGGCTGTGGGGCGGTGCCGGGCGGGGAGGAGCCGCGGGGGCGGCCCCGGGCTGGGGCCGGGCGGGCGGCCGGCTGGGCTCGCTGCCGTCCCGCCCCGCTTTAGCCCAGGCCCGGCCGGCAGGAGCCAGGAGGTGCCGCCGGGAGGAGCTGCTGCCCAGCCCCGAGAAGCGCGGCGGGGCCGCACAGCCGCTGACAAGGCCGGGACAAAGCTCCGCGCCGCCCGCCGGGCTCCAAAGCCGCCGCTCCGCATCTCCCGGCGAGGGCTGAGCCTGCCCCTGCTCCGACCTGCGGCAGCTCGGCGCCTGCACGGCCAGAGCGGTGACCCAGGGCAGCGCTGCCCCAGCCGCCCGCAGGGAGGAGCGCATCGGGATGGGCTGGCTCGGCCTCTGAAAACTTTCTTGGAACAGCTCTGCCGCTTGGGCATTAATCGCAGCTGATTAACGTTTTTTGGCACTCGGCGTGCAGGCTTTGTTTTGGGGCGCGTTTCTTGGGGGCTTTGATGCCATCTAATAAAGTTGGAATAAAAAGAGTTCGAACTGCTTTGCAAAGTTCACAGCAAAATGGGGTGAACTGGGTAAGGAACAAGGAAGTCCAGCTTTCCTTGTGGCATTGTTTGGCTGACATCGTCCCGGTGAGGTTGCAATGCCTGAAATGTGGACTTTTGAATGTCCCCACTGCAGCTGGATGGTGCCGAGGCTGGCTGAGAGCTTGCAGCCGTTTTCTGGGCGTGTGTTTCTTTCCTTTTTTCTTTTCTTGTCCTTTTCCAGAGCACTCTTCTCACCTCAAGCCTTCATCTTTCCTCTTCTACCCAGGCCAGAGCAGAGTGTCCCTGGTTTGCTCCCCCTTTTCCTCCTTGCCCCCTTGCCCATGCTCTTTTCTTCTTTGAGAGCTCCAAGTTTTGCAGGAGCACCAAGCCAAGGCTCCTTCCAGCCTCAGACAGAGCAGGGGGCTTCCCATTGCCTCCTCTGGAGAGAGCAGGTGGAACAGCTTCAGCAATGTTATGGTTCCTCACAGGGAAGCAACCCTTCTGCCAGAAAAACTTGTAGAGTCTTTTAGCAGACTTCTGAGAGGGCTCCTTCCAAGGCTTTTAAGTTCCTTAATCTGTCCCTATTAGCCGAAGAAAAGAAGTGTGGAAGATTTTTTGGAGCTCACATAGGACAGGTCAGCCTGGGGAGGTGATATGGTTTGAAGCTGGCTCCCTGCCAAGTCTCCAAACCTTACCACAAGAGTTTCCCCCACCCCCCCCAGACCTCAGGGAGAAGAGGGAGAAAAACAACCAAGAAAACCCGAAACGAGAGAGAGACGGCTAAAGTGATATATATATAAATATATTTACACTTATATTGCAATTATATACAATTAAAATATATATACAATTTCACAAGGGAAAGGGAAGGGGGAAGGGAAAGGGAACAAAACCAAAATAAAAAAATATATATATATCCCAATCAGTAGCCTGAGATCTAGTAACGAAAGAGTTAGCAAAGAAATATCCCACCACTCTCCTTGGGACAACTGAGAGTCGCTCTGGGACGATCGCCGGCAGCCTCCGCCTCCCAAGGTCGACAAGGCCCTACCAGGCCTCACTCCCCAACACCACAGACTCAACAGTAGGGAACCTGCACCTCCAAGCCGCCAGAAGGAAAGAGAACGAAGGCCTTCCCTCCTTTCTTATAGTCGGGCTTTATGTAAAAATCGTAGGGAATACTGGGTAAATCTGGACCCTTCCTTGGTTACAAACTGGTCACCAAGGAAGGCCTAGCCCAAACCACCACAGGAGGAACAGAGGCTTCACCTTAGAAATTGTCAAAACATACAAAATCCAGTCGCCACATGCTCAGGGATCTTGTGTCCAGCAGTGACCAGCTCCAGACCTTTTAACAGCTTGTATGGCCAAGTAAACACAGAGTACTCCTTTCTCATCAAAGACTCGAAGATTTAGTTCTTTGGGGGTTTTGGATGAGGGAGGTGCTGGGAGTTGGGAGGGAGGGGCATTGATGTTTCTTCCGAAATGCATTTTAGCACGAGCTGTGATCATTCTGGGTAGTTTTATTTTTCCCTGGTTTGACTATTCCTGCCTTCTTGGCTTTCTCCATCCCAGCAGCGAGCTTGTCCAAAAGAAACATTTCTTTTTCTCCTCTGGGTGTCTGCTCTCACTTCTGTGTCTTGTCACTCCTCTGCTATCACAACACCCACAAATGAAAAATCCCCTCATCTCCTCTCTCAAGAACATCACTAGTTGTCACTGGACATTTTAGTCCTCTCTCTCCTCCTTCCTTAGAGCTGTCCCTTGGAGTCCACATGAAGCAGGGTAGAACCCCCCCTGACCACCAGGGGCAACCCACAGTTCTTAGAAGACTTTCCCAGGACTCCCTCATGGCTGCAGGCAAGATTTCAAGACAGCCTGAACTTTAAAGCACCTCACCTGAGTGTCCCTAGGATGAGTTGGAAAGCCTTAGAAAGGCTGGAGCACTTGCTCTCTCAACTCCAAATCATCCCATACAGATTTCAGTTTGTATTTTCAAGCCCTTCAAAACTTTCCTGGCCAGTCAGCTCTGTGCACTAGAGGGAGGATCAGTGTTTTTGCAATATCCTCCCTTGTTTGGGGTGCTTTTGGAAGACTGAGGGAACTTTTATTCCTTGAGGGCTTTTATCCCTTACCGGAACTATTTTATTCTTATCCCTTAATAAAAAACCCTTTGCAAACCAAACAAAGCCCAGGTTTTTTTGGTTCTGTTTAGTTTTTGACTCTTGATGGACCATTTGAAGGCAAATGAGTTGCTGCTGATTTCAGTGGAACCACGGCCAAAGGGGTCAGAGCAGCTGCCCATGGCAGTGTGTCACAGAGCCCTTTGTGACATGGTGGCCGTCACCAATGGGATGGGACAGGGCAGGGTGTCCAAGGGCCCTTTGTGACACATCCTGATATAGGTGTTTGTCGTCAACGCGGCCGCGCCACAGTGCTCGGAGCACGCGTCTGGTCAGGACGGGAGAGAGCGGTGCTGTGAGGAGTCGCCTCGCAGCCAACTCGTTCGTTGCTGACCCGAAGCAATTCCGAGAGTTCTTTTTCTTACAAGTTCCCTCGAGGCCAAACCACAGGAGTCGGTGACCCGGAGGTTTTTCCGAGGCATCCGCACTCCCTGTGGGAGTGGCCCTCGAGGCCAGGCCACGGGCCTTGGTGACCCGGAGCTTTTCTGGGCATCACCAGTGCCTGTGGAAGGTGCCTACGAGGCCAGACCACGGGACTTGGTCACCTGCAGTCCCTGTGGAAGGTGTCCTCGAGGCCAGACCACGGGACTTGGTCACCTGCAGTCCCTGTGGAAGGTACCCTCGAGGCAATTTTGTGAGATTTGCCCACCAGGGTATTTTCCAAGGCATCTCTCGTGCAAGTTCCCTTGATACCACACTGTGGGATGGCGGGGAGATGCTTCAGCCTGTTCAGGCTGCTGAGGAGGAAGAACAGGAGAGGCCCAGGGGTGGCCCCAGCACAGCAAGCTGAGGAGCCCCTGCAGCAGGGTGAGTGCTGGAGCTGGGCCAGAGGGCTGGTGGCTGCAGCCAACTTGGCCCCTTCCTGTCCCCTGTGGACACGCCCAGGGAAAGGGAGGGGGGAAGAGGGGCCCAGGCTGACCCCCAGCATCCCTGCTCCATCCATGGGGCACCCCAGGGCCAGCCCTGCCTCTGGAGTGCAGGGCTGGGCTGTGTTCCCTGGCCTCTCCCGCAGCCCCTCAGCTCTGCCTGCGCTCGCTCTTTGACAGATCCAGGCCAGGAGCGGAGAGAGGAGCAGGACCGCCCCCGTGGCCGCTTCCGCAGAGCAGTTCAGGTACCTGCAGCCATCCCCCCCTGGGCTGGGCCTGCTGTCCCTGCTCAGCCTGGTACTGCTGGTGGAGCGCTCCCTCGGACTTCCCTCTCTTCCCTGCCCTTTCTTGTCCTGCAGAGGTTGCTGAAAATCATGCGCATTCGGCGTACAACACCCAGGACCACAGCACCTGAGCTCATGGCAGAGCCTGACACCAGGCCAGCTGAGCTCAAGGAGAAGCCTGATGGCAGCACCGCGCTGATTGATTGCATGGCAACCTCTGACACCGCTGTGACCGAGGACACGGCCAACCCTGACACTGCACTGGCCGATCTCACCATGAAGGATGACACTGAACTGAGTCATTGCACAGCAAAGCCTGACACCGCTTTGGCTGAAGACACAACCGGCTCTGACACCGCAGCCACAGATGTCATGGCCAAGGCCGACATGGCGCCGATGCCAATTGATGGCACATCACACTCTGACGCGGCACCAATGGACGGCACAGCAAAGCCTGACACCGCTTTGGCTGGTGACACAACCGACTCCAACACTGACCTTGTGGCACAGGCTGACATCACACCGATGCCGACTGAGGGCACAGCAAGCTCTGATGAGGCACCGATGGATGACGCAGCAAACCCTGAGACTGCCACGACTGATGCTGAAACCACAACAAGGGATCTCATGGCAGAGAGTGACACCACGAGTGAGGGCATCGGAAACACTGACACCACGCCAGCTGAGAGTGTGACTGATGCTCCCAATCTGCACTTTTTGGAGGGGAAAGGTGTCTCCAGTTGGAAGCCAGTAAGCAGCCTGTGGCCAGGGTTGAAGTCCCCCAGGGGTCTCGTGGCCTCTCAAGCCGGGTCCGCTGGCCCCCTAAGCCTTTGAGGCCAGCAGAGTGTGGTGGGAAGGGAAGCACTTCTCAGGGAAGCTGGGCAACCTGCTCCCTCTGGCAGCTCCCCAACTCTCCTCCACTGCCTCTCCAGGTGCCGGCCATCGTTTGGTCCATCCACCACGACCTCACGTTCCACGTGTCTCCGCACACTGACATCTGCAGGCTCGCTGAGGCACACCCACTTGATGTGGTGATGACTCTCCTGCGCTGTGCCCCAGAGTGTGACAGGTACAGGGCCCAGCTGCCTTGCTGGCTCAGGGATCACCAACTCTTAGAACCCCTTATCCTGGAGAGCCTGTCCCATGTGGTCTGCCAGACAGATGGAGACTTCCGGGACCCTCAGGCCCCTCCATTTCCCAGCCTGTCAGCCCCCAATCCTACTGCCATGTGCCCTCCCTGCCCCTCAAGGCACTGTGGCTCTGTTACATGGGCCTCCACAGTTGCCCATGCCACAGTGCCGGGGCTGAGACCCCCCTGACGCAGAGCTCTGGCTCCACAGAGCTGCTGCACTGATGTGGAGAAGCATCGGCTCCTCGGGAACAGTAGTGGAGAAGGTGCTGCCAGTATTGTTCCGCGTGATGGAGGATTGGCCAGTGCACGGAATGTCCACCTCGGATGGCGACAACAGAGACGTGTTTGCCCTGGCTGTGAGTTTCTAGAAGTGGCCTTTTCTCCTCCCCACATTGCCTCTCCCGTGGCTCTCCATCCTCCCCCACCCCTGCATCTCCCTGCCTCAGGCCTTGGGCTGCAAATGTGGCTGAGGGGCAGGTTCAGGGACACCAGGCAGGCTGCTCCCCCTGCCTCTCCCCTGGCCTCTCCCTCCCACATTCGGGCCCTGACACATGGACCTCTGGCACTGAGCCCTGTCTCTGTGTGCTTTGATTGCAGGCAACCCTGGCACTGTGGCTGATCATCCAGGAGCCCAAGTGCCAGGATGCAGTCATGAATTACATCCCCCCCCTGCTCGTGGCTCTGCTGTTCCAAGTGTCCATGAGCACAGAGCAGGTGCCAGAAAAGGTGAAAACCTTCTGGAGGGGATGCCTGGAGCAACATCATCTTCCCACCGAGCCCAAGAGGTGCTCCATCCCTGTCCTCTCTCCCTGCCATGCCCTCGGGGCTGGGGCCAGCGCTACCAGCATGACCTGGCCTTTGCTCTACCCACAGGTTCTTGGTAGAGACCATCAAGGCCCTGCTGTGCCATCTGCCGTGGGAGGATATTTGGATGGCAAGGAAGCACAGGCTTGCCTGGGACCCACTTGTGAATTCCGACACCCATCACTATGCAGTGGGTCTGCATGTCAGGTGAGACAATCTTGTCCCTGCTGCTCCCATCATCTCTACCCAGGGCACCGGGCACCCCACACAGCTCCCGTGGGCATGGGCCAAAGGGCCTTGGCCCCAAGGGATGGCCGAGCAGCTTGGAAAAGGCTGCGGGAGGCGGGTGCACAGCAGGAGCCACCTGCCATAGTGCCCACATCCCATCCTGAGCTGCTGGGGAAAGACCAGGACTCTGTGAGTCAGTGCTGGGAGAGCTTTGCCCACCCTGCTCAGGTTTCATGCTTTTCCCCCTGACAGGGAGATGCGCCACCAATTGACCCCCTCCCATTCCCCACTGGCAATCCACCTGCTGGGGCTGCTCAGCACTGAGGACCCCCGTTGGGAGCTGCCTGCCCTGGAGTTCCTTGTGGAGGTGAGCCCAATGGCGAGCGCTGCCTGGCCCGGCTGCCTCCCCCTCTGCCGTCTCACAGCCGCAGCTGCCCGGGACGGTGCCTGCACCCTGTGCTGCTGCCTGGGCCCAGCCCTGGTGGCTCTGGGCTCCTTGATTCCAGGGCACCCCATCACTGCTCTCTGCCTTCCAGGTCCTGGACTATCTGGACGCAAGGAGATGTCACAGCAGTGTTGAGCAGATCCTGTCAAGGCACCTGCAGAGTGAGTGCTCAGAGAGACGTCGCCTGGCTCTGCGAGGCCGCATGGTGCTCTGGATGGATCTGTCAATGGTGAGAAGGGGACACCCGGCTCAAGCCACACGGGCAGCCTGGGGCTGGGGAAGGCAGTCCCTTGGACTTGGCTGGGCTTTGGGAGCTGTGGCAGCTGCTCCCAGCTCTCCTGCCTCCCTCTTCTGCTGCCTGGGCCCTGTAGGACAGGCCTTTGGTCTCGGGGGCCCGGGGCAGCAGCGTGGGGTTGCACCACCAGAGAGCTGTTGGTGGGGCAGCTGTTCAGGGCTTGACAGCACAGCACTGTGTTCCACACAGGCCCAAAGCATCTGCAGCCTGTCTCAACACCTTCTGGAGCTGCTGCCTGATGAAGATGGAGACGTGGTCATGATGACCCTCTCTGTGTTTGTGAATGTGCTCCGGGACAGAGACATTCGGGCATTCATCTCCACTGCCCCCAAGCTGGCTGAGGCGCTCCGGCCACTCTTTGACAACGTAAGGCTCTGTGCCCCCCAGCCACGGGCACTGGCTGCTGCCAGGAAACTTTGTGCTCTGTGGATGTTCAGGCCTGTGCCTGGACCTGGTTGACCTGGAGCATCCAGTGCTGAGGTCTTTTTCTCCTCTTTTTCTCCTCTGCACCCATGTGTAGCTGTCCTCCTTTTGCTTCTTCCAAACGGTGATGGAGGTACTGGTGGAAGGGGGAACAAAGCCCTTGGAGATGCAGATGCATCAGAGCCTGGTGCTGTGGTTCTTCCTGCAGTATGATGAGCACCAGTGCGTGGCAGAGGTGAGCACTTGTGGGCTCTGGGGTCCTCGTGGCAGTTGCTGGGCTGCCTCCTGCCCTGGGGTTTTGTGGGCTCCAGCCTCCTCCTGGCCAGGGACAAAGACCTGGCCACAGAAACTCAATACAGCTGCCATTCCAGATTTTTAGGGAGGGCAAGTGTGTCTGTAAGTAAGCAGCGTGTGGCCAGGGCTCAAGTGCCCCAGGGGTCTCGTGGCCTCTCATGCCAGGTCCGCTGGCCCCTAAGCCTTTGAGGCCACACTGTGTGGTGGGAAGGGAAGCACTGTGTGGTGGGAAGGGAAGCACTTCTCAGGGAAGCTGGGCAACCTGCTCCCTCTGGCACCTCTTCAACTGTCCCCCACTGCCTCTCCAGGTGCCGACCATTGTGAGATCCATGCACCAGTGCCTCACCTCCCACATGGCTCCAGGTGTCAGGATGCACACCAACATCTGCAGGCTCGCTGAGGCACACCCACGAGATGTGGTGATGACTCTCCTGCGCTGTGCCCCGGAGTGTGACAGGTACAGGGCCCAGCTGCCTTGCTGGCTCAGGGATCACCAACCCTTAGAACCCCTCATCCTGGAGAGCCTGTCCCATGTGGTCTGCCAGACAGATGGAGACTTCCAGGACCCTTGGGCCCCTCCATTTCCCAGCCTTGGCCTGTCAGCCCCCAATCCTACTGCCATGTGCCCTCCCTGCCTCTCAAGGCACCGTGGCTCTGTCACCTGGGCCCCCACAGCTCCCCAAGCCATGGTGCCAGGGCTGAGACCCCCCTGATGCAGAGCTCTGGCTCCACAGAGCTGCTGCAATGATGTGGAGAAGCATCGGCTCCTCGGGAACAACAGTGGAGAAGGTGCTGCCGGTACTGCTCAGAGCAATGGAGGATTGGCCAGTGCATGGAATGTCCACCTCCGATGGTGACAGCAGAGATGTCTTTGCCCTGGCTGTGAGTTTCTAGAAGTGCCCTCTGTTCCTCCCCAGGTCACCTCCCCCACCCCTACATCTCCCTACCTCAGACCTTGGGCTACAAATGTGGCTGAGGGGCAGGTTCAGGGACACCAGGCAGGCTGCTCCCCCTGCCTCTCCCCTGGCCTCTCCCTCCCACATTCGGGCCCTGACACATGGACCTCTGGCACTGAGCCCTGTCTCTGTGTGCTTTGATTGCAGGCAACCCTGGCACTGTGGCTGATCATCCAGGAGCCCAAGTGCCAGGATGCAGTCATGAATTACGTCCCCCACCTGCTCGTGGCTCTGCTGTTCCAAGTGTCCATGAGCACAGAGCAGGTGCCAGAAGAGGTGAACAGCTTCTGGAGGGGATGCCTGGAGCAACACCGCCTTCCCACCCAGCCCAAGAGGTTCTCCATCCCAGTCCTCTCTCCCTGCCATAGCCTCAGGACTGAGGACAGCACTCCCAGCATGACCTGGCCTTTGCTCTGCCCGCAGGTTTTTGGTCCAGACCATCAAGGCCCTGCTGTGCCGGCTGCAGTGGGATAATGAGGTGGTGTCAGTGGAGCGCAAGTGTGGCTGGGACACGCTCGTCTGTGCTGACACCCAGCACTATGCAGTGGGGCTGCTGGCCAGGTGAGACACCCTTGTCACCGCTGCCCCCAGCATCTCTGCCCTGGGTACGGGGCATCCCACACAGCCTGCTGAGGGAGCTTTGCCCACCCTGCTCAGGCTCCATGGTTCCTTCTTTCCCCCTGACAGGGAGATGTGCCACGTCTTGGTCCCTTTCTATTCCCCCATGGCAATCCACCTGCTGGGGCTGCTCAGCACTGAGGACCCTCGTTGGGAGCTGCCTGCCCTGGCCCTCCTTGTGGAGGTGAGCCCGATGGCGAGCGCTGCCTGGCCCGGCTGCCTCCCCCTCTCTGCCCTCTCACAGCCGCAGCTGCCCGGGATGGTGCCTGCGCCCTGTGCTGCTGCCTGGGCCCAGCCCTGGGCGGCTCTGGGCTCCTGCTGCCCGGGCACCCCGTCACTGCTCTCTGCCTTCCAGGTCCTGGACTATCTGGATGGGAGTAAATATCATGACAGGGTCCTGCCCATCCTGTCGAGGAACCTGCAGAGCCAGTGCCCAGAGAGGCAGCGCCTGGCACTCAGAGGCCTCCTGGTGCTTGCTGTGGATCCCTCAATGGTGAGAAGGGGACACCCGGCTCAAGCCACACTGGCAGCCTGGGGCTGGGGAAGGGAGGCGCTTGGGTTTGGCTGGGCTTTGGGAGCTGTGGCAGCTGCTCCCAGCTCTCCTGCCTCCCTGTGCAGCTGCCCAGGCCCTGTAGGACAGGCCTTTGGCCTCTGGGGCCCGGGGCAGCAGCGTGGGGTTGTGCCACCACAGAGCTGTTGGTGGGGCAGCTGTTCAAGGCTTGACAGCACAGCACTGTGTTCCACACAGGCCCAAAGCATCTGCAGCCTGTCCCAACACCTCCTGGAGCTGCTGCCTGATGCAGACGGAGAGCTGGTCATGATGACCCTCTCTGTGTTTGAGAGTGTGCTCCGGGATGAAGACATTCGGGCATTCATCTCCACTGCCCCCAAGCTGGCTGAGGCGCTCCGGCCACTCTTTCACAATGTAAGGCTTTGTGCCCTCCAACTCCAGGCACTAAGTGCTGATATGAAACTTTGCCCTGTGGATGTTCAGGCCTGTGCCTGTTCCTGGTGGGCCTGAAGCATCCAGTGCTGAGGTCTTTTTCTCCTCTTTTGGCCCAGGACAACACCCACGTGCAGCTGCTCTCCATTCGCCTCTTCCGAGAGGTGATGGAGGTGCTGGCGGAAGAGGGAACACAGCTCTTGGAGACACAGGTGCACCAGAGCCTGGTCCCACTCTTCATCCATGGGCATGACGAGAATCAGTGCGTGGCAGAGGTGAGCACTCGTGGGCTCTGGTGTCCCTGTGCACAGGGCTGGGCTGCCTCCTGCCCTGGGGCCTCAAGGGCTCCAACCTCCTCCTGGCCTTGGCTCAGGGACACAGGGGCTGTGCCCTGGGCTGTGGTGCCATGTCCCGCTCTCTGCTGCTCTGCAGGCCTCTCGAGAAGTGCTGCTTTGCGCTGCAAGGTTCCTCAAGAGAAGGGACCTGGAGAAGCTGCTGAGGAAAGAGCAGCACTTCAAGTTCTGTGATTGCCTGGTAAGGATGACCCCGAAGGCCCAGCCCCAGGCTGGACAAGCCCCAGGCCCCGATGCCCAGTGTGAGGGGCTGGCCCTGTGCCCCTGCCACTGCTGCAGGCACAGACACCCCCCTGCTCTCTGCAGATGGACAAGGACGTGAGCCGAAGAGCCGAGCACCTGCACCAGGCCCTGCCCTACCTACAGAGCCCACAGCAGCCCCTGCGAGAGGCGGCCGTCAGGTTCATGGGTGAGCCACAAGCCCGCGGTCCCTCCCCGCCCCGCTGCAGCTCGGCCCCAGCCCCGGCTGCTCCAGAGGCAGCAGGATGAGGCCCAGGGATGTGCTGGGGAGCCCCGAGTGCCCTGGCGGCTGCTGCCACCCTCTACCAGCTGCGCCCTTGGGTGTCCCGATGCAGGAAGGCCCCGGGCTCAGCCCTGCCAGGCCAGGAGGCCGTGGGTGGGGGAGCTGTGCTGCTGGGGCCCTGACACGCTCTCTGTTCCCAGGGATCGCTGCCTGGCACATGAAAGACCTGCAGCTCCTCATGAGGGGTGAGTGAGGACAGTGGGCTCTCACTGGGGGCTGGTAGGGAGGAGCACAGACCGTGGGCAGGGAGCTGCAATCCCTGCCCCACCTGCATGGGGCTCTGCTCCCTGCATGGACAAGTGGTGCTGTGGGCAGAGCAGGGACACATTTCAGGGGCAGGGAGAGGATTGGGGGCCAGCACCTTCCCACTCATCCTGTTGACCCCTGCTCTCTCCTACTCATGGCAAGAGCTGGCTGGGATGGCCCCGACAGGAGGGTCTCCTCGGGTTCCCACACGTCCAGGCTCTGACCGTGGCTCCGTTCCTCTCTCTTCCAGCCTTTGAAGCCATGAGCCAAGACGACTGCCCGTCCTACTGCACCATGCGGACTGAATTCTTGTCCGCTTTTAGACGGGCAGTAACAAAGTAATCTCCAGCCACACAACCAGCGTCCCTCCAACAGCACCGGGAGACCAAGGGACGAGACCACTTCTCAGCAGAGCTGGAGATTCAGCTGATGCTGGGCCCAACTGAGCCAGTCGGCAAGGCCAGGCAGCTCCTGGCCTGCCCACCTCTATGGACAGCCCCTTCCCAAACCTTCCCTTCCCAAACCTTCCCAAACCTTCCCAAACCTTCCCTTCCCAAATCTTCCCAAGCCTTCCCTTCCCAAAGCTTCTCTTCCCTCCCCTCTCCTTCCCTTCTCCTGCCCACACTTCATCCCTCCCTTTCCCCTTAGCTTAAGAAGGTTCATCTCTCCCCTTCCCCCCAAACCAAATATAATAAACATATTATATCCCCTTCTCTCCCCAAACCTTCCCTAACATTCCCTTCCCAAACCTTCCCTTCCCAAACCTCCCCAAACCTTCCCTTCCCAAACCTTCCCAAACCTTCCCAAACCTTCCCAAACCTTCCCTTCCCAAACCTTCCCTTCCCAAACCTTCTGCTCCCCCCATTTCATCCTTCCCCTTAGCTTAATAAGGTTCATCCCTCCCATTCCCCTTACATTAATAAACATCCCCTTTCTCCCCCTGAGATGCA
This sequence comes from Chiroxiphia lanceolata, assembly GCF_009829145.1. Classification (NCBI taxonomy): domain Eukaryota; kingdom Metazoa; phylum Chordata; class Aves; order Passeriformes; family Pipridae; genus Chiroxiphia; species Chiroxiphia lanceolata. The sequence goes on from NC_045642.1 coordinate 61,018,744, forward strand.
TCTTTGTGGAACTCAATCGCCACAAACCCTCAGCCCTGCAGCTCACGGGCCCGCTCCTGCCTTGCTTTTGCCCCGTGTACCGTGGGCACACACACCTAGGGACAAGGGCACTTCAGGCTGCAAAAGGCTCTATCGTGAAGGGCCACTTCCACAACATTAAGTGCACTTAAAAATCTCGCTGAACACTGTTAAGGGATTGAAAATTATAAATTCTGAATTTGGTTTATTGTCATTGTATGGCTTTGTATAGGTTATACCTTTTTATGTGATTCTTGTGTTCTGATTGGTTGATGCATATTTATGGGGTTTTTTTCCTTATATGGTCATAATTTGCATGGTCCTCCTGAACCCCACCTTCTGTTCCAGTGCCTTCCCTACCCATGTTATTTACGGCTGGAGCCATTTTGTGCAGTGCTCTTTTTGTTCCTCCCTTTAAGCCATTCAGTTGTACCCCGCTTTTATAATAAAGTCACCTTACCAGTGCACCCCGAAAAGTTGTGGAGGTCTTTATTCAAGCGTCGACCTCCGCAGTGATGCCAATTTGTGCCCCAAAGAAGGCGTGGAAGAACTGCTCAGAGACAGAATTTTCAGTCTATAAGCAGGAGGTATTTATTTTTACGGCCGGGGAGCAGCCATGTCGCCCTGGACACACTGCTCCGCTCGAGAAACTTACAATTGAGCTTTTTATACACTTTTTGCCAAGCAATTACATCACATATTATGAATATTCATTATCTTGCAACATCTACTTTTAATATTCATAACAGGCGGAGTCGAGGCAGAGTTTGAGGCGTGGTCTCTAATTTGGGGAGAACTTCGGTGGTCGTTCCTGTCTTGCTTCATCATGAACCCAGTGTCCTTTCATCATCATCTTCATAAACTTTTGAACCTTCCCAAATTTGAGTAGTTTCCTTGTGCATTTGGCAGGGATTTTCAGTATCTGGCAAGAGTACCTGATTTCTTGGCTTGTCCCTTTTCTTATCTCCCTTTGTGTTTCTTCCATATGTCCTTTTTTGTGTGTGCTAGCATTTTTAGTTCTTTCTGTTCATGCTCGTGTTCTCTCATGTCAGAGTGTCCTGTATTCTAGTGAATTTATTGCCTCTGCTATTTCTTAATACTAAGTTCTCTATGCCTTGCTTAAAACCTGCATTTGTGTTTAACTCTCTCTAATCCTTACATTGCTCTACTAAATTCGCTTTCCAGGTTTTACCTGGCTTCAGCAGGACACACTGAAGGCCACTAGTCTGAACCTGGAAAACACACTTGGAGCAATAAGAGCTAGAGCTGGAGTACCTGTTCTGAAAGGACCAGAAGGAATTCAGCCTTGCCAGGCTTTCTTATGCATGTGCTGGTGTTCCCCAAGGAAACTATAGATTGGAGGAACCCCTTTGGAGGCAAGGGGCTTGCTTCTTGAAAAAAGTGCTTCCCAAAAAGTTCCCAGTGAGGTAGCTACAAATGTCTCCCTCTTGCTCTCTGTGGTGCTTTCACACCTTGGGTCCCATGGCACCTGGGAGAGGGGCAGGGAAAGGGGAAAGGCTGTGAACAGCAGGCTTGGGTTCTGCCTGTACCTGCAGAGACCAACCAAGCAGCTGCCAGTGGGGTCTGTTACCCACCTTTCTGCAGAGGTATGAGCAGGAGCATCTCTCTGCAGCCAAGAGCCCCAAAACTCTTGCAGAGAACTGGGAATCAATTAAAAGGCCTTTATCCACACCCTTGTGCCCTGTGTGACCTGATGTAAAGCAAAATCACGAGTCATGACGGTGCTTTGTGAGTGAAAACGTGAACTGGTTGGATTGTTCCAGGGATGAATATTTTTTTCTGGGAGGTGCTACCCCTGGCCAGTGTCATTTTTCAGCTCAAAACCTCCCCATTTCCATCGAGGGAGAGTTGAGGGATTCACCCATGGGTTTATTGGCCACAAGTGCTGGACACTTGGCTCTGCCATGACCCTTACTTCCCCATGCAACCCTTCTCCTGGAACTTCTGTCCCACTGGAAAAGCCAAAATAGGCTCCAATCACTGCAAACCTCTACAGGATTACTCCAGGAATCCCTGTGGGATAAGCCCCCACTAAATGAACCCTGTCTCTGGTGTCATTTTGGGCTCCCTCTCACACTCTTGGTGTTTTCTGATTCCCAGGTGTTTCACATCTGAGCTCACAGGTGCCTGACCTCCTCCCACAACCCTACTCCTGCCACAAAACCCACCCTGCTCTACCAATCTTCTTGCATTAATGATCCTCTCTACCTATTTTCCAACCACCCCATCTTGGAAATGAGTTGTTCCTACAGCTCTGAGGGGATTCTGCCCTCAGAACCCTCTCATACACCTTGGGAGCAGACAGAGAAGGGCAGGTTTTTCCCTTATGCCCCAATCCCACTGCCTTTGGCCCAAATCCTGCAGCAACTCCAGAACACCACTCTCAGTGTAGGAAGAAATTCTTGGCTGTGAGGGTGGTGAGGCCCTGGCACAGGTTGCCCAGAGGAGCTGTGGCTGCTCCATCCCTGGAATTGTTCAAGGCCAGGTTGGACGGGGCTTGGAGCAACTTGGGATAGTGGAAGGTGTCCCAGCCCATGGCAGGAGTTGGAACTGGATGAACTTTAAGGTCCCTTCCAAACCATGCCATTCTAGGATTCTATGATTCTATGAACTACAGAATATGAATTACTTTTGCCAGTGTTCCCAGGTGGGTTTGTGCTAAAGATTCATTTTTTCCAGCAGTATCCCCAGCCAGCAGGAGCAAGAGTGGAGGATGCTCCTGGGCCAGCCCCTGTTCCCATGCAGGAAGACTACTTCTCCCCTGCAGGGTGGGAGATGCTTTAACCCTTCTGGTGGTCCAAGGATTGAATTTCCTTCCAAGACCTGGAGATTTAGCAAAAGAGCTGCTTGTAGAAATACCTTCAGTCAGACAATGGCCCTGGTTAAAGATCACTTGTAGGTAAAAACAAAGCTTTCCCAGGGCTTAGTGTTGGCTCCCTGGACTGAGTTCTCCTTCTGTGTCAGCAGCAGGCTCCTCTCATCTCTGCAGGGGAATGCCTGGGGACAGGTCAATGTTTAACCCAGCTGGGAAGGATGTGTGGAGCCAGCAGGGAGTTGCCCAGGCTCTACAGTCACTCACAAAGATCCCTCCATGTTCAGGGAGGACGGTGCATAAAGGAGTTTTCCCTCCCTTTCAAAGCCCCCCTGCAAAATGGGCCTGAGCTCTTCCAAGGCGCATCCCAAGGTGACCAAGGTGGCACCGATGCGCTCCACAGAGGACCTGCCTTCTCTCTCTGCCCTGCACCGGCTCCCCAGTGTACCAGGACAGCCCAACCTGCACCCATCAGACATGGAAAAGTGGGGAAAACCCATCTTCCACCTGGAACTTCCACCTCTCCGGGAGACCTGGTACGGGAGAGCCTCTTCAGGTAAGGAGGTCGTGGCTGGAATATCGTGAACTAGTGGCACCAGCTGGGGCTGTGGGTTTGCCCACTGCAGTGTGGGGTGGGTGTAGGGGTGTGCACAGGCTGTTCTGCATCTGCATTTCCAGGACATTTTAGCTTTTCAAAAACTCATTCCCCCTCCTCCCACCTCCCCTCCACTTCATGGCATGTTTTGGTAAGTGTCTCACTCACCAGAGCCCAGATCCCAGGCTCCTTGCTCCCGCCAGTCATATGGCAAGGAACAGCCCAGCTCCCCGGCATGGACCTGGCACATAATGACACTCAGCTGTGTCCAAGCAAGCCCTTGTCTGGCTACCCTGTAACTCCCATCATACACCTCCCTGCTCACCTGCCACTGCTGGACATACTATTAGCATTAACCTAATTAGAACGAGATTCTGGACTGTGTGCTCAGCAGGTAAAATGGCATTAAAATAAATGCCAGCCCTGTCCTGTATGGGGCTGATTTCCCAAGCCAGGAGCAGAGGAAGGCAGACAGTGTGGGTGCTGTGTTTTCCTACAAAGAACACCATGAAGCCTTTAAACTCCCTCTGTACCCAAACCATTCCTGGAGGTAAGGGGGGAGGTTTGCATCCATCTAGGAGTGGGTGTGTAGCTCTCTAGGATGATCTGGGTGGTGACAAACACTTCCCACAGCTGTTTTAGGTGAGTGTAGTGAGAAAATTCCACAAAAACCAGCTGAGTTTGAGGAAGGGCGATGCAGAGGAAGGAGGATCTGCAGCCCTGGCATCCTCCTCCCTGCTTTTCCATTCCCAAAAATCAATTCCTGACACACTTTGAGTGGCCTTAAGAACTGCTGCCTCACAAGGGACTGGATATTTCCTTCAGGGTTGTTCATCAAGAAGCATCAGGAAACTGCGAAAGCAAATAAATCTCTGGCATGACAGCAATGACATTCCCAGAACTGAGGTCTTGGGGAGAATACAGATCAGATCTGGCTGTACAACAGCAGGTTTCAAGTAATTCATGACAGCAAGAGCAATTAAAATATTCCTATTCTGGAAAACTATCATCACTGGGCATTTAACAAGTGCTTGTTAAAAATGCGCATTTTACAAAAATCTCCAACTCTCCCCCCCCCCAACACCCAACAGATGCCATTTTCCATTACTTTTTGTTTTCAGAAATAAGAACTGTATGCTCAGGAGGACTTGAGCGATGTATTAGCACAAGCTTCTTTCTAAATAAGCAAAGAGAATTCCAAGATAATAGATTTTATTTGGTTTGTGAGGGTTCAGCTTGGCTTGTGTTAAATCCAGATTCCCCCAGAGGGGAGAACCTGCTGCTGCTAAAGTGCAAGGTTGAAAAACAGGAGTCACAAGGATGCCTTCAGCTAGGGCTTGGTGCTGTTCCCTGCCCCAGGACTGAGCAAGTTGAAGGACAACGGCCCTTGGCCCCAAGTTCTGTATCTGTAGAGGATAGGGATAAGTCTCCTAAAAGACACATGCACAGGTAGGATGGGAGGGAATAATTAAAAAAAACCCCAAAGACAAAGACACCATAGCCTCATAAGGGAGAAATAATTTCCCCAAAGCTGTAACCTTTACCACAATAAGCTTCTCCCAAGTCCCAATCCCTTCCCTGTGCCATATCCAATTTCTGAGCACCGTGAGCAGCCTCCTTTAAAATTTTCCTTAGATTTCCCCCTTAGAAATACCCTATGTGCTCATTTGCCCTGCAGACAGAGGAAATGACTCATTAACCCCCTTTTGCCCTGTCAGGCTGCTCTTTCAGTGAGTGTTCCACCAACAGCTGAAGTTTGTGTCCAGAGGAGCCTCCTGTGCTGGAAATTTTCACTTCCTACTCCCATTCCTGCCTGTGTGGAGCAGCTGCAGCTTCACCCTGTGGTTAATCATTGTCAGGGCTCTGCAGAGCCCAGAAAACATTTATCTGATAGAGTCACTATATCCTCCCATACCTTAACACCCTCACAGTAAGAAATTCCTGGCTGTGAGGCTGGTGAGGCCCTGGCACAGGTTGCCCAGAGAAGCTGTGGCTGTCCCATCCCTGGAAGTGTTCAAGGCCAGGTTGGACAGGGCTTGGAGCAACCTGGTCTGGTGGAAGGTGTCCCTGCCCATGACAGGGGGTTGGAACTGGGTGGTCTTTAAGGTCCCTTCCAACCCAAACCATTCTGTGATTCTATGATCATCTTCTCTCTCTTCTCCAAGAGCCCAACCTGGTGATCTTCCATGAGGCTCATAAATGTCCCCCATAAGCTGACCTCCAAAGTATTATTTTTCTTGTTAAATATAACTGTTAAATTTGGCATTATCTATAATGTAATTCCTGCACTGCACCCCCAACTCTTTTCCCCTGTGGCCACCTTGGGGCTCCCACCACGTGGAAGCAGATGCTGTTCAGCAACACCTTTCTCAACTCTTCGTATAGAATGGAATTTAAACACTTCAAAAGAGGTTTCTGGGGGAGAACAGGTGGGATAAACAGATAAACTGTTTCGTAAAAGAAATACTTACTGCACAATCAAGTGTTTATTTGCACAAGAAAAGAACAAAAGAGGCGGTGGTGTCCACCTGGGAGCACCAGGGCAGAACAGGCCCAAGCCAGGATCACGTCCAGGCCTCAGTGAAAGCGCTACTTTAATAACTAACAGGGGATCAGTGGTGTGTAACACATTATTCTGGGCTGATTTCCAGGGTCTGTGATCATAAGACTTGTCTGACCACAGCCCTCTAACTCCTGCATCACTGGCTGCTGTAGCCCAGCTCTGCCACAGTCAGTAAATCATCAGAGGTATTTCTCAATCCCACCAAAAAATAGTAGTAATAAATCTCAGGGGCTGAGCAGCAAGAAAAAAACCCCAAAACTGCTGCCTGTGCCCAATTTTTACAGGGCAAGCAGCGAGGAAGCAGCAGAGCTCAGGGGTTTCTTGGCCAGCTGATGGTCACGAGCCATAGGAGGAGCAGAGAACCCTCAATCACACAGGGGACCCAGGGGCTGGGAGAGGCCCCAAGGAGCCCAGGAGACATAAGGATGGCTCTGATCACATACAGGATGCATGAGAGGTTGTAGAGGGAAGTTGGAGAGGTACATGGCAGATATTAGTCCAAAATCACAGGCACAGGTGCATCCACTTTATTTCTTCAGCTAATAGAATACTCCATGTGTTAATGCAGTGAGCAGAGAGAGAATTTAGTGGGACATGCCAGCCAAAAAAAAGGGCAGAAAGCTATTGCTGAGTACATCTAAGCAGCTGATGACCACCCAAAAGTAACTTCATCCATTTCTTTTATCTTGAAGGGCCCCTCTCTTTCAACACCATGCCCGAAAAGGAAGGAACCAGCATCATTAAGCAGCACCCGCCTCGAAGACCTCAAGTAAGGCGAGTTTGAGAAGCTCCTCAGGAGCTGCTCTGATTGACCCCTCGATGTGGGCTTTCTGGGGACATGGGCATCCCTAGATGAGCTTTATGTGCTGTGGAGACACCCATCAAGTACACATGAGATCACCTCTGCTGTGATGTCCCACTTTCCTTTGGGGTGTTCAGGTACCTGAAGCCGAATCCTGGTGCTCCCAGTGGGCAAATGTGGTCAACACAGAGCCCTTTGCAGAAGGGATCCAAATTGCATTGTGTGGGGCTGGTTTTGGCTCTTCAGCCCAAGTATCCCGTAAAAGGTCTGGCACCATCTTAGGAGCCAAGAGTCAGGTAAAGCAGACAGACATGCTTTGCAGTAAGGGATGCTGAAAGAGGAATTGTTTTAGGTTTCAAGAACTGCTATGACTGCTCTGTCCCTGCACATACTCCCCTCAATTTCCCCATCCTGCACTTCCCAGATTCATTCCTCCCCAAGGCCAGAAGCCCATGACCCTACCTTACCTGGCAATCAGGTTTTTCCTCCACACAAGGGTTACCACTACACAACTAAAGCTCAGAAATATCTTTCTATCTTTATTTCTATCTTAATTTCTGTCTGTCCCTGTACTTGGCACTGGTTAGGCTGCAGCTCAAATCCTGTGTTCAGGTATGGGCAGAGACACCTCCCACTATTCCAAGTTGCTCCAAGCCCCATCCAACCTGGCCTTGAACACTTCCAGGGATGGGGTATTGATGGCTTCTCTGGACAACCTGTGCCAGGGCCTCACTACCCTCACAGGCAAGAATTTCTTCTTAAAATCTAACCTGAACCTGCTTGGAGCAACCTGGTCTAGTAGAATGTGTCCCTGCCCATGGCAGGGTGTTGGAACTAGATGGTCTTTAGGGTCCCTTTCAAACCAAAGCTTTTAAGAACTTCATGGTTCTATGAACAGCAAACCTGCTGGAGGAGGGGTGCTTTGCTTGAGCCTTCCTTGCTTTGAATAAAGTCTTTTTAATATAGTAAAGAACAGAAGAGCCACCAGGCAGGGTCAGTTAAACCCCCTCCACTCAAGGTCGTGGCTCTGGCTGACACTGGTGGCTTCAGAGATCAGAGGTGGTACCAGCTGTTGAATAAGTTATCCCTGGATTTGGTGGGAGGACGTGACAGCAGCACCTAAAGTGAGCCCAGCTACACCCTGAGAACTGTTGTGCAGAATCACAGCCTCCTTTAGGAATCTCTTACCAGCATGGAATTTTTAGTCACTGATCTTATTTCCATCATGGCTGTACTTAAGCATAATTAAAACACTGTTAATACTCGTTGCAGGACAAAGACACTGTGAGTCCTACCCTGTGCTTGTGCCATTGCTCTTAGGGAGTGTGCACAGCACCAGCAAAATCCTTTTTTCCTGTGGGAATATCTTCAAAGGCAGCAGAGCAGGATGGTGTGGCCTCGTCAAGGACTTTTAGAGGATTTCAGTCAGAGAGTATTTCTAGAAAAAAAGCCAATGAGGTTCACAAAAACTAAAGAAAAGAGTCAATTTTCCAACCAGGGACACAGCTTTATCCAAAAGCCTGGAGCTTGGCTTCCCCACCAGCAGCAGGGACATGGGTTGGATGTAGAAGATTATTTGCCTTCATCCACCCCACACTGACAGATCCTTGGCGGCATCCAGGAGCGATGCACAGCTCGGACTGCAGTTTGTGGTGTCACATGCTGCCATCTAGTGCCGTTTGTTAAGCTTCATGTTCAGTTTTGTGGGGTTTTTGGTGCTAAGAGACATTTGAACTTAGGGCCTGACGAGTTCCCCCTTTATGTGACATTGCCGACTTTTTTCTCCTGAGTTTTGCACGGATTTAGAGGATGCTTCAAAATTACAGTTCAGGCTTTGGCAGCAGTTCAGTGCAGACACTCAGAGACATGTCCCCATTTATTGGACACTAATTCATAATCAAGGAGTTAATGATGTCCCAAATAAACTGTAAGCCAGGTCTTACTGTCAAAGTCTTTGATTATGCCCCCCTTAATTTTTATGGAAGCTATCCTGAGCTCCCATTCTAGAAGGGGACACTAGAAAGAGTGAAATCAACATCCCTGGAAGTGTTCAAAAAGTGTGTAGTTGTGGCACTTAGGGATATGGTTTAGTGATGGACCTGGCAGTGCTGGGTTAATGGTTGGACTTGATGATCTTAAAGGTTCTTTCTTATCCTGATGATTCTATGAATACCATGACATGAAAAGACTCAGTAACATCTCATAGTTTGAAATTATTTAAAAAGGTATCTTAGCTCCTCAAGATAAAAATCCATGCTCAGAGCAGCCTGTAGAGCAAGTCTCTGCCCACTTCCACCCCCAATAGGAAAGGCATATTGTACCATGCACAGTTCTGCAAAGAAAGATCTTACTTAGGCCAACATGAAAAAGACTGATTAGACAGTGGGAACGATGCTCTGGCTCTCATACAGTTGGGATCTGCCATTGGATGACCTGATAGGATATTTTAGATTAAAATATGGCACCTCTCCATGCTCCAGCTCTGCCATGAACAGTGTGAGCTGTGGGTTGTCTTCACTTTGGTCTTGGATAGAGCCTTCAGTGATGTTGAGGCTCGAAGAGAAACACCCACAGGGATGAAACTAATGTCAGACTGGGCTTTTGCTGCTTTGACTGTGATGTAAGAGACTTCCAGGAGAGTTTTGTCCTCTCCTGAAGTGCCAAAGGAAATGTTCACCTCCCTGAGATGCCAAACTCCTTCCTGTATCCCAAGCAGCCAGGCCAGAATTGGAGCTGGCAAAATGTCAGGGTAGTTTCATATCAGGTTTCATGATTCTGTGGAATGAGCAATGCTAAATATTATAAATATTGGACTTGTAGAGGCTTGAACCCGCCGTCCCTCTGCAAACAATCACTCCTGTGAAGCCCTGGAGTCACCGAGGAGTGGCTGCAAGCCCAAAACCAAAGGTAAGCATGTGAGTTTGTGCCCATGCACAGGCCATTCCTGGCTGCAGGATCATTTCCTGTATAGTTTGGGCACCCCAAAGGGCAGAAGTTGGTGTTTTACACTGTTTGTGCTCCTGTCTCTGGCTGAAACACCAGTGTGTGGGTGAAAGGATCCAAAATAAGGGGAAAGTTTCTGAATTTCCAGCATGACAGTTCCCTGGATGAGGTGGACCTGCTGAGACAGGATCTTAAATATTTTTGAGGCTAAAAATGTGAGGACTACCTTTTTTAGTGTCTGGGTAACTTGAACACCCTGCAGTCGGTGGGGAGAAGGGAGAGACCTTATTGTTCTGTACAATTCCCTGGAAGGAGGGTGGAGCCAGGTGGGAATCAGGCTCTGCTCCCAGGTAATAAGTGACAGGATGAGAGGAAATGGTCTCAAATTGTGCCAGGGGAGGTTTATGTTAGATCTTAGGGAAAATTCCTTCACTGAAAGGATTGTCAGGCATTAGAACAGGCTGCCCAGGGAAGTGGTGGAGTCACCATCCCTGAAAGTGTTCAAAAAACGTGTGGATACGGCACAGAAGGACGTGGTTTAGTGCTGGGTTTGGAAGTGTGGGGTTAATGGCTGGACTCAATTATTTTACAGACCTTTTCCAACCTTAACAACTCCATAAGTCCATGATTTTAAGACTGCAAGTGCTGTGTACTGTAACCCCCCCCTGCAACCCCAAAAATGCAAAAGTGGTTCTTCCCTTTGGATCATGAGATTATTTTGGAGAACTGACTCAAGCAAGGTAACACCTCAGGGGGCAGAAGCACTTATGCATTGTTTTAATGAAGTTTTTTCCCTCATGCCCCAGAGTTGTGAGATAAACTGCAAGTGCAGTGGAAATCTGGGATGAATTTCTGCAATTTCTGAATTTCTGGCTACGCAGAGAGATCGTTTATCCAGGAGCGCCCGAGGGGTTTGTGAGCTGGTGGCTCTTCCTTCCTCTTTCAGAAAGTGCAGGTGTATTTATTTACATCTTTAAATACATGATAGGTGCTGGAGAAGAGGGGGCAAAGCCTGAGTCACCTCCCTGGCAGGAGACAGCACTTACACAAGCTTCAGATGCTGGACTTGACCCGCAAGCGACGAGAGGTAATGCCGAGATGGATTTGGGGAGGGGATGGGGCTGTCTCTCCCAAGGACCAGGAGACCTAAAGCCTCTTGCTGGGAAGGTGAAATGAGGCTTTCCCAGTGTCTTAGGCAGAGGAGAGGTGGAAAGCATCCTCAGGGCCCCTGTGATCAGTAATTACCTCCAATTTTTCCAATGCTTTGCCATGACTCCTGGAGAAACCAAAAATCTCTGTCCTGGTCATGTTGTGTCACGTGCCCAGTTTGGCAAATACCATTTGCTCAGGTTAAACTCCTCGACTGTGCAGTCATTCCCAGGGCCAACCCCCCAGTGCTGTGCCATGTTAAGATGTTAAAACGTCTTAACTCCTCTGATGTTTGTGTTTATGACTCGTTTGCAAACCCAGGCGGAGCTGAAGCGAAATCTCCACAGGGAGGCAAAAGCCAGTAAACAAAAAATCAAGGAATTCAGCCCGATGGACATCCTTGACACTCTCCAGAGAAGCAACAGCAACGAAAGCCGAGGCCTCGTCCCTGCTGAGCACAATCAGCGTTTTCATGAAGACGACGATGGTGAGTAGAATAATTTTCCAAGGAGCTGTAAAACTCACCAGCCTCTTACATGTCATCAAAGAGGTTTCCCTACGGAAGATGCTTCCATTGCTCCATCTCCTGCAGTGACAAGATGCAGGTTCAAAGGGCTGGGGGAGGAAGGCTGGGAGATGTGTTTTTAAGACAAAGCATTGGGATGCCTCGGAGAGGTCACAGGGCTGTGGGCTGTTTCTCTGACAGCATCCAAACAGACCCAAGTGGATGTGGATTAAAAGCCATGGACAAGGCAGAGAGGTATAAACCCAAAGTCCTTAGGGCCAGGCCCCTGCAGGAGCAGGTTCCCACTGTCAGGAGAGTCTTACTTGTCCCATATGCCCCCTGTACAGCAAACTGAGTGTGAGAATAGAGCATGTCCCTGGGGTCCAATATCCTTAGAGAGTCAGGACATCCCTCAGGAAAAAGCATCCCAGGATGCTGGATGGGTGAACATACACAGAAATAAAATGGGAAACAGTTGGAAAACAACCCTTACACCGGTTTTGGCCCCCTGTCATCTGCCCCCAGCATAGGACACCTCCTGCTCCAGCCTGGGGTGTGCACAGGTGGACGTGGCCTGTGACAATGTCACAGTGGTCACTCTGGCAGGGTTGGAAGTCGCTGATTAAAACATGCCCTGCCAACTCTCCTTTGAGATGTGAGTGACTCTGGGGAGCTGCAGCCAAGCCCCAGCCCCACCCTGCCCCAGTGACAGCCCCTCATTCCTGGAGGGATCACAGGGCTGAACCACTGGCAGCTGAGGTCAGTGCTGGGTGCACAGCTGTGTGGTGCCCTGGCAAAATATATCAGGGCACATGGTGCAAACACTCAGCTCGTATCTTCATCTGGGGTCAAGCAGGGCGGTCTTCAGAAGAGCTTGTCTGCTGCACCAGGTTGGGTACAGCTCAGGGCTTTCTGCTCTGGAGAAAGGAATTGTGATACTCCCTTGCAGCAAAGGGGAAACCTGGATGATTTGAGGTCACCAGTTGTTTTCAGGGACCCTGTGAGATTGTTTATAGGGAGAGCAGTCAGCCTTGTCTCTCCCCCTCGGCATGCCTGAAGGACTGAGGGGAGACCTCACAGCAGCCTGCAGCTTCCTCACAAGGAGAAGCTGAGGGGCAGCAACATCTCTGCTCTCTGTGGCCAGTCACAGGACCTGAGGGAAGGGCTGGAGCTGTGTCAGGGCACGTTTAGGTTGGATATCAAGAGAGGTTTTTCACCCAGAGGGTAGCTGGGCACTGGAACAGGCTCCCCAAGGAAGTGGTCACAGCTCCAAAGCTGACAGTGCTCAAGGAGCATTTGGGCAACACTCTCAGGCACACAACGGGATTTTTGGTGTTTTCCTGTGTGAGGCCAGGAGTTGAACTTGATGATCCTCATGGGCCCCTTCCAACACAGCAAATTCTATGATTCCCAGATATTTTGGGGTGTCTTCTGTGTCAGAGCACCCTTGGGAACACTGGACTCCTGCCATCCTCAGATGACCATGGGGTAAATGTTACAGTCACTCAGGTTAATCACTATTTAGGGCTTCTTTTTTATACAGAAACTGCTTCCCACTGTCCCTTAGGAAAGGGAAAGTGAAGTGAATCCCGTCCACCACTTCAGACTGACATCTAGACACAAGCCCTGTTCTGCTTTGCTTCCACATGACAGCCCTTGGCACAGGCTGGAAATGTACCACCGAGGGTAAAAGTGCTTAAATCAGTGAAAAACTTGTCTGGAGGTGAACTTTCACCAGGAGAAAGGGGAACAGGCTTGGCTTCATATTCCCTTGTGTTTCTTCACCTCAGCTCTCTTCTCCTTAGGGATAAAGCCATATTGCCTCCTGTCAGACTATAACCTCACCAAATATAATCCTGAGCGAATTCTACCTCGCCCTGCCCAGCCCTGAGCAGGGGGTCTGGTCTTACAGGGTATCTCTCAGGATCTTCTTTACGTGCCTCCAGCAGCCCACAGACATTTCCAGCTAAACTCCAGGTGCCTGAGGACACAGCTCAGCAAACACATGATATTTGATTTTTTTCTCTCCCCAAGGAAACATGTGGGGTGAAGGACTCTCCAGACAACGTGATGGAGCTGAACTGTCTCCAGGCAGAAGAGGGAAGGTCGACCTGTGGTTCTACAGGGAGCCACGGACAAGGGATCTGTTCTGGGACACCTCCAGCACGGGGTCTGAGGAGTGGGAAAGGGAAGAGAAGATTCACCGCAAACCTGCACTTGTGAGGACCAAGACGGAGAGAGTTTCCCTCTTTGATGACTTCTTTGACAGGGATTTCTAGTGGCGCAGCTTGGGGTGAGAGGGATGTGGTGAAGAAATAAGTCCCATCTCTGGTGGGATTGGAATTCCCCCCCCCGATGGATGGACTGAGGGTGGAGACACAGTGCTGGCTGTAAGTGGCACTTCTTGGAGCACGAGCCAGGGGAAAGGACAGCTGGAAATGAGGAGGTCACTGATGTGGAGCAAATAATTACTGTCTGGGTTGTGTGGCTGCACCAAAATATCTGGGGGAAAATGCCTTGGACAGAACAGCAATGAACTGGGGGTAGAGGAGGAGGAGAATGGTAAAAAAAAAAAAAAAAAGGCAGAACCTGGAAAAAAAATTCTGGGTTAACCCTAAATATTAAATTCCAACTGAAATTAAATGTTTCACTTGCTTTTGGGTCACTCAGTTTCTTTCTGTTTAAGTTGGGTTGAGCTTTTTCTAAACCACAAAACCCAGTTCAAAAAGCAAGTTAAAACGATTTACTCAGGAAGTCTTTAAAATAAATATTTTGGCATTTCTAAGATTCCTTTTTGTTGACTTTTTTGTTTTCCTCTCCTCTTCTGTACCAGACAAAGAAATACCTGTACTTTCTTCAGTATCAACCTCCAGTTTTGTACTATTGTGAAAAATCCAGTTTTGGTTCACTTCTTTTCTGTCAAAGAGGTTCTTGCAGTTTCCATCTCACATAAACAGTATTTTTAATTAAATTATCTGCTTTTCCTTATAAAACAATTTGTTATCTGAGAGGAAACTTCCCCCAGTTCTCCTGTCTCCTATCTGGTTGTCCCTGTAGGTCCATCCAATCTTATCCTTTCATTTTTCAAGCCAGGACACCCAGAATAACTAGATCTGGAGTCAGTTCTCAATTATCCAGGACAAGCAGGGCTTGGACAGATTGGGACAGATAAAGCTTACCCTGCATCGCTGTCCCAAACCTGTGCTACCTCCCACAAAGCTGTTGTGGTGTGTCTGCTTTGCATCCTCAGCTTCCTGGCTTACACAGCCAGGAAAAGAGCAGGAGACACATTTTTACACTTATTTAAGGGAATGAGACACCCGTGGCTGACTCAGTTTCAGCAGTATTTAGCTTTATGGAAAATCCCAGGCAGAGCAGGAGCTGGAAATCACAGCCAAAGCCACAAACCAAAGCTGGAGACTCCAGCCCAGCATTGAGCTGCTCTATTGTGATTTCACCTCCTTTTGACATCCCAGAATGTGTGGCCACTGGCAAGATGTCTACAGCTTCATGGGAAAACCTTCTCTTTGGAAAAATCCCACGCAGCGTGCGGGATTCTGCTGAAAAAAGCAAGAAAAACAAATCCCAACACAGGGAAGGAGGAGGAAGAGGAATTATTTTAAATAGGAAGAAGAGCTACTCATGGCTAATGAGTCCATGTCTGGAGCCTGTGTGTTTTAAAAATGCCCTGAGAATTTTGCTGATAGACGCAGTCATCGTGTGTGAGCTGGAAATATCGTGAGAACTTTGAGTTCGACGTTGAGGATGTGCTGAAAAGGTCAATGATTTAATGGGCTGGAACAATTAATCTGGCACTTGTCTATACACCTGTTCTCTTAATGATGTGACACATCTCCCTTCTGTGTTCCCATCTGTCAACAATTAAGCTATAATTGGTGGAAATGCAATTTATCTCAGATAGAGCTGATTAGTTTTCCAATAATCATGTTGCCAGCCTTGGGGAAGAGTGCTGCCCACGGAGAAGTGCCTGTGGACCAGTCGATCCATGTCCCAGACTGTGCAAAGAGGAGACTCTGAGCATTAATTTATCAATCTACAATGGGTAAAATTTGCTCTTACAGAGGCAGTAAAATCAGCAAACCCGCTTCCATTACAGGGGAATGGCTTCACACTGCCAGAGGGCAGGGTTAGATGGGATATTGGGAAAAAATTCCTGACTGTGAGGGTGGTGAGGCCCTGGCACAGGTTGCCCAGAGGAGCTGTGGCCGCCCCATCCCTGGAAGTGCTCAAGTCCAGGTTGGATGGGGCTTGGAGCAACCTGGTCTAGTGGAAGGTGTCCCTGCCCATGGCAGGGGGTGGAATGAGATGGTCTTTAAAGTCCCTTCCAACCCAAACCATTCCATGATTCTATGAAGTACTTCTGGTGCTCAAAATTGTTTGGCTGTGCTGTTCTTGACTGTATTAATTCATCACAACCTGTAGAGAGGCAGAGTGCAACTCATCCTCTTCCCATGTTTTCTAACATCCTTCCAGATGCTGGAAATGAAAATGTTTGCTTTGTTACTAAGTATGAAACTTGGATTTTTCCACAAATTACAGAAGATTAAAACAACCCCCAGCCTTACACAATTGGTGTTCTGCAACTCATCAAGGAAGACTTCACAGGGCTGTTTTCCTCTGAATAGTTCCCAATCCCAAATGCTGGATATTAGCTCATCATTGGAGGGCTGAGTGATGTTAATCAGCTTTAGAGAGGAGGAAAGTTGCCCCTCACCATTTCTGGGCACACACAGCTTCAGTCCCAGTCACACACCACAGAAACCAGTCTGTGTTTTAGCAGAGCCACTCACCTTGACCCCCATGTGCCTCCCTGGGGAGGGAGAGACTGGAGCACTGCTGTATCCTGGCTGCAGGAATGCCTGTGGGATGAGTTTTAAAGGATAACAATGAGGAAACCTGCACAGGGCTTGATTTTGGTGGTGGGGAGCAATGTGCAGGCAGAGGAGGAAGAGCCAAGAGGGAAGGTTTCAGAGCAGGGAAGTAGAGTGAGGTCTGTCTGACCTAATTCTGGCTACCTCAGGGCTGTGATGTTGATATAAACCAGTCACTGTGCTGTTAGAGCTGGCAGGAGGAGTAATGGGTATCTCCAGGGGATACATTTCTCCCTGTCTATCCTGGGATGGGGTGAGTTACCTACTGGCTGAAAGAGGTGTTTTGGTTGCTATCTCACACCACTCAAAGCCTTTAGGCAAGGCTGGACCCCTCCTGCAGGTTAAATGTGTCCACACGGAGGAGCTGTGCTGAGGCAGAAGCTGCTCAGCCCGGATTCAGCACCTTCAGAAAATTCACATGATCAGTTTTCACCAAAATGACAAAGAATGGAGATTTTATGCAGTTAATGATGTGGATATGGGCATCAGCAAATGGCACAGCCCAGAAGAAAGGGGAGATGTAGGTCAGATAGATCCCTGCCCCACAGCACAAGGACATCTGATCTTCTCAGGGAAATGGTTCTAGGACGTTTTCATTGCTGTAAACACGACCAGAGCAAACCAAGTTCCTCCAGCTCAGGATTAGCTGAACCGGTTCTGCTGAAGTGTTAAATCAAAATGATAATACTCAGCCTGAAGTCAGCACCAGCCTGGCAAAATCATTAGCAATTAAATGTACAATTCATGAGAGGAAATGCCAATGAATCCTCCTTCTGTATTTTAAAAAGCAACCAGGGCTGCTGCAATATCTCTGTTACTGTTCCTGAGCAAAAAAAAAAAATGTTATTTAATTACACTTAGTGAGGTGTTAGGTAAACAAAGCTGAACAAAGCCGTGCTGTAACTGGATCTCATTGACTAGTCTGGATTAATGGGATTTTCTAACCTTCCTGGTGCTCTATCCCACCTGGTGCTCAGAGTATTTGACTTCCTCAGGAATTCGAGTCTTCAGCATCACATAACATCCTCCTTTCCCAGCACACACACACACACACACACATTTAAAAGCAGAGAAAAACCCCACCATCTAAGCCACTAGGGTGTATCCAGTAACCTTATTAAACCCTTTATCTGCCCTGCCTCAGGGGAAGGTGTGTGACAGGCCGCTGGGATTGCCTCAATCTGCTTACACAAAGCTGCAGAGAAAAGCACCCGAGAACACCGACTCCAGCAGCTCCCTTTCAGGCTGTACAGGAAGATTAAAGTCTTATCAGCAGCTTGAAAAATACCAAGCATGGCACGTTTTGGTTTGTCTCACCGGTATCCTCAGACTGCTCTGTGATAGCACAGCCCTAAACCTGTTGTTTTCCAATGTTCTTACAGCTTCCAGCTTTCTTTAAATAATTCCTGAGCAAGGTCAAGAGGTGGCAAAAAGGTCACCAGATGAATTAAGAGGAAGGAGGCAGCTCCTGTTTCTCTCTGAGCCTCTTTACCTGCCCCCGATATT
The DNA here is from genome assembly GCF_009829145.1 of Chiroxiphia lanceolata. Taxonomy (NCBI): domain Eukaryota; kingdom Metazoa; phylum Chordata; class Aves; order Passeriformes; family Pipridae; genus Chiroxiphia; species Chiroxiphia lanceolata. The sequence goes on from NC_045642.1 coordinate 61,036,550, forward strand.
GGATTCGGGGATGCCCCTCCTTCCCAGCCGTGCTGGTGTTGTCTCTGTCCCGGAGAGAACATCCATCTCTGCCAATGCCACAGAGCTGCCCACAGATCCCTCCTGTTCTTGCAGAGGTAGGAAAAAATATTTATTTTTTGCTTAGCAAAAGGGTTGTAGCTTTTTGCCACCTACTGACACGTTTGGGAACGGCTCATCCAGTGAATTCCTGCAGGAAGGCTCAGTCATGCGCTGGCTCTGGCTGATGGTGCATCCAGGATGGGCTGGGTGGGACGTGAAAATGAAACCAGGAGTGAATGTGGCACTTGGCAAACTGACAGGAGAGCATCACCTATTTCATGGAATCATAGAATATCCTGAGTTGGAAGGGACCCACAAGGATCACCAAAGTCCAACTCCTGGCCCTGCACAGGCAAACCCAACAATCCCACCCTGTGCCTGAGAGCGTTGTCCAAACACTCCTTGAGCTCTGTCAGGTTTGGGGCCGTGACCACTGCCCTGGAGAGCCTGTTCAGTGCTCAACCACTCTCTGGATAAAAAAATCTTTTCCTAATATACAACTTAAACCTTCCCTGACATAGCTTCATTCAATTCCCTCCGGTCCAATACTTGATCAGTTGGTCCTTGCTATAATTCTCTCTTTGTTTCAGCACCTCTTTCCTCATTCCACAGAGCAGGAGCATGGGAGAAATCATGCATCCTGCTTGCAAAACAAAGCTTTGCTTCCCTTCTCTTCTATCTTGCCCCAATTCATCCATTTTTCCCCCTTTCTCTCCACCTAAATTCCCTGCCTGTCTTTCGCCCTTACCCAAGGGACCATCCTAGCTCTGCTGAGGGCTTCTGCTCAGAGGCCAGGAGGTCCTTGCAGGACCCTGCTCATGGCTTAAGCTTCATTTCAATCCTGTTTCGAGGGCTTAAGCAGGGCACAGAGCCAACAGTGTTAACTCACTGCTCAGAGTGGAGGGGTGAACTCACTGCTCCGTGGGGGAGACGAGCACACGTGCCCGTGTCTCCGGCCAGCAACGATGGACAACTGCTCCGGGAGAAAAGAGGAGCAAGAAGGCACCAGTTTTGCAGTCACCCCTTGCAGAAACACACTTCCAATTAAATACTGAGGACCAACAAGTTGCCTCTTACCTGTGACCACTTAATCCCAGCCCCAAACAGCACCCAAAGGCAACCAGCGTGGCTCAGGACTTGGTTCTGAGCTTAAAATCCAGGCAGTTGTTTAACATGCAGCCCTCCCTCCTTCAGTTTAGCCAGGCTGACCTAAAAATACAAGTTTTGCCACACAAAGATCCCTTTGAGACTTGTTGGAGCTGATCTTTTTTTTCAGTGCTCCTCTTGAAAAAAAGCTACTCATTTTGCTGCTACACGAGGACCATGAGCCCATTGCTGCTGTGGTGTGATGGGGATTGATAAAATAACACACTTAAAGCTTTTTTTTTTAAGGTCATATGGAGAATTAGCATACAGTGCTGACACAGTTCAGCATCCAAACTTGGATGCTTAAAGGAGGAGGTATTATTTCGAGCAAAATTAATTTTATATGAAACGTGTCCATAGGTCTTTGCAAAATACATTTAAAAAATTGTGCTTTTCCCCAAGAATTTGTTGCTCTTAAAAAAAAAAAAAGAAAAAGAAAAGAAATAAACCAAAAAAGACATCACAATTAAGGGCAGGGTTTGAGGTTGGGATTGTTCACTGTCATTTATTGAAATCCCACTTTTCAGCCACAACAACTTATTGTCACTATTTTTGTAAAGATAATTTGCAACAGTGATCTGGTGAGATTTTACTAAACACAATCACAAAAATGTGGCAGAAAGTATTGTCCTAAAGCTAAAGCAGAAAAACAGGGAAAACAACCAAGGATCCCTTCTATCTCTAAACCTAATTTTTGTAGCGTCCTTTGCTTTCAACTTTTATTTTTAATTTTCTCACTCCCAAGGCTCCTCAGATCTGGTTCGTGGTTGCAAGGAAGAGGTCTGGAACTGGAAAAAAAAAAACAAACCAAAAAACCAAAAAAACCCCAAAGATTAAAATTTTCCTGCAGACCCTAAATCTTTTTTTTTGCTGTGAAACCAAACTGCCTGTCCCCTTTTTGAAGCCAAGGACGAGGAGCTGGGCACATCCCACTGCTGCTCTGGGTTTGATATCTACTTCCTTCATCCTTTGGGCACGTTATGTTGCTTTGCCCTCATTTATTTTTTTTCCTCCTCCCTCCCATCTTTCCAAAGAAGGTGATACTTAATTAATGACCCCCAGGGATCTTGTGCAGCTGAGTTAATGCTCAGAAATTTGCTTTGAAGGCAGCCAGGCTTGCACAGGTTCTAAGGACAGAGGGATCCTTCCTTTCCAACTCCCCACACGATGCTTTTGGCGCTGGGAGCCCACTCTGACTTTCCCATGGCTGGGACTGGTCCTGCCCAGGTGTTTGCAGCCTCTCCCACCACGGCCCTGACCCTGGCACTACAACAAGTGGAGCCCTTTTTCCGTGCTTAATCAACCAGATTTCCCATCAAGACCTAATATCATAGAAACATGGAATCATTTAGGTTGGAAAACCCCTCAAAGGTCACTGAGTCCAGCCATTCCCACAGCACTGCCAACGCCACCACTGACCCATGTTTCCAAGTGCCACGTCCACACAGCTTCTAAATCCCTGCAGGGATGGGGGCTCCACCACTGCCCTGGGCAGCTGTGCCAGGCCTTGATGACCCTTTGGGCGAGGAAATTTTTCCTGCTATCCAATCTAAACCTCCTGTGGTGCAACTTGAGGCTGTTTCCTCTTTTCCTGTCACTTGGGAGAAGAGAGCAACCCCCTCCTGGCTACACCCTCCATTATATGCATGGATGGCTTCAGATGGAATAAGACAACTCTTACAGCAAAAGTGTGGTGAGGAGGTGAAGCCACCATGGTCAGTTTAGGCATGTTTAGATTAGATATTGGGAAGAAATTCTTGGCTGTGAGGGTGGTGAGGCCCTGGCACAGGTTGCCCATGGAAGCTGTGGCTGCCTCAACCCTGGAAGTGTCCAAGGCCAGGTTGGACAGGACTTGGAGCAACCTGGGACAGTGGAAGGTGTCCCTGTCCATGGAACATGATGGTCTTTAAGGCCCCTTCCAAGCCAAACCATTCTGTGATTCTACAAAACACTTCAACCTCTTTGGGGTTTTGCTTCAGCCAGTGGTACTGAGACACTGTTTCATCAGGTCCCTCCTCACAGCTTCCATCCTGTTTAAAGCCCTCGTCCAGCAAAGACTTGGCAGCAGCCTGTCATGATGGGAGGTCAGTAATGATGCGCAAGAGCAGGAAGGAGCTTTATGGCCTTGTGGGAGCACCTGGATTGTAGGGATTGGTGGTGGACCTGATGGATCTGTCAGCCCATGATGGTGGCAGAGGGATTCCCTTCAAGCGAAGCAGAGGAGCCCATGATTTTGCAGCTCTAGGATCAAGTGTTTGGTCTCCTCTCTGCAGCACTGTGGCTTCCACAGAAAGATGTCACTTCTGGACAGGGGAGCTGAGAGACCTGGGACATGCATCTTTGCCTGCCACAGGAACATAAATATTCAGCTGAATGTAATGAAAGGTTAGCCAAAATTTTTGCTCCTTTTATGTGATGCACTGATGAGTTTTCTGATCCAGGCATTTAAATTATAGGAGTTCAGTCTTCATCCGAGTAAGAATAAAAAAAGTAATTAAAAACACTAAAAAAAGGGGGAAAAATTCTATTATGAAAAAAATCAAAACCAGAGAACACTGCCAAATATCTGTCTGAGTTGGAATTAGGCAGCTGCAGAGAGGGAAAAGGCTTTTGTTTACTGGCAAGAAAAGTCATGTAAGTGGCTATGATGGAAATAGTTAAAACGGGTGAGGTCTCACCTCTTCATTTCCCAGCTTTCAAGTGCTTTGATTCTGTACCTGATGTTCTAGTTAAGCACAATAAGGCCTGCCTTTGTGCTCACACCAGGCATTGGAGAGGGGCACTGAAATCTGGAGCAGGGAGTGAATCCCTGCTAACAAAAACCTCCATGGGAAAACATTGCTCTTAACCCAGATGTGTCCAGATTCAGGCTCCCTACTGAGAAAATAAGACCTGCCTATGACAACCCTTCCTATTTGCTTTGCTTGTTTGTACAGATTGAAGTAACTTGGAGCCCCTTTGCTCTGGAGACAGGCTGAGAGAGCTGAGGATGTTCAGCCTCGGGAAGAGAAGGCTCCAGGGAGACCTCAGAGCCCCTTCCAGTGCCTAAAGGGCCTCCAAGAGGGCTGGAGAGGGACTTTGGACAAGGGCCTGGAGAGACAGGACAAGGGGCAATGGCTTCACAGTGACAGAGGATAGGGACTGGATATTGGGAAGAAATTCTTGGTTGTGAGGGTGATGAGGCCCTGGCACAGGTTGCCCAGAGAAGCTGTGGCTGCCCCATCCCTGGAAGTGTTCAAGGCCAGGTTGGACAGGGCTTGGAGCAACCTGGGCTAGTGGAAGGTGTCCCTGCCCAAGGCAGGGGGCTGGAACTTGATGGTCTTTAAGGTCCCTCCCAACCTAAACCATTCTGGGATCCTATGCAGCCCTTTGCCTTTGGGGTTCAAGGGACTGATGGTCATTAAGGGCTGTTTTTTTACACTGAAGTTTTTCTAAAATCAGGGGGAAGGGCATTATAAAATTTGGCTCAACGTGCCAAAGCACTTCTAATCGGCTGGCTTCTGTCATGAGAAAAATAATGAAATGCTTTTAGGGCAATGTTTGCCCTGAAGTTACTTCCCTCCAGTGGCAGATTTTGCCAACCATCTGCAGATTCTCCTGCTGGACCACAGCGATGAGTCAGGTATAAAGTTGAGCCTTACCCTGCTCGCCTTGGGGACTTCCACTCCTGCAGGGATGCCTCCAGCCACTGCCACCAGCTCCTGTGCCCAGGGCTACCATCTCCTATCCTTCCCTAATGGCCTGCTTTGATGTCCAAGTGTAACACGATTCTGCGGTGCTGATTTCATTGATTATCATACAAATCACGCCTTGATGCTTCCTGTAATTAATCATCCTCTTGGCACATTTCAAAGAGCTCAAGAAAGATGATGTTTGGTGGTTTGTTGTTTTTTTTTTTTAAAAAAAAAAAGACAAAGAAAGATCTCAGATAGAAAAACAAAGCAAACAACCGCCCCCAAACACGTGAACAACATCGGCTCAGGTTTTTTGCCGATGCTTTTGTCATAGCACAGAAAGCACCACCACCTTCCTGCTGCCAGGAGGAAGGTGTTGTTACTTCAGTGACCAAACAAACACAGGTGAAGCTCCTGACCTTGAGGAAATGTCCTTGATTTCAGGGGATAGCCAGTAACCCAACACCCGGAGAAGCAGCACATTACCCACACAATTAAAGCCTGTTAACATGAGACCCAGCCTTTCCTCCCAGATGGATATCTGGGGTTAAATGTGCTGGAAGAGCAGGAGAGCAAAGCCTGGCTTGAAAGAACCCCATGGGCTTTCCTCCCATCCCCTGAGGTGACATTATCTGAGGCTGGTCAGCCTCTGACCAGGTTCCCAACCTGCAACACCTTCTGCTGCAGCAACACATTTACTAAAGGTTTACAAATCGTAGCCCATCAGTTATTTATAGCCAAGGGATTCCTCTCCATAATGTTTCTTCAGAGAAGCACATGGAATTGGGCTCAAGTTCCCTTCAGAGGCTTCTTGAGGGACTTAAGCAGTATATTTCAGGATGAAGCTGATGAGGTAAAGCTGTGACCACTATGAAGGCCCTGAGGGATCCCTGAGCTTCCACCTCCTTGAGATGCTTCAGAGTGGACACAGCTGGCTCAGAGGGATGCAGCCCACACCTCCTACCTGCAGGAGAAACAGCTCTTGCACAAATTTTCATTAATTTTTCCCATCTCAGTGACTGGTCAGAAGTGGACAATAACCCCACAAGTGTTCTTGAGACAGAAAAAAGCTGAACTGAAAGGAAACAAGGGGGGGGGGGGGCGTTCAAATGGTAAAGTAGGATTTATCATTTGAGGTTTCTCTGGTAAAGCTTAATCTTATTTACCAAGAAGGATTTAGCAGGTGTGATTAATTCGCTGCACTTAAACATGAAAACATTTATCTGTCTGCTTAGAACATCCCAGTGGAGGCTAAGCTCTCTGCAACAGGTCAGAGCACACCTGTAGGAGAAGGATGTGATCCTTTTCTGGCCATGTGCAAGTCAGGGAGGTGGTGGACACAAAACCTGGAAGCAACTTCTTAAGAAGTCTCTCTGCCTTCCTGCTCCTCTGGGAGACTCCTTGCTGTCACACTGTGCTGGAGGCAAAAAAAGTTAATTAGAGGGGGCTGGAAACCCAGAGGCTGAAGGGCAGATAGTTTTGTTCCTAGAGGAGGTGGACACAAGAGCAGGGTTTAACCTGGGTTATTTTATAACTGAGTTGGAAGCTACTCCATGGGAATACACCCAGGGAGGGTGGTCAGCGCTGCCAGTGTTCAGCTGAGAGCTGAACTGACTCTGGAGGAGGTTTCTCGTGATGCCAGAGCTGCTCTCTTGGTTCACCATAGCCAATATAGGGAGGTTCACCTCTCCCTTCCTCTGTTTCCAGCCTTTTCTCCACTGGCTGAACCTTTCTGGGAGCTGGTTCAGTTTACCAGCCTGGCAGAAATACCTCACAAGGTGGATATCCTTGCTGAGGGACACAATCTTCTTGGAGGAGGGCTGCAGCCAGGATTGCTTTTCCACCCTGTGTCTGTTTTTCCACAGAGTCTGGTGGCTTGTTCTGCACCAAGAGCCAAATTTTTTTTTTTAGTTAGTCTTCCTGCCATCACCTCTCAACCTGTTCAGGTACACACAGCCCCTCAGTTAATTATGTGCTGCCCTTTCAGTGCAGACCCTCCTGAACTCTCCGCAACAAGCATTGAGTTGTCATGCTTTGCACTCACAGCTTATCTGCAAAATTCCCCTCCCAGGCAGCCAGTGTTCCCCTCCCTGTGCATGCAGGAGACAGGGGAGACAGTTCCCCAGCTCCACACCCCTGATTTCCCACCCCTGTCACCTTCTTCTCCTCCTAATCCCTCCCCAGCCCCTGTCCCTTTTCCCCACACCTGTGTTACTCCACCCCAAGCACTTACTGTCGGGGAAGAACTGTTTCACCAGGTTTGGTTTAACCCAAGTGTGTAAAGCACACAAAAATACGGGACTTACCTGCCCTTGCTCTCTGTGCTCTGCCCCGTGGTGCTGCTTCATCCACCAGCACATCCTTGCCTACCTGCTTTTCCCCTTATTTTCCATTAAAAAACAAGCAGAGATTAGACCTGTGTATCACAACCTTCTCTTGCCTCATTTCTATGTAAAGCTCTTAGCAGCAGCTGCTGCTGCAGATTATTCCCCCAACACAGACGAGTGGGATCGCACAGGCAGTGGGGGAACAGGCTCCCAGCAGAATCCAGACACGGCACAGACACTCCAGGTCTTTGGAAAGCAGCCTGGTAGTACTTGCTGAACCAGACAAAGAGCAGTGTGGGGCACGGCCACGGGAGCCAGCGGAGTGCAAAGCAGCTGGAGGCTTTACAGAGCCTCTCAGAAAGGAGAAAAACCTTGAACTGTGGCGAATTTTGACTTTGAAATGTGCCCAGGTGGTAACGTGGGAGCAAAACCTGGGTACTCTGAATGAAACATTTCTGTTGAAAAGACAAAGCCTTTGTGTGGGGTCTGTATCCTGAGATTTTTGAGTGACCACCGTGAATTCAGAGGGAGGATGTGGAAAATCATAGAATCTGTCAGGTTGGAAAAGCCCTCTAAGATCGAGTCCAACCATTCCCCCAGCACTGCCAAGGCCACCACTAACCTGTGTTCCCAAGGCCACATCCACATGGTTTTTAAATCCCTGCAGGGATGGTGACTTCACCACTGCCCTGGGCAGCTGTTCCAGTGCCTGACCATCCCTCCAGAGAAGAAATTTTCACTGGTATCCAACCTAAACCTCCCCTGGCACAACTTGAGGCTGCTTCCTCTTGTCCTGTCACTTGTTCCCTGAGAGATGAGACCAGGAGAATTCTGAAGCCCCCAGCCTTGCACCCACATGTTTACAGCCCAACCAATGCCAACCCTACTCCCCATCCCTGCTTCAACACATTGAGTACCTGGCTCTGCAGGAAAATTGGAGAAATCTCCTGCTGTAAAACAGGAATAAATGGGGAAACTGGCCAAAAAAAACCACGTGAGTATATGACTGTGGGTGTAATTTCAAGGCCAGGGAGTCCTTCTGCCCTTTGTGCAGCCACATCCCAAGGCAGGGTGACAGCCAGGATAGCTGTGATGGGAGCAGGGATTTAAAAGTGCCAACTAAAGCTATTGCTTGGTCCAGAAAGGCTTCAGAGAGTTGCCTGGGCTGAGGCAGCTTCTCATGTAGCTGCTATTTCAGGAGACCACTAAAGGATGGGTTGCTCTATTACTGTTTTCTTAGCTGGAACCTACTGTGGTTCACCATTTTGCCCCCAAGTCCCAGTTTTAAAGAAAAATTTGGTTTCTGTTTGGCAAAGTGAGGTGGTCTAAGCCTCAAGTCCCAGCTGAGTCACAGGAGTCAGAGGCCCCATCCTGTGTCAGGACCAGCTTTAAGGATTAATCCCCGTGGCTGCATAAAGTCCCCAGCAAAAACTGCTTTGGCCCAAGTCCCTGAGGTCAGGCTCCTGTAATACCCGAGTGCTGATAAATGGTAACTCCCAAACAAAATCCTTGCTTTGCCCTTTTTCCTGCATTTATCCCACCATGTGATCCCGTGTTTTGAGCACACAGCTCCTGGTTTAAGTCACATAATCACAGAACTGATTTTTTTCTTGGGGGTTTCCTGAGGATACACCCCCACAGCACGTCCCAAACCTCCGAACTGTACAAGACTCGGACAATCCATGTACTCCAAGGGTGTGATGACAGCACCTGCCTCTGAAGAAGCAGTTCTGATCTCCAGAGTTCGTGTATCCAAAGGATTCCAGCACACCCAGCCTCTCCTGACTCAGTTTGCCCCTTTTCCTCCCTGCCTGAGGACTGCAGTTCTTTCCTACCTGCCCTGAACCAGCTGTCTGGTGCCAACTGCATCCCAGTGAATGCACAGCTGTCCCAAGCTCCTTGCCCATGGATGAGGTGGGATGGGTGCTCACTGCTCTGTCTGCAGGGATCTGTCCCTGCACAGACACAGAGAGAACTTCCAAAAGCACCAGCAGACAACAGGGAATACTTTGGAAGCAACTCCATGTAATCTGGCCCCACCAATCCCACTGGATTTCTGATGGACACTGACAAAAGGGTGTTTTGGGCCTGGATACAACCAGGAGAAACCTCAGAAAATCTCTGGGTTTCAAGGATTACACATGTGCAGCTTAAAGAAATTTAAATCTCCCTGGAAACTATTCACCCAAGAAAACTTCCCCACAGTAATACCTTCTTTCGACGTCAAAACAGCTCGAAAATAAAAGTTTGCCAAGCTGGAGCAGGGGTGGAAGAGGGATGAAGCTGGCAAAAGATCATTAAAAAGATATTTTAAAAGTGTTTTTCCAGATCTTTGATTTTTTTATTTCCAGGCCTTGAAGCATTTACTAAGCTCTTTAGCTGGTGAGCAAAAAAAAATGGGAAAGTCACTCCCAGGATCTGTGAGAGAAAAAGGGCTCTTTCTGTAGGTTTCAAAATGTTCCTGGGATTTTGAGGCTGGAAAAGTTTTCTGAGGGCACTTCTTCCGAAGGTCTTTCCAAGGACACGCATTATGCTGCAAAAATATCTCACAGAAGGCTACAGAATTCCTGTTAAAGTGAGAGAAAAGCTATTTCCACACAGACAGAGCCAAAATACTGAAATTTGACATTTTAATAAATGTATTTTTGGCCTATTTTGACAGAGTACAGAGGGCTGAGAGTACTGGGACCCCAGAGCAGCCCAATGCAAGGCAGCACCTGTGTAAAGGTCCTCTACATATTCCATTTGTCAGGTTAGAAACGAAACCATTGGTTCATTGACAGGGAATCGCCTGCTTCGCAATTTTCCCTCCGATAAAACAGCAACAACAACAAAAAAAAAACCCTCCAAGGAGAACACTTTCTCTTTTTTAATCACATCCAGGCCTGTTTCCTGTAATGAAGAACTCCTTTTCCAGCCCCAAGAGAGTGGCCCTTTGACTGTCACTCTCAGACAGCGAGATAAAAATCTCTATTTGCAGAAAACGACTCCGACTGCCATTTGTGGCTTGAACTGCTTCCCAATTTACTTACTTCTGGAGGCTGTTTACATTTTCAGACAGCCCAGCTCACTCATCCCCAACAAGCTCAGTTTATTGCCGTAAAAAATGCAGCTCTGTGCCAGCCCCGGGAGAGACTTCGGACCTAAGGACACCGAGAGGCTTTGGGGATCAAGTCACCTGTGCGAAAAAATGGGGGGGAAAAAAAAATAAATCCTACTTTCTGGTGAATTGCATCACTGGCCAGCAGCACTAGGGCTGAACCTGAAACTGCCATTCCTTCCCTGGAAAGCTGCAGGACCCCCGGATCAGCATGGAGAGGGAGAGGAGGGAGAGGAACACCCTTAATTAGGCTGAAGAACAACTGGTTTTCTTCTCAACATAATGAGCTCCTCCAGCAGACCCTTCTGCTCCGAGTCAAGGAGGTTGGAGCACACTCAGAGCAACTCAGAAGTGACACATCAACCCCTCTCATCCAATGCATCAAACTCTGAGGGCTCATTTGTTCCTTCTTGCCAATATTAAAGACTAATTTTGATTTAGACTAAGAGCCTTTTCCATCCCTGGGGAGGGAGCCGTGGCAACACGAGAGAGTATTCAATTAGTTGTCTTCTCTAAATTACTCATGGAAAGGAGTGTGTCCACGTGGACAGAGCATGGATTAGCAGAGCTCTATGTGGAAGGGACTGCATGGCATAATATAATAAATACAATATAAAACTTGTCCAGGAGTTGGACTTGGATGATCCTTTTGAGTTCCTTCCAACTCAGAATATTCTCTGTTTCTATATTATTGTAATTAAACATCAGTAACAATTTCAGCTTTGCATAAGTCTTTTTTACCTTAGCAATGCTGCTGAGTCACTTTTTGATCCTTCATCTTACTAGGAAAAAAAAAAAGGAAGCAGCAGGTGGTATCTGCGTAGAAACCATTCCATATTAAGCTCCATATTCAATATTCATTGTCTTTCTTTGTCACCTTCTCCCAATCTTCAGCACCCAAAGTGTTCAATTCAGTAGAATGGACTTTTTCTGCTTTTGCCTTTTTTTTTTTTTTTTAAGAAAATCCTCAAAATTAAGGTATTAGCTGGTGCAGAAAATAGGAAAAACAACTATCACAAAAGTTAAAAAACCATTTTGGACAATTTTTTTGTAGCTCTTTGGGTTGTTTACACTGATGGATTGTTTCAGATTTCCAGGATGGAACTTCTGGTTGATGCAGAGCTGGAACTTAAATCTGCATCCCCCACCTGGAGATTATGTGTTCCACCACCTGCAAGGGCCAAACGTTTGGAGAATCATCATTAGAATAATAGAATCACAGAATGCTTTGGGTTGGAAGGGACTTTAACCATCCAGTTCCCTCTCCCACCAAGGGCAGGGACACTTTCCACTATCCCAGGTTGCTCCAAGCCCTGTCCAACCTGGCCTGGAACACTTCCAGGGATGGGGCAGCCACAGCTTCTCTGGGCAACCTGTGCCAGGGCCTCACCACCCTCACAGCCAGGAATTTCTTCCCAATATCCCATCTAACCCTGCCCTCTGTCACTTTGAAACCATTTTCCCCTTGTCCTGTCACTCCAGGCCCTTGTTCAAAGTCCCTCTCCAGCTCTCTTGGAGCCCCTTTAGGCACTGGGAGCTGTAAGGAATCAGAAAAGAAACTGGAAGGAAAGACCTGGAGCTCCTGGCAGATGACCAGCTCTCTCCAGCAGAAGTTGGGTACAGCTTTCAGTGACCTGCACACCTCTCTCACACAGCCAGCCAGGCACGAACCTTGCTGGCAAATTCTCAGGTTTTAGGAGCCTGGACGTATCGGTAGAGGGAATAAAGCACGAAGGATTTTCAAAATCCACAGGTTCCCCTGTGTGCTTTTAAGAGAGAGTTCTCAACTCTTGCTTATTGCAACTGAAACAATGACCACCCTCACTCCTTACCTTCCAGGAGAGTCCAGAGTCACCGAGTTAGTTATGACTTAATGGTCATGATAAAAGGACCCATTTTAGTTCAGCTGTGACACTGATGTTCACATAAATGATGTTCAAGGTGCTCCCAACACAGGCACAGAAATGATTCAATCAAGTAGCAATAAACAATTTTCTCCTGTAAAAATTTTTTTCACCTTTCCTAATCATAGAATCCCGGAATGGTTTGGGGTGGAAGGGACCTTAAAGACCATCTCGTTCCAACCCCCTGCCACGGGCAGGGGCACCCTTCCACTAGACCAGGTTGCTCCAGCCTGACCTTGAGCAAACGTGTATTTGTATTTTGCAGACAAAGCAAAACAATCATTAGAACATTCCCATTCAAAAGAATAGATAAACAACTTAACCATTTATTTGACTGCATTGTATTTAGACAACTTGTACATTTCATAACCCCACTGTTTTTGTTCTCATCAAAAAGGATAAAGGGACAGAAGAATATAATCCACTCAAAACAGCAGTCCAGTATTTTGAGATACACTTGCTCTTCTCGTAGATGCCCACCTGATACCTGAACTCCAATATAGCTTGTAATGTTTATACAAGACCTGAATTTTTTCCAACACAGCACTGAGTTGTAGCAACGTCTTGCAGTGCCCTGAAAAATAGTTTGTGACGTACGATGTGACGCCAATTCCGTGATGCCTTGAAGGTGATGAACCTGATTTCTTAAAGAAAAACAACATAATGCAAACATCCAGACTGACATGTCAGCCAGTAGCAACATTGGGGCAAATTTAAATATAAAAGCAATCAACTCCTTCGTTAAGATTTGTCAATGCAAAAGGCGAGGGGGGGAGAGGACTGTGTTTCAGCAACAGACAGGAGAAATAACCAACTTTTCCTTGCTAGATTCCTTTTGAAAAGCTGTTTGCAAATTCAGGGCTTCCCACTTGATATCCCAATCCCAAGCAACACAGAGAACAGATCTGTTTAGTACGACCCAACACATGCAGCTCCAGTGTCTTCAGTGGTGAACTGTGTGTGACACAGCAGCAATGGCAGAACCTTTCAGGCCATGTGCCCTTTTGGAAAAAGAAGGGGAGACCTGCACCTGTTTTGTGCAGTATTTTCAAAACATGCATGGCAACAGCTACTTCTTACAATAAACAACCAGAATTGTATTTGAAGTTTGCTCAGGGAGGATGGTTTTGGCAGCGAGAAGCGATTTCAGTTCACTTCTAAGCCGGCTTTTGAACGTGAAGACACCCACGGCTTAAATATTAACCAACAGAAAAACTTGCCTGTCTGGCTTTTCAGATTTAAACATCAGCAGACACACAGGACAGTCCAGTTTGGAATTTGTGATACAAGTCCAACAGATGCTTGCAAGGGATGAAACCTCCCTCATCTGTCTCCTCAGCTCAAGCCACCCAGAGCTGTCACTACATCCTGGACCACGGCTGAGAGAAACCTGACTCAACTGATTCCTTACCAACATTTAAGTCTTAACGACGATGAAAACTCCTGAAAAGCCATCCAGAAAAACTGGCAAACCTGAGGGATGGGGGTAATAAAAGGTTTTTATCATGTCACAGGGTAGCAGTGGCAACACACAGGCTTTATGTTGACATGTCCTGGGAGTGACAGACTCCACTTTACAACTCTTGGTTCTGGGCACCCTTTTAAATATGAGTTTTCTTTACTGAGGGGAACAAGCCTCCTCGAAAGCACAGATGGCATCTACAAGCAGAAAACTCAGAAGGGTCAATTTCCATTAAAAATCTTTATTTTCAAATACAACTCATGATTTGTACATGGTAAGAAACGTCCATCACCATGTGCGATTGGTCTGTGCAAAAGGCGGCTTTGCTTTAAATCCAGTTTTTCCTGCACAGGGCTCTTTTTCCAAATGTTACTGGAGGTAGGGGTTTTGTTGGTTTTGTTTTTTAAGCGTACAGCAAAAAGGAAAAAAAAGAAAAAAAGAAAACAAGAAAACAACCCTCGTGACTCAAACCAAACCCTAAAGGTAAAAACAAAAAAGTGTAGTAAGGCAAAGCTGAAGAGTTCGCTCGACTCCAGAGGATTCACTGAGAGTTCATCCTTTCCATCCCTGCACGGGCCATTCCCTTAAGAGTTGGAATCCATGATCCTTGTGGGTCCCTTCCAACTGAGAATATCCTGTGATATCTGTGATTACAGAGGTGTTTCTGTAAGTCAACTAATACCTTGGGAAAAAAAAAAACCAAACAAAAAACAACCCGACCCACCTGATTCATAGAGCTGGGCTGTGGAATCACATGGAACAAGAAAGCCTGGACACCTAATTACTGAAAAAACCTGATGGGTGTTATAAAACTTCTGTGAGCCCAATTAAAGAGAGGGGGGGGAAAAAAAATATAGAGAAAAAACAGAGCAAGAGCAAATGGGAGAAAGAAAGAAAGGGAGACAGAATTCCTTCCCCGCTGCTTTGATTTTGGAGGGGAAAAAAATCCCCCAATAATTTAGCTCATGTAAGTTTAGAGAAAATGAGAGCAGCTAAAAATGCATATGATACACCTTGAAATTTATTTCCAAGACCAAGAACCAAAGATTGAAGCATTTTAGAACACTGCAGCAAAGCAATCTGAATCTGAAAAGAAAAAAAAATTTGTTCTGACTATCTTAAAATAGCTGTTTTTCAGAGCTTCTAGCAATAATTTCGATTAAATAAAAATCATACCAATTTACATTAATTTCTATATCTTCTTTTAAAAGTCCCTCACTCTTTAATGAAAAAAGTGCATCCAAACCCAGCAGAGACTCACTGGTGCCATCAGGTTCTCTTTTAGCAGCTACCCAAGGTTTTTCAAAATAGCTCATACTTCTTGCTAGAAGAAGGGCCTTCCAAACCCTTGTTTGGGAGAAGTATCCAAATTATAAAAATCTGAAATAATTTATTATCAAATCCAGAATTTAAATAAAAGCAGAATTTGTCTGTTTGTTTGTTTGTTTTCCTTGCAAAGACAATTGAAGAAAGCAAAAGAATAAAAGCATGCACTCCAAACTTAGAGGTGAAGACAAATATACTTATCTATACAGGCACTGGCAGACGCAATTTAATGGTTACTGTTACTCGTTGTAACACACACCCCACCCTACAATACATTTTTTCATTCACTAATCACTGAGGTACCAATATTAAGAATGGAAAAAATTCAATATTGAAAAATAAAACCTAAAATTGAAGCCTTTTTTTTTTTCTTCTTCTTCTTCTTCTTCTTCCCCAGAAAACTATGGCAATTTCAGTATGAAATGTTAGTATACTTATAGAATTTTACAATCTACGTTGGCTTTTTTTTTTTTTGTGTGTGTGTGTGTGTGGTTTGTGGGTTTTTTGTTTTTCTTTTTTTTTTTTTTTTTTTTTTTTTAAATTTTCTGGAACCAAAAAGTGGCTTTCCCATACAGGTTCTGTGCATGTCAGGACAGTCAGTTAATTGCAAATGAATGAACATTTTATCTTGGCTATCAACTGGCACATCTCTGGCTGGTACCAAAAGGACTCGGGAGTCGGAAAGAACCGGCTTTAATTCGGAACAAACGCGCCATGCCAAAGTGCAACGAAAATGTGCGACACTCAACGGGACACTGACAGGTTTTTCTTAAGAGCTGCATGGGAATCACTAAAGTCCACCTGCAAAGCAATTTTGGGAACAAATTGCTTGGCATGCAAAGGCCGACTCTGCGCTGCCGGGGCCGGCGGTCGCTCCCGTGGGATGGGCTCTCCTAACGCAGCCATAGTTTCAGACGCAGTGCATCAACTCCGTTTAAATAGTATCTGAACAGCCTCTTGTCTCGCACAAAACCAAGGTTTTCATAAAGTTTCAAAGCAGACTTATTTGTGATTTCTGTTTCCAATACAACCTTGAAGGGGAAAGAAAGAAAAAAAGAAAGAAAAAAAAAAGCAGCGTTAGCTGAGTAGGTTGTGTTAGTTCAGTAAGCAAAGGCAAACACGTGACTACTGAACCTATTTCAAAGGTTTTATTTAAGGTACCTTTATGAGCAATGAGTGGAATTAATTCCTTCTTATACACTTACTTAATGAAGCAATATTTCCACATAAGCTTCCCATCCCACACTGGAGCTTCCCACTCCCACATTTTAAAAAACCAGCAGTTAAACGACAACTGTAATTGTAAACAACATGTCGAGATTTTAGTTCTTGGCTGCAAATAGAGTTTCAACTCACCACCTAATAACTGGGTTACCAAGAACACATCAAATAAATCACAAAAAAACCCCATCTCCCAACGTTCCCCCTCTCAAAAAACCCCACCCAAAATCCAAGCAACCACAGGTGAAGGTCCAAAACACACTTTGAATGAGCAACCAAACCTCTGCATGTTACAAGAACTTGGCATAGGAGGATTTGTTTATTTATTTAATATCTTTGACCTCTAAATCGTTAGATTTAGATAAAAGCTTCAGATTGATACCAGCTGTCAGATCCAATGTTTGCAAGGAGTACTTGTGTTGAGAGCAAGTATCACAGAATGGTCTGTGTTGGAAGGGACCTTAAAGATCATCCCATTCCAACCCCCTACCATGGGCAGGGACACCTTCACTAGACCAGGTTGCTCAGGGTCCCATCCAACCTGGGTACCAGCAAAAACCCCAAACAAATCAGAGTGCACACCAGGAAGAAAGAGTATCTTTTCCCATCTTTTTCCCCCCTGTGTTGTGAGATCCCAGTTGCAAGAACATCTGTCAGTAATAACTCAGAACAAAACCAAGTAGAAGTGTAGCCCAAATTAAGCAAAGACCTGAAATTGCCCCAGAAGTCTCAATGCAGGTAAAAACTACATTGGCATTAACAAGAAGTTATTTAATAAACTCAAGTATCTCCCTCTGAATTTTCTCCCTCTTTCCTCCACGTGCACTGGACAGAGCTCTGCCACGACTGGTGATCCCAAACCCACTCCACACAATAAAAACTTGCTCTGTCTCTTTACTGCTGTCCAGCTCATCTCTTAAGGATTTTACTCCTAAGGACAGGTCCTGGTTGCATGAGAACACAGGCTGAACTAATAATGTGACTCAATTCCATACATCCCCATGGCAATGAACATCCACACATTAAACAGGAGCTGATGGTCACTGTGGAAGGAGCACAGAATGGAAATACAGGACCACAATTTCAGCCTGGATTAAGTCAATCTACTTTCTGGCCTCTGTGTCCCCCATCGCCTCCAGGCACACATTCCCATTCCCCCTCACATCTCCTGCCAGCTCTCCAGGCTGGTTGCTGAGCTCCTTCCAAAGCCACCTGGCACAAAACCTTTCCTTTTTCTCTCCATGGGTTTGTTTTCTGCAGCCTGAGGAGCGGTTACACCGGTGGGAAAGAGGGAGGCAGGCAGTGCCTACACTGGTCACCTCCACTGAGATTTGAAAATCCATTTGATGTATATATTTGACTCAGGTTTCAAGCCGCTCTAACCACATTCCAATGGATTATTCCACCTGTGCTTCTCAGTGTGAGGATGTTGAAAGAACAATAAACAACCCACTGAACAATGTGAGACTTGGAAGTAGCTCGTTTTACAAAAAGGAACTAAAGAGTCACACGTTAAAATATTAATCATCAGAGTTCTTAAATTACAGCAGGGCAGAGTTGTACACTTAAGACAACCTAATTCAATTCTTAGTCTTGTGGCAAGAATTAGAGATTGAATTTCTCTAGCTGGCACTTCACAGAGCACTACTATCAAGTCTTGTGACTTGATGGAGTACTCAACATCCTTATCCACTAAAGTGGATAATAACTATTCATTTATAACTAATAGTGGAAGCACAATAATTTTCCTGGAGAGTGCTATTTTCTACACATTGTACAGCTCCTTAATTCAAATTAAAAACAGAATATTAGTGCCGGAGAGGGAATCTGACCCATGTAAATCCACCATGCAGAGGATTATTGGAATTCTTAGCTACAAATGGCATTCACTCTCCAAAGTTTAGTAACCTGGCACAGTGATATAACCAATCTCTATTCAACTGCAAGCTCCAACACCTTGCAATGCTAAAAGCCTTCCAACACTGCAGGTGATTGAACTGAAGGGAGTGGTCAAATGTTGAAATACAGGTTTGTTGGAATCCCACTACCTGAGTGAATGCTCATCTTGAAAGCAAATGCAGGAGATTTGCTCTGGTATTCCTAAGGAAATCTCAGCACAATAAAAAGTAATTCCCTGATCTCAACATGCTGCAGCTAAAGACAGGTTTCTATTACCTAAATGGGAAACACAGGCATATTTTATTCAAATTTCATTAGCTTTGTTTGGTGAAGAATGCACCTCTTCCTGTGTGAGATTTTCAATCAAGCTCCAAACCTTCAATCACTACATTTATTTCTGCTCTTCTGGGGTCGATTCTGTTGTACTCATATGCCTGTGAAATCTCTGATAGCACAATCACATCCCCCCCTGGAGAGCAGCAAAGGATTGCATTTAACAGCATTTTCTGCTCAAGTTGCAACTTCCTGAAGGTTGTTACTTTCTCTTTTATCTTAAATTTCATAAACCTTTTAGCTCAACTGTCTAATTTTAACTGAGTTTAGAAGCCAGAAATGTTCTATACTGAGAGTGGAGTGCAATGTTCCTTGTTACTACACTTTCCTAAGCTGAAGATAAGTGGAGTGGTGAAGCTTTCTTGCTTCTTCAGTTCAAGCTCTGAACGAACTCAAGTTTAAAAACCAAGGCATGGAAAGGATACAGCCAAACCAAATAAGCAAATGAAGAAAGTGCTCCCAGCACTCCCTATTCTTACTTTCAAGTCTGACATATCATCAGACTCAAGTTATGGGGGCTTGTCCAGTGTCCTTAATCAATTTAAAACTGCCTTAACTTTTAAAGAAAGGCAGTACCCAAAATATAACACTTCATACTTTAGACGATTTATAGATTAAGGAAAAACTAAAATATACTAATGTAATGATTTCAAATAGGATTCTATAAAAATACACATTTAATTTTTACTAGTGTGGTACTGAATTAGAAAGACACCAGTGTCAACATGTCACTGGTGTGGTCAAAAAAAGTCACTTCAAATCAACCTAAAGTTTCATAGGAGTTCAGAATTCCTTTTCATGCTCTACATTTTTCTTAAAAAAAAAAAAAAAAAACAGCTTTTAGGAGTCCCACTTACAAGGGTCTTACTTTTTTATTAGTTAGCAGTTGCATGGTACATTATTTTAGTAATATGAGGTGAGTGAATTGTGATGCAGGTTAGTCTGTCATTTGTTACAGATGGAAAACACATATGAATGAACAATCCTCCTCTCTAATCGTAATTAAGGGATGTAACAATTCCCAGGAAGGTCTCAGCAGCACAATTTTGGAAAATGCCTGTCAGTAAAAAATAAGCAAACGTACAAAAAGCAGGCAGACAGCCCCTTGGTGCAGTCAACACATGTTTTCCCTTTTTTAAACTGGGAGAAAAATCTTTTCACAGCTTTGGGGCTTGGAGCAAACTATTCCCCTTCACCTGATTGACTTCACATAGTTCACCTTTCCTATGCAATCAGCCTGTGGTTATCCTAGATCACTGTGGCCTTTGGAAACTCAGGGTGTTGAGAGTTCACCACCTCAAATATTAGAAATCATTAACATCAAATGCCTGAGAAAAATCACAAAGGCAAAAAAAAAAAATATAAACCCAAAGATCCCTAAGTTTGTTTGTAATGTTATACCCAGACACTCCAGCTCAAAGCAGGCTGCACTTTCTCAGGCTTGAAGGTTATTTCTAGTTCACCCACCCACCCCCAACCTCAGATCACTTCCCTGGTTTCTATTCTAATGTAGGCCAGGGGCAGCTCCATGGGCAGCTCCTCCCCTCCACACGGATTCCATTCCAGCCAATTCACCTCCTCACTCACCCCACTCAGAGAAAACCACCCTGTGGAAGGATATTGCCTCAGCTTTGAGGGATGGAATCCAGCACAAACTGCCCTCAGGCACTGCCTGACCACAGCAGCTCACACTGTAAATCCTTGTCCACAGGATCCCTTGTTCCCGGCCTGGTTTAGTTTATTCCCAGTAAAATTGCTTACAGGAAAAAAAAACAACCACCAAATGTCCTTAATTGCTAAAATATTGGAATATCACTAAAATATATGAAATGACAAATCACTACTGATGTGTGGCAAGATTTTCATCCATGGTGTTTTATAAGTCCTTTATTTTTTCAGGACTCAATGTTGATACCTCAAAAGTCCAATTTATGATACTCTGAAGAGTAACACACTGAACATTTATCAGATTCTACACCATAAGTTATTAAAATTAAGTCTATTTACTGCATCTATTCCATAATTAGATTGAAGGGAAGAGTTTCCAAGCAGCCTTTGGAAATCTTTCATGACACCCACAGCTGCATATTTATGTTTTTAATCCTATTCCAAGCAGGTTTCAGAAAATAGCTTTTTTATTTTGAACTCCAGTTCATCTTATCTCAAGTAGCAGCATCTTTTTTATTTTCACCATGCTTCTGATTTCATTAAAAGATGTAAGAAAATACCTTAAGAGCAGCAGGGATGATTAAACTATTTACACACCTCACAGAGACATATTACTGTGATGCACAACTTCATGTTTGATCAGCTTTAAGCATCAATTAGCTAGAAACTGAACTCCTGAAAATTGTTGTAAAAACTGGTGAGGGCAAGAGTTGGACAGAGATTTTTAATGGGTGGCTTGTTGGATTTTTCAGATTGTGGTCATGACTGAAAACTCAAGTGGTACAAGCAACCACCATCATTATTTTGCACCATGTGTATGTGGAGGAAGCCCATACTTGGTGGTAAATTTAAAAAAAAAAACACAACATGAAAACATTGGCTGTTTGGCTGTGGATAACCTGTATGTGGAAAAGAACAACACAGATATAATAAATCAGTGTGGATGTGCTGGTGGTGTAGAATATCAATAAAATCCTCTGCCTGCACTCCACGCTCCGAAATTTAGTTCAAAATTCTGCACCAGCACAGGACTCAGCTGATGCAGAAGCCCCCAAAAAGCAGGACATGAGTTTGGAATCATCTTCCCACAAACAGGGTTACAGATTCCAAACTGGAACTGAACCATGACTGCACCCACAGCATACACTTCAAGGAATTTGAATTGTAGGGCCTTCAATTAAAGGGGACACGAACAGTATCTGAGAAATGCCCTCTGCCCCTAATCCAGAGCATTTATACAGCACCAGAGATGAAAATCTGTGACTAAGACTTAATGAGGCCTCACTGCAGACCAGCCTGCAACCCTTAGCCCATTTACTGTATTTTTATGAAGATAAAAGCAGCTTAGAAATGAAGGTACATGAGAAGTAGCACACACAAATTCAGAAATCAGACAGTAATTACTGCAACTCAGAGCTTGAGCAGAAACAGCCAGCTCTACTCCTGACTCTCTAACGACAGTGGGCAATTCACTTCTCTGCATCTCAATTTTCCAGCTGTGATGTGGACACTAGTCCTCAGTTATTTAGCAATTTTTTTAAATCCTGAATGCTCTAGCAGCAGCAAATCAACTCAAAACCACAGTGGAAAGCAATGGGGAAAACAAGCAAACTAACCTTTTTTTGATTAGTTTGTTGTAGTAAGTAGTAAAAGAGGTTAGAGCGAGTGTTACATAGCATGAGAGAAGCAACAAGCCAAAACAAAGAACTTTAAAGAATTACAGGCTGAACTTCATTGCCCCAGCACAATATCAATTAGACAGGGGGGAAAAAAAAAAAAAGACACCAGTAAGCAGAGTCATGAAGGAATCTGAGGGGAAGAAAAATAACCACGATGAATGAAGTCAGAACACAGCCAGGGATGCTACAAGAGGCAACAAGTGGAAAAACAAACAGGAGTATGTGCCCAGAAGTCCTGTGACACAAATTGTAGCTTTGCATAAGAAACTTCACCACAGGGCAGGGGGACAATTGAGGGAGCAGTTGAAACGAGATAACAGAGAGATCAAAGGCTCCTTAACTGTGACACACTGAAACGACCCAGTGCTCACCCGTCAGGAACAAGCCAACAATTGCATTGCGCCGAGGACATGGGAGTCAAAGGGACAGATAACCTGATTAAGGAGGATGGATGTAGGGAGAGCTCCTCACAAGTTAAACATGGTGCATAGAGACAGACAGTTTCTCTCTCTCTATATATAGAGAAAAAGAGTAGGGACTGTAATGTGGTAAAAGACTAACAACATTTAGGCCAGGGAAAGTTTGACAGTCACTTTCCTTCCAAGTTTTTGTTGACGTGCTAAATCATTCCAGCTCTGTTTGTGCTACCTAATAAGCTGTGCAGTGTCAGAACAGCCTGATGACTGGGATCAAACCACACCACAGCACCACAGCACACACTGTTCCAGGGGCAGGACTACACACAGCACCACCTTACACTCCTCAGCAGCTCCTTAAACTGGAGCCCGTGGAGGAAAATGTGCCTGGGAGGGAAGGCTGAGGCAGCTTCACAGAGTAAAACAAAACCTGAAACGCTGAATTCCAGCACTTATGATAAATTTAGAAAATCCATCTCCTATTTGTGCCATTGCTTTTTTCTTTTATTCTAAGGAACTTCTTACCAATTATTATAAAGAACTTCTTACCATTTCTCCCCTAAAAGAAGTCCTGTGGAAGAAAAACCTGTGAAACCCATCCACACATAGGAGAATGCAAACCATTTACATTATGAAAGTTTTTGATTTAGAAAATCTTACCTCGTCACAATCTCCTTCAACCATAGCATAAATAGCTTTCTTAACCAAGTTTGTACCTGAAATACAGATTTCAGTAAGTGTCAGAGCTGCAGTGCAATAAAAATGCTGGTTTATATATGACTAATGTGTGCTACCCTACATGGCATGACACCTGGGGAAGGCAGGGAGGAAAAGAAGAACACAAGAAGTTGCAGTCAAGCTGCAGCCTCGAATTTGAACAATAATATAATCCTTGAAGTTATCCAGAGACTCAGCTTAAGTGCAAGATTCTTCTAACACGAGGATATTAGAAACAGGCTGCTATGCTTAACACAATGTTATATATAGCCTTCCAAGATGTGATTCATTCCTTTTTGTTGCATTTAAAGGCAAAATCTGCTGGCGTGTAGTTGAAGGACATTCATCTTCCAAGGGAATTTCCTCTTACTAAAACAAATACTTCTATTAGTAACAGAACTTATGAAACCACTTTTCTTGTGGCTCACTCCCCTCTGGATTTGCTAGGATCTAATAATACTGTTGAAGCCCATCCCTTCCCCTCAGTCAGGCATTAATTTAATTTTTTCTATCATTATTTTTCATCTATTTCACAACAGTTCTACAGATGTAATATCCCTACCTGTCTGCAGAATTGGGGTGAAATTGAAAGTTGATTTCAAAGTTATTAGTGGAAAAAACTGCTGTTCAATGAAATTGCATAAATCTCACTTCCATAAGAAGGCTAAGGAAAAGGAAAAAAAACCCCAAGGAATCTAGGGAATGTTGGAAAGTATTCTCAAAACTTTAATCAATTAAGATTTTTCATTGAACGTATGATAAAACTGTACTACATTTAAAGCAGATCTTCAGATTAGCAGCACACTTTGAGAAACAGCAAGGTGGCAAATGTAGGAAAAAGTCAACATACATAATGCTAAAGTAAGCAAGGCTTTAAAGATAAATTCTATTTATACAATTCTAACATAACCAACTGACTAAAGGGAGGGAAAAATCTTGCAGAGATCTTCATAATAACAGCATTAGCTCTTATTTACTTATGAATCCAAGCACCTGCAATTAAGTTATGGCAGACTCCTTCATGACTCAGCTAAAAGGAAAGGAGAGACAGTGATTCCTCAGTATCCTCCCTCTGCTCCACTACAGGAACCAACAATGGCTTTTGAATTTGCACTGGAGACAAAAAAACCTGCACACGCTTGAACAGTCATAATAATACATATACTGCAAGTTTCTTGGAGGTTATTTTTTGAAGAGAGCAAACACAGTGGTACATTCTGCAATGTATCACTGTATTTTTCAATTGGAAGCAATTTTCTGTCCTTAATCACAGAAGTATGAGCTGTTCAGCGTACATGAGTGGTGAAGCACATTTTTAAGCTTTAAAGCTGACGTCTGTGTTTTAAGTTAAAAACATGTTCCAAAATGTAATTTCACAATAACCAGCAAAAAAAAAAAAATTAAGAACAAATCTTTAATTAAGCCAACCTGGATAACTGGTGTCAGAATGAAAATCCCTTCATCAGGGCAAAACTGATTAATGAGGGAGGGCAAACTCCCTGCCAAGAGTGATTTCTTTACCATGGAACTTCCCAACAGAACAGATCTCCATTTCAATCATTCAAGTAACAATACACAGCTATTTTTCTTCACTTATTAATACAATAATGAGCTCCATACAATTCTCCCCAACGGGCAATATATGCATAATTTATAGGGAGAAGCCAGGGAATAAGTTCACTGAAAAGAAGAGCCTGAACACAACACGGAAATACAGTGATGAGGGCACATATAAAAACACAAAGCAATTCCCACTGGTGTTACTCGACAGGGGTAATAGGCAGAGGTCAGGGGCTGCTGCCTGCCTTTCTTTTTAGCTTTATCATATCCCAGGTGTGAACCTCAAAGGGCATCTCAGGTTATTTTAACAAAATCAGAGAGGCCACGGGAGAGCTCGTGCGGTTGAGTAAGTCGGGGATGACAGACAGACAAACCACCAGTTCAGCTCAGCTTAAATCTTCGTGACAGCTACAGTTACCCCAAAGACAGGATCTGAATAAGAACAAAAAAAGGCTTTTCTTACCAATTCCTTTTCTTCTGTATTTGGAATCCACTGCTAACATGGCTATATAACCTTGCGGCAACATCTTTTTGTGCATATCAGCTTGCAGACGATGGCACCTACACCACTCCTCCCCTACCCTGGCCTTAAAGACAAACATACATTTCCAGTTTTGGGATCTCCAGGCCACCCAAGCAGTAAAACCAAGTTCATTTTTTTTTAAGTGAAACAGCACAAAAAAACTCCTTCTATAAAAGGCTACGAAAAGATAGCGAGATAAACTTTAGAAGTATCTCAAAAAACATTAATATCACTAAAAGACTCTTATTTCTTTATTGCATTCCAATAAACTTAAAATTAACAACCAGTGAATTGTCCTGGAGAGAACCACATTTATTATTCACAAAGTCTACAGGCAAGAACATGTGTGATTGAAAGGGGAAATACAATAAATAAAATACCAGGTTAAGGCATAAATCACCCTTCACATGGGCTTCTGCAGAGGGGAAAAAAAGTCCATTCCTTTTTATACCAATCTGAATTTTTCCTGTACAAGGGCTGTGGTAGATAACATGCTTAATTTTTGTCTGGTTTTAAGTCAAGGCCACGAAGGATCGGGGGAAAAGGTTGCTGCATTAATCTTTGGAAAGGGTAGTTTTCAGTCATATGACACCAGCGAACAAACAAAAATAGCACAGTTAATTTCACACACTTTTAACTATTCAGAGGTTTCATTTATTAAGAGCTGTGCACTGGCAGTTAATCCCAATGGCATTGTCACAGGATCTGTGGTCAAGGAGATGTAGTCACTCTGAAACATTAAGAAAAACCCCAAAAAGAAAAGAACCCAAACACTTATCCAAGCACTTGCCCTGTGTTCAGCAGAATTTTACCATGAAACAGAAAAAGAAAAACTGAGTCATATGTTAACTGGAGGATTAGGCAGCATGAGGGATTAATGACATTATAACCTGCAGCAGTAACACTGAGCAATGCTCAGAGCAGGACAGTATCCAAGGGGAGGAGGAATTCCTGGGCACTCAGGAAAGATGGGCAGACATAAAAAGAAACTCCCAACTGTACACATGGGTGTCTAAGTGGATGCACAGACAGATCTGTGTCTGCAGGGGGAACCAGCCTTGGGCTCAAGTGCAGCAGCTAAACCGGGACTACAGCACATGATTGGCACAAGCATGTGCTGGCACAGAGTCTGGATAATCCAAGTTTACAAGTGTAAGACATGCCAAATAAAAAACACTTGCTAGAGCCAGAGTTGCCAGGGCTCAGAGCAGCCCACCTGTGAACCCAGAGCTCCTAAGTCTAAACTGTATAGTCTCCAAACACCTGAACCTTTTTGCACACAGCTTGTGGACTGAAACTCCCACAAACAGAAGGTTCCTTCACGCAGGTTGTCCTGCAGGCTCACACACACAGGCTCTTCACCCCAAAAAGAATAATGTCTTGGAGCATCTCCACCTGGATGGTGGGTTATTAACCAAGTTAACAACTAGGAACTGTATCAAAGGTGAAATGAAGCAGCCCCAAATGTACAAGCTGCAGTTCTAAAGCCCTATGACACAGCACGATCTTAACTCCATTTCTAATAGAGTTGAAGCAAATATAATTATTGCTAAGTTTTTATTTGGCAGGAAAACACGTTTTTAGCAGTATCCAAGAACAACCCTGAGCAATCTAACAAGCGATTTTTTAAAACAACAAACAAAAGCTGTAGCATGATCTAACTGGACTGAAATACCCTAAGCAGCCCTTCATCTGTTCCAAAACACGGTTTATTCCATAGAAAAGAGAACTGTACTTATCCTAGAACTGGGTATGCAAAGTTTCAGCTCAAGGCAAGTTCTGTATCTCGGCTCAGACCTGAGAAAACCAGGGAGTTAAATAAAGAGTATCTTCAGCCAGACTGCTCAGAACATTGCTATAATTATGCAGAGTACCTAGATGTAATCTTATACCTCACAAAAAAAAAAAAAAAAAGAGCACACCACAAACCAGCATGTTATAGTTATGCTTTGCCCTCAAGTGAACACGTGCAAACTGTTGATCCTGACAGTTATGTGGAGAATTTTTAAGATTTTTTTTTTTATTATTTTTTTATTTTTTTTTTACACACTTCAAGAGTAGTGACAATCTGGACACTCTGCATATCTATGTTCTTGCTTGTTTAGGGCACTTTTCAGGAACGTTCTGTTCATGAATCATATATTTAAAATGCTAAATGAACAGCAAAGAACTTTGGTTTAGTAATCAAAGAAGCAAATACCCACTGGTTTTACCACTGCTGCCAGAGAGCTGAATAAAGAATGACTTTGTTACCAGTTCCCCAAACACTTCAATCTATTTCTCTGTCTTCAGGCAGGTAAATCTGGCAGTAAATCTATGGTTGTTCCACCCACAGAGGGAGTGCTGCATTTCCACCTTAATTTGAGGGGATTTTTTGTTGCCTTCTCTCTCCTTTCTCCTTCTCTCCAACCTTCTGGAGAGCTGGAAATGAACCTCAACAGTGATGTGAAGCTTTGTAATTAATTTCCTGAGGAAAGTTAAACTGTGTAAATAAAAAAAAAAAAACAGACTGAAATAGGGAGAGTGAGAAGGGGAGAAAAAAGTAGCTCCCACACAACACCATTTATGAAGAGATAACCATGGGTCAAATTTTCTTTTCACGTATGAGAGGAGTTCTAAATGTAAAAGTTCCTACAAACAGCATTGAGCCCAAGTCACTATTATATATCATAAAACCCACAGAGTACCATAAGACCTACTTCAATACTAAATTATTAGTAGCAGGATTAACATACATGAATCCAAATCCAGTATTTGCATCAACTTTGTGCCTATGAATAAGTTTAAATGTTTAAAACAAACTAGATTTTAATATACTGGAAGAGTTAGTACAGAAACGTCTGTAAATCGCAAGAACATAACTTGTCACGAAATCAATCAATTTGTACTTATTTCATTAGCAAAGATGGCATTAAGTCTTTCAAACTCAGAGTATGCATTTAATACCCAGATCCTGGGACTTCTGTTCCTATTTAAAGAAGATTAAAACAAGCAACTGGCCCCAAATGGGAAGTATTTTAAATACTTTACGACTCAAACACAGTAGAACCTGCACTACTGCACCACATTTTCCTTTCACACCTGCACCAAAATCCACCCCAAAGTATCCCAGACACAGCTCTGTAAGAACTGGTTACATTTAGGGATCATGTTACTGAATGCCATTAGAGGATACATTCAGGCTAATGGATTTAACCTCATGTCTGGCACTTCAGGCAGAGCTCTTCCCGACACCGGGCAAATCACTCCATCCCTCTGCTCCCACTCTACAAAACTGGACACCAGTAATTCCCTCCTCCCATGCAAGGAACTCCTTCTCCCACTGCTGGAATAACCACACTGGCTCCTGTTCCCTGCTCAGGTGCTGCAGTGACTGGAGTTTTCACAAAGCCACCAACAGCCTGTATCTTAAACCATGATCACTCCTAAAACAAACTGGAATACAGAGTTTGCAAACTGGGAATGAAGCCTATAAAACTTCTTCCTACATCTGCCACGTCTGATCTCAGACGCGCCCTCCCAACTTTTCCAGTTTTCCTTCATGCCCCAGGTTTCCATGACTGAAAAACAGGAATGGTGTCTTACCAGTCTTAATTTCAACACTAAGTACACCTGGGGCTCTCAATAAATCCAATTTAAAGAAAAAAAATGCAAAGCATTAACATAAAACAAGATCTTAACTGCAGTCATTTAGGATTTGCAACACATCTAAAACCACTTACATGGAATTAATAGGCTATTTTTAAACTTGTGAAAGTTTAAGTTATAAATGCTGCTATAGCTGGTGGTAAAGCTAAGAAATCCAATAAAGCACAGATTTTCCATATTTTTCTTAAAGGCACTGAATGGTGCATGTGAATTACAGAGAGGTTACAGCACTCAGCAGAGCTCAGCTTTATACATCCTGCCTTATCCAAACTTTGGCACAGAGCAAGGGTTTCCTAAGCTCAACCGCCTCCTCCACGCTGAAGATTTGGAGAACAATTTCTGAAATATTAACTATATCCTTTAAATACAGGTTTGAGAACTTTCACACTGCGAAGACTAGAGAGCTGCAAAACAGACCCACTTTACAAGGAAGCGACAACTTTCCAAAGGTGCAGTGTACAATCTTTGTGGGACAAAGATGGTGTGACGCGTAAAAACACTCCAAGTGAAACACAGGATCCCCCTTTCCCCTGTCAGTTTTTGGCAAGGAGTGGTTATCACAGGTCATTTGAAGAGAAACTGGGCTGACAGAGCTCCTGGGCAATAATAAAAAACAGGGTATTTTACAGAGCATCCACACCTAACAGCACAGTGCAAACCTGCTCTCCAAGAGCAGGTGAAACCTGAGTTAAGCAGACAGTTGGAGGGTTCATGGAATCACAGATGGTTTTGGGATGGATAGTGCCTTAAAGACCATCTACTTCCAAACCCCTGCCATGGACAGGGACACCTTCCACTAGAAATTTAGAGAAGAGGAAGTTATTAACTTGCAACAGCTCAGTTGCTGCAGCGCTAGCCCTGAAGTCAAGAAAAGTACACAGGCAAATTTGACATTAAAATTAACAGGGTTTTAAGATTCCCAGTATCTCCATGTCCTTTAAAGTGGAATATGAACTTCTTTGAGTGCACAGCTAGGAAGTGGTTTGATCCAGCACACTGGTGACCAATTAGCATTGGTCCTGTGCCTTCCCCCCAGCTGTGCACCCTCACCTCTTCTCTTGCACCAGGGCCTGGGGACATCCTACATGAATATATTTGGAGCTCTAAAGCCAGAGAAACATGACCCTAAAACATATATAAACATACACACTTTTAAAAATATTGTGGTGGGAGGGCTATCTTGGCTTCCCAAATCAGAGAAACACAAGGGCTAGCACAAGCCAGGAAGAGGGAGTTGACAGAAAGGAAAACATGTGGCACTTTGGGTTGCACCAGCCACTAAAGCAATATTGCAACTTGCTGAGTTTTGGCTTGGCCTTAGAAGTTTCCAACCCAGGAGATAAAAATCACCAGGAATAAAGTTAATAAGTGCCCCCAGAAAACAGGTTTGCATTGTCACGATAGGAGAATGATGGTTCACTTGCATAAAACATCAGCAAGGGCCAAAACGCTGATTATTTCTAGAAAACCACACATCCCATCTTCAATCTCAGTGGATTTGTACTTTCCCCTCACAGGGAAGGAAAAGGAAAGGTGCCCATGGAGCACAATGAAGACAGGTGAGGATGTACTGGAAGATTTTAAAAATGGTGACGGTGAAATTCAGCGAAGGAATTGATTGAAACCCTTACAGATCTTTTTTCAAATACAATCACATCACAGGGCCAAGCCCTTTTCCCAAGACAATCCAAACCCAACCAAAACCTAGAAGCCAGAAGAGAGTGAGGCCACAAGGCATTAAAGACAAATGATTCTGTGAGATCAGGCACTAAGCTTCTCGTTCACCATCCTGACACTCCTCCTGGTAATTGGAATATGCAGTCCCTGACTGAAGATAAATATTTTAAAGGGACTTAGCAGTAGTTCAGGAATCCATTAACTGCAGGGACAAGTTAAATATTATAGAAGATAAAGTCTTCAAGAAAACCTCTAAAAAACAAACCTTAAAACCACTAAAACCAGTCACAAAAAACCTCCATGAAACTTGACTCAGCAAACTGCAAGACTTTCCAATTATTAAGCAGATGACAATTTGCAAGCTTTAGACACTCACAGCCATATATTCTTCTCTACAGTTTTATGTACTTTGCATTGTGCCCATCTTTCTAAAAAGAATGGCAAACACACTGAGTTCAGGAAAAGTTTTGTTGACTCTTCGAGGCTGTCAAAAAGATGAAACTGTCACTACAAAACAAGCTGAAGACACTTTCTCTTCCTTGAGTGATATCTCATTCTTTGAATGCACTTATTAGAAATCATCTGTTTTAGTGCTCTGTCAAACAACTTGTCATTGCTCTTTTCATAACAAAATTCTTCAGTTATTCCCTGACAAAAAAACCCCATAATGATTTAAAATCTAAACAAGTGCACTGTGATCTCAGAGTATCCAACATTGCCAGTGATACACTTGATGCTCGAAGTGTGGACTTTTGCAGCTCAGGAGCATTTTTTTCTCAGTATGAGGTAAATCAGTCACACACAGAGCTCAGTGCTTGAAAGCACCACTGTGCTCTGCTCAGCATCCTTTAATGGCAAACATGACTTTGCATCCAACAATGCTCTCCAATATTTTCAATATTCTGTTGTGTTCCAGAAGGTAACGCTTTGCTCAACTTCCTTTAAGCCTACTGTGTTCCCTCTGCAGGGTTTTTAAGAAGCACAACTCTGAAAATCCTCCTATAAATCATACAAATCCTCCTGTAAATTATACCAGATCCTAAACCAAGAACATTCAGGAAGTTTAGGGCCAGATGGGCTCCATTAACCTCACCTCCTGTACTCGCTCTATCAAAATTTCACAGAGATACCCCTGGACTGGAGGGTGTCCTGGCTCTGGGCAAACTAGACCTTTCAGAGAGGTGTCCAGCCTTGATTAAAACATCAAGGGCTAAGAATTCATCATTTACCTTAGCAAGGAAGTGCCACACACTCCCCAAAACGTTCTGTTGTGCAGATGTAAGTGTTCCTATGGGTAAATCAAACACTGCTAAGCTCTTGCTATGCCCAGACACCCCTCAGGCCAACTTATACTCACTTTCTTACCCTTGTGGATGAATTATCATCCTAAAAGCAGCTGAGACACAAGAAGTGCTAAACATTTAGGAAGGCAGAGGGAGGGGCAGCTAAACCAACCTTTCAATAGTGCAGCAGGAAGAATGTAAAACTAAACAGGTTGTTAGTACAGGGAGACAATCTGAGCAACACGAGGATTTCTGGGAGCACTATCACACCTGTAAAAGCAACACAGCTGGACTTGTCTTCGTCAAAGTAAGCTCACAGATCAAAAAGTCTGCTAAGCCTTTCACAGTTCCTCTCCACCTACACTTACCATTTATGTGCCAGCCCTGCTTTAGTCAGTTTTTAAAGCCATTGTGCAAGAATCACTAAGCAGTGTTGTAAGGCATTAGTGGACTAAGTACTTTCTTTTTCAAATCCAAACCCAGGAACTGAGAGAGAATAATAAAATGAGCTACCAAAGGTCACAAAAGTCAATGTCAAAACCCCGATTAGACGCCTTGGATTTCTGGATCTCAGCCCTGTGCTCAAGCCCTTTCCTCACCACTTAAAACACGTGTTAACAAATGCAGGAACTTGGGGCATTGCTTTACTTACACACGCACAGGTCACCAGGGGACAGGTACTTCCACAACAGCTCGGTTTTATCCACAAAGAGATTATTTAAAGTATTTCCACAAACCCTTCCATCCTCTCCTCCCCAGCCCCAAACCACTCCCAACTCCTGCCCTCCCTGCCACCCCCCGCCTCCCCTCGGGCACTTACCAAAAAGCAAAGTTGTGGCCAGTTGTGGATAAAATACCTATAAGTGTAAATGGAGTAGGGTTCAGACAGATCTTTGGTGATCAGTCTCTGATATCGGGCATCTGCAGCTCTGACTCGTACTGGACGTATCGTATCGTTAGGTCCTCCTCGGGCTGACAGTCCGTTCCCGAGCCTTTCAAACTGCAGGCAGCCGCTAAGGACCCGGAGAGAAGCTGCAGGGACTCCTCCTCCTCCTCCCCTCCTTCATCCCCCTCCTCCTGCTCTTCTCCTCCAAGCCAGTCTCTCCCGCCAGCCCATTGCGGGCTGCAGTCTTAGCAGCAGCAGCAGCGGTCGCGGTGGTGGCAGCAGGGCTGGCTCCTGTCCCCTTTTCCAGGGGGGGAAGCAGCAGGAGGAGGAGAGGGTGCAGTCCTTCCCTGGGGAGGGAGGTGGTTGGCGTGGGGGGCCGAGCAGGGCGCCGCGGCGGGGGCGGCGGCGGGGGGCGGCTGCTGCTGCTGTCCGAGCCCATTGTTTTGCTGGCTCGCTTGTTCTCCAGCCCCTCGGGGGCCGCCCGCGGCCTCCGCGCCCAGGATCTTGCCCTTGAGGGAGGCCCGCAGGTGCCGCAGCTCGGGGCTGATGAGGGCCGTTTGAGCTGGTGGTTGTGGTGCGGGGGGTGGTGGTGGCGGTGGTGGTGCCGGTGCTGCGGGGCCCCCTTGTCGCCGCTTCCTCCTCCTCCTCCTCCTCGCTGCTGCTACCCGCTCCCGGCCGCCCGCGGGTCCCTCCTCTTCCTCCTCCTCCTCTTCGGCCTCCTCGTCCTGGGCGCCGGTGCAGGCGGCGGCGGGCGGCGGCATAGGAGGCGGCGGCGGCAGCGGAGGAGAGGAGGAGGGAAGCGGCCCCCCCTCCTCCTACCTCCCGCGGGGGAAGGGGGAGAGCGTGGTCCCCCTGCGGGGACAGGACGCTGCTAGGCCCCGGCGGAACCTCGGCCATGTCCTACGGGAGGAGACCGACACAACTCACCGGGGAGGAGGAGGGGGTGGGCGGCGGGGGGCGCCAGGGCCGAGCAGGGGAGACGGGGAATGGGGGAAAAGGGGGGGCGCGGCGGCCTCACGGGCCGCGCTCGGCGGGGACCGCGGAGCGCGGGGGGGGGGGGGGGGGGGCGCGAACAAAGGCACGCGCGGTGCCCGGGCCGCGCCTCGCCGCCCCGCCGCAGCCTGTGCGGGCCGCCCCGGTGCCCCCCAGGGGCTCGGGCGGGGCCCGTCCCGGCTCCGGGCCGGGGGTCCCCCCGCCGCCCCACTCACCGCCCGCCCGGGCCGCTCCCGCTCCGCCGCCGCCAAGCGCGGCCGTAAAACACCCGCCGACAGCACCGGGCCGGCCCCGCGCGCGCGACGCTTCCGCGCTTGGCGGCGGCGCCTGGTGACGGAGGGGCGGGGCGGGGAGGGGCGGGGCCACCGCGGTCGGGCGGGGCCGTGTGCAGAGAGCCCTCAGAGGGTGCGGGGAGGGGAGAGGGCTGTAAATACAGGGGTACCGGGATAGATGGTAAGGGATACAGGGACAGAGGGAGACGGGCATATAGAGTTAGAGGGATACGGGGATACAGGCATACAGAGTTAGAGGGATACGGGGATACAGGCATATAGAGTTAGAGGGATACGGGGATACAGGCATATAGAGTTAGAGGGATACGGGGATACAGGCATATAGAGTTAGAGGGATACGGGGACACAGGCATATAGGGTTAGAGGGATACAGGGACACAGGCATATAGGGTTAGAGGGATACAGGGACACGAGTATACACTGACACGGGGATACAGGGATATAGGGACATGGGTACAGGGATGCAGGGACAGGGGGATACAGGGAAACAGGGACACAGGGGAGCAAGGACACAGGGATACAGGGGACAGAGGGATATAGGGAACGGGATACAGGGACATAGCAAAACAGGGACACAGGGATACAGGGACACAGGGATACAGGGACACAGGGATACAGGGACAGAGGGATATAGGGATACAGGGACAGAGGGACATGAGGTTATAGGAACACAGACTCACAGAGACAAACAGAGTCAATTACTGAATCGCAGAGATTCAGAGACACAGAATCACAAAATCACAATCAATTGAGTTGGAAAAGACCTCTGAGATCACCGAGTCCAACCTATGACCAAACACCACCATGTCAACCAGAGTACGGCCTTCAGTGCCACGTCCAGTCTTTCACAGACTCACAGAATATCCTGAGCTGGAAGGGACCCACAGGGATCATCCAGTCCAACTCCTGGCCCTGCACGGGACACCCCAGCAATCCCACCCTGTCCCTGAAAGTATCATCCTAATGTTTCTTGAGCTCTGGCAGCCTTGGTGCTGTGACCACTGCCCTGAGGAGCCTGTTCAGTGCCCGACCACCCTTTGGGGGAAGAACCTTTTCCTGAGATCCAGCCTAAACCTCCCCTGACCGAGCTGCAGCCCTTCCCTTGGGTCCTGTCCCTGGTCCCCACAGAGAAGAGATCAGTGCCTGCCCCTCCTCTTCCCCTCATGAGGAAGGTGCAGATTGGGATGAGATCTCCCCTTCACCATCCTCGTGGCCCTCCTTTGGACACTTTCTAACAGCTTAATGTCTTTTTCCTCAAACACCTCCAGGGATGGTGACTCCACCACCTCCCTGGGCAGCCCATTCCAATGTCTAATCACCCTTTCTGTGGAGAAATTCTTCCTAAAGTCCAACCTAAACCTCCCTTGGCACACCTTAAGACTATGTCCTCTCATCCTGTCCCTGGGAGCAGAGCCTGACCCCCACCTGGCTCCCCCCTCCTGTCAGGGAGTTGCAGAGCCAGAAGGTCCCCCCTGAGCCTCCTTTTCTCCGAGCTGAGCCCCCCCCTGCTCCCTCAGCTGCTCCTCTTGGGACTTGTGCTCCAGACTCTTCCTATTTTCTGGACTCATTCCAGTCCCTCAATGTTCTACCTGCACTGAGGGGCCCAGAACCGACCCCAGGATTCGAGATGCCACCTCACTGGTGCCCAGGGGCACTACATGTTACCATCTGTGCTATTTTGTTTGATCAGCCTGAGCCTGACCGGGCACAGGCGCTGCCCACAAGGACTCTGCCAGTGGTGTTTAGTCTGGGGACAGGTGCCAGAGGTGTTTTGGTGACACTCGGTTGCAGATCAGACTGCAGGAGTTCTTGCTTTTCCTTCCAAAAGCAGCGCGAGGGACGTCATTCCTGTCTGGATAGGCCAAGGCAGGCCTTGGGCAGCACTTGTGTGACTGATAACAGTGGAAATTCAACAAGGCTGAAGGAGGTCTCAAACTATCTCTGTCTTGAATAATCTCTTTTAAGAATGTTACTAGATATCACAGCAACAAACAAGTCCTTTAGATGTGAAGATTCTATTAATGTGCACACAAGGATCCTCAAAATGCAGAGTTTTTTTCCTTCTTTTTTCTTTTCTCACATGAAGATTTGCGGTGCCCTTTTAAGACTTGCTTTCATTTGCTACAGTTATTTTTCATGGAAGTGACAGGTCTGGGCTTAAAAGGAAAATCCAGCAACTGCTCTACGTGTCCTAACAGGATTCTTTAATTAGGAAGAATAAATAGTGTGGTGTTACAGGCTCCTGTTTATGGACTGCTGAGGGTTGAAGGAAAATGGGAAAAGATTAAAAGACTTTATTGGAAAGTAAGGGAATTATAAGGCTTTTTTTTCAAATTAATTAATGATGGGAAAACTTGAATTTTGAGAAAGAAATGGGTCTCTCTATCCTTTAAGATTTATTTGTCCTTTTCCAAGGCTCTAATTCCCCATCCCTGGAAGTGTTCAAGTTCAAGGCTTGGAGCAGGTGGAACTGGTCTAGTGGAAGGTGTTCCTGCCCATCGCAGGAGGTTTGGAACTGGATGATCTTTAAGGTCCCTTCCAGCCCAAACCATTCTAAGATTATTCTATGATTCAGACAATTGCACATTGTCTCTATCCCTGTTGGCTTTGTGTCCTGCAGTTGCTCTGCAGATCTGTTTTTAGGTGCTTGTATCTGCTCCACAGAGGTGTTCCCATACACAATTGTGTTCAAGTGTTTAATGTTTCTTTGGTGTGTGTTTTTGGGCACCAAAGGACACTTGTGGGCCCGACAGAATTGCTCTGGCACAAATTCACTGTCCTCGGGTGGTTTAAACAGAAAGAGTAAACAAACGTGTTGTCGGTGCAGGGCTGGCCCAAATTCTGTTCTCCTTTGCCAGTGAGATTGAGAGTGTCAGAGCCACATGTGAGAGTGATGTCTGTGTGAAGAAGATGATCCAGGCCACAAGGCATTGTTAGAGAGGGTGAAGATGATCTAAATTATCATGAAAGCACTGTATTTCCTACAATGAGGTTACAGGTCCATGGAAAAAAGCCCCTCTTGAGCACTCTGTAACACACTGGTAACATTCTTTGTCCCACTTCCAACACCTGTTAAACCACCTCCAAGCTCAGAAGTCCTGGTTGTGATGTTGATCTTAACAGTTCATGTCCACAGCCGGGACCTGCTTGACCAAAGGCAGATGTGGGTGGGACAGGCGCCTCTGAGCAGTGCCTTTGATTCCCCTTCACATCCATGGAGAGGAAAAGGCATTCCTGTGGTGGGATTCAGCTCATCCTGAGGTAGACTTCTAAAGCTGGTCAGGGGAATTGTGCTTTGGAGCCCATTAAATAAAGGGATTTTGACATAATTAGTTCAACCCAGACCGATACCCCCACTGTCACCCCCTGAAGTGAGGTGGGGCAACCTGGTCTAGTGGAAGTGTCCCTGCCCATGGCAGGAGGTTGGAACAAGTTGATATTTAAGGTCCCTTCCAGCCCAAACCATTCCATGATTCTATGATTCTGTGGCTACTGCTGAGATGTTCTCAGTCTGAGTGCCTACTGTGCCTAAGGCTGTCTTATTTCTTGCCTTTGTTATGGCAACAGGTGCTTTTAAAATGCATGCTGTCAACCAGAAGTCACACTTTTTATTATTATGATTCTTTTTAATAACTTTAGGCATTTTATTCCTTAGTTTTCCTGCTCTTTGAACATCCAGCAGCCCTGAGCACCCTCATGCCACAGCAAACCACACCTTCTGAAGTAGGGATGGGGCTCAAACACAGGCCTTGTTGTTTGTCACTCTTTGTTCAGTAACTCTGTGACTTTGGAGGTTTCTATGGCTAATTTATTTGTAAAGGAAACAGCAACTTTGGAAACTTAGTTCTGTTACTTGTGAAAAGAAAGTGAGCTGCTCATGGCCTTCCTCCTCGTCAGGGTTTAAGGCAAGTGCCTGCTAATTGATTTAATTTCACAGTTGCTCTACATTAGATCTCATCTCAAGGTATTATGGTGGAAAACAGACACCTTAAACATGCCACGTTCCCTGTTGTAATAAACTGACATCCCAGCTGCACCAGAAATAAGGATGTCAGGAACAAAATATTGAGCTGTACTTAATCTGGGCAATAAAATGTAGGAGAAGCTTGACAAAGAAGCTATTTTTTTTCCTCAAAGAAGGGGAAGTGGTGTGACATGAGTGACACGGAAGTAAAACGTTCTCTGTTCTTCACTTATCAGCAATGATTCTTTAAAGTTACTCATCATGTAACAGTGATCTTGTTACTTGAGCTCTGAGTAATAAAATTAAGTCTCTTTTTCTTTTCCACTTCTCCAGATCAAAAATAAATGAGATATTTTGGAGTCTGCTTTTTCAGGTAGGCAAGTAGAAGCTTTTCATGGGCCTTGCCAGTGTTATGGCCCTGGAGGTGTCCCCCTTCCTGGGGATTTGCCCATTTGGGCTCAGGGACAGCTTTCAGATAGTGGCCAGCAGCTCCAATAAATACAAGATAAAAGCAAAGACGTGCATGCCAGTCTGAAATTTCTGCACTGGACTCTGTGTTTACAGAGGAAATGCAACATGTGCTGGCAGAGGTGGGAATACCAGGTCTGTCCAACTTCCTGAAGCACCGCACAGAGAATCATATAAAAATTATACAAGGTTTCAGGCATAGGGAAAGAGGAATTCGGTAAAACCAAAGCGTATGTGCATGTATCAACCAGTGTTGTTCAGTTCCCGCTGAGGAAACCGGCTGTTCAAGGGCTGGATTCGTGCTCAGAGAGGGAATCATCCATGTAAAATGGTTAATCTGGGAACGCTGCGGTTTACAAAGTGTTGTAACGAGAGAAATCACAAGAGGGGAGTGTTGTACAGCACTCCGGCGTCTCTGCAATTCCCACAGCAGTGACCCCGTGCCATAAACCGAGTTTATTTTACCAGAGGAAGATACAAAAGTCACTGCCTGCTTCTCCTCTGACAGCAGTAACATTTCTCTCCGTGTGAGACAAGGGCTTGTCGTGTCAAGATCAATACAGCAGGAGAATTGCCGTCTCCAGCTTTGTAGCTACTTTGAAACCCAGTGTGAAATGACAGTGGGAGAGGTTTGACAGGTTAAAAAAAAAGAAAACAAAACAGGGATCTGTAAAGGATGAGTCAATCATGACAATATTTATTGCACTTCTTGGTCTTATATTTTTCTTTCCTGCTATAGGTGAAATGATGTGAGTCTTTGATCACTGAGAGCTGACTTCTCTTTCCCGTGCCTACTCTTGATGGCAGGAAGAAATCATGACTCAGCAGAAGGAGGAAAGGGTGTGTCCATAACCTCATTCAAGAATTCCCCTTCTAATTAGGTGCTCTTAAGCTTTTCAGGAAAAGCTTCCTCCTGTCTTTGCTACCCTGCCAAGACTTCTCCCTGCCTCCTGAGGACACGGTACCCCTCACTAGTACTGGAAGAAACAATGGAAAGAGCCAAGGGAATCTCTTTCTGTTAAACCCAGGTTTGATGTGTGCTTAGAAACCCACTGAAAATGCACTTAAGAGCAGAGATGCTTATTTAGAGATGATTTCATGGGAGGGGATTGATTCCACTGTGCCTGGCACTTGGCCTTTGAAGCTAATGGGAATGATTAATTTAAAATGATGCACTGCACTGTGAATAGCTGGAGACAGCTCTTCTCTTCCCAATCCCTTACTGAAAAGGGGCAGAGAAGGAAGAGTTCAGGGGGCAGCTGCAAATGGGATGTCCCTGAAAGCTCAGTGTATGGCTGCAAAGCTGAGGAGATCTCAGCTGGTGTGTCCAGACCCAACTCCACTGGAAGCAGTCCCTGGCACAGCAGGGACAGTGCTGTGAGAATTAGGGATGTTTGGCTTTCTCATAGAGCTGGTTGCTCGTCCCATCATTTCCCCCTGCTCTCAGTATTGCACAAGGAGGGATTTTCACTTGAGCAAGTCAATATGTTGATCTTCTTGCATGAACTGCTCACCCACACACTCTGACCCATCCCACTTTATTGTGTGAAAGGAGCACACTGGCAAGAAATTCAGGCCTACTTTCTTGCAATAACACCCGTCAACAGTTTCAGGCTCAGTTTGACCACTTCAGCTGGCTTTGGTTTGTAGCTGTCAAGCAAAAGGAGACCACAGTCACAGCATATTGAAAAATCATGTGATGCTGCAAGTGAGCTTGCTGAAAGCTGGACAATAGAGACAGACCAAAACTGTAATATTTTGAAAAACAAAAATAAAACCCAGTAATAATCTGCCCAAAATTGTTTAAAATATCACGTAGCGTATTAGGTCATTAAAGCATGATAATCTTTTCAGAAGGTCCTCTGCTGGCTATGTTTTGCTGATAGATTCCCTATGCTATGAAATATTTGCTGGAGTAAAAACCTTTAAAAACTGTGGAGGATGTAGAAGGTGAGGACGGAAACATAGGAAAAAAGGAGAGGGTTGAAAATAGGAGGTGGGAAATTATAGACACATCAGCTTACCTGCAATTTCCTGAAAAGTCCTGGAATGAATAATCAAACAACTTGTAAGCATGTGAGAGAAAACAAGGAGATTAGGGACAGTCAGCATGGATTTGTGAAAAGTAAAACATGTCAAATTAACCTCATTTCCTTGTGGCAGAGTAGCAGGTTTTGGGACAGAGGAGAAGCCATTCAAACTCTGACATTAGTTAGACTTTTGATGGGAAAGACATAAGCATAAGCAAGACAAGGAAATATTATATATATGGAGTTATAAAGGGCTGAGTACAAGGTGTTTCAGAGTTTCACCAGGAATGTCTAAGAAATGTTGTGTGAGATCTGGTGTATTATTCCATACTTTCAATGGGCTAGAAAGGATATATTTTATATTTTGAGTCAGAGCCATGCAAAGATGGACTACAAAGATGACCAGAGCTGCAAAGGATCTTGAGAAATGCAGAGATGCAGTCTGATAAAGACAAGCACAAAGTGCCAGGCTTAGGAAAGGACAAACAGCCGCACAAACACAGGCTGGAGAACTGGAGAACAGCTGGAGCTCTTTGGGAAAGAGCACGAAGAGGAGCCCTCTCTCTCCCGTGAGCTGTCAGGAAGCAGCAGCTGGAGCCCACCTCTGGGCTTTGCTCCAGCAATGGGAGCTAATTCAGAAGTGTCCAGAGTAGCTGGAGCAACGAGCTCAGAAACAGGGTTTGGGATGGAAAAATGAGTGTGTGTGTGGGTTCTTTAACTTATTAAAGAGTCAGCTAACACAGGACACCATCATCTGCTCTTCACGTGCATGGTGGGCAGGGTAAGAAGTACTGACCAAGACAATTCTGAAATATGTTTGCTGTGTGGACAGTGAAGCCCTGGGGAGGGTTATCATGGAAAGCTCGAGCAGCTGATCCTGCCTTGTTACACAGCAACAGGTTAGAGAAGGTTCTTGAGGTCTTTTTGTGCTTTGCTTTTATTAAAATTCCAGCAATATAATGATCTCTGAATGTCAAAAGTGGATTTTGACACAGACTCATGTGTCAAACAGGAAGCTCAGGCCATATCGCTCATTATATTGATGTCACTGGCAGGGCACTGAGAACAGAATTAGCAAAGCATTTTGTGACCTGCTAATCTAATTATAGAAAAAGTTACATTACGTAAGTTTTGAACAACGTTTCAGTGTAAAGTCACATATGAAATCATTGCTTTCTTCTCTTGTATGACACTACAGGGGCACGTTTCTCCTTCAACAGGATTCCCTCGGGGTGCAGAGAGGGTGAATAGCTGGCCTGGGAGGTGAAACTCCTGCTTGCTCCACACCACACTGTGGCAATGCTGATCCTGTTACTCTCTCTTCCTCGTGGTGTAGGTATTTAAGATAACTAGAAATAGAAACTCCAAAGTGCTGCAGGGAATTAGGCAACTTAAAACACCATCCTTCCAAAAATTTATTACTGTGCATATGCATAAACCCATTTTTATTCTTTTAAGACTAGTACATCCGGTACTGGTATTATATTTGGGACTATTCACAGCCTTAAACTTAAATATGGGTTTAAGTATATTGTTGGCTGGGATCTCATAGTTTTGCCTTGATTTTTTTTCTCCCATTCACACTGAATCAATTCCTGATGCCACTGAACAATAACTCAGCTCTGATTTCCCCGGGGCGAGAATTCAGCTCATGCTGCCTATTCTACACCGAGGCTCAGTTGGCTTGTGTAGGGCCAGGGATAGGCAGAGGAATTTTGCTTTTGGTGAGGAAATACGAGTTTCCACATTCCCTTCTGAGGCAGAATAGTGCTGCCTGCAGTGCTCAGAATAGTTCAAGGGAATTTTTTTAATGCTTTCAAAAATATCCTCCAAATGAGCCTTGGCAGTACCTCCTGCACCACCTGCTACTGATACTCTGGAAATCAGGAGCGGCTGGAGGAGGATGGCTGGAGTAGAAGTTCCCCGGGAATCTCACCTTTGCACTTGTTTTGGTGCTCAACAGAATCGAAATTCAGATTCAGATGATTGTTCCATCTTGTTTTGGTGTATGTTTACACTGAAAGGAAAATCACAGGACGCCTTTTCCTCTGAATGCTTTTACTCTAACTCTTTCTTTCAAAAGTCTGGCTGGAGAGGTGTTTAACCACAAAGATCCAGGACAGAGGATTTTTGTTGATTTTAGTTGATCCTTCATTCCTGGATGATCTCAGGACACCAGCTCTGTTTCGTGCATGCACAACACTTCTCCCAAAAACTTTGGAGGTCTGAAACATGAGCCTGGTGAGGCCGAAGGGCAGCTGGGAAGCTGTGAAGCTGAACTTTGTGTGTCATGCTGGCTCAGCAGGCAGGAGGTGGGG
Source organism: Chiroxiphia lanceolata (assembly GCF_009829145.1). NCBI lineage: Eukaryota > Metazoa > Chordata > Aves > Passeriformes > Pipridae > Chiroxiphia > Chiroxiphia lanceolata. The sequence goes on from NC_045642.1 coordinate 61,079,125, forward strand.
CTGAGGGCATGGTTGGAGGAACAGCAGCTGTTGGATAGAGGTCACACTCAATGTGTAAGCTGGGTACAAGTTTGTCAGATCCTTCACCAAGAACAAGGTTTCCACATATCCCATACAAACCTTGAAATCCAGATGACCAATAATTCTGCATGAAGAAAGAATGTGTCTTTGAAGAAGTGGTTAGGAGACAGCCTTGTTCAGGAGGTAGAGATCTCAAGCCTCTTCTGTGATTCCAGCTGGGAATACAGGTTTGGATCCAATCTGTGCATCATTTTCACATTTTCGGGCAGTGGCTGTTCTGCCCTCCGGATGTGCATAATGATGACAGTCCCTCTTGCTCCTTGGCAAAGCAGGAAGTCATCATGCAATGGAACAAGGGATAATTTATCCTGAAACATAACCCATTTACTGGGAAGCCTGTTGTCAAAGCCTCATTAGATCCACTGGGAGAGTTTTGCAGGCAACAGTGTGGTGTCAGAGTGAGGGGACAGCTTGAACCCATGTGGTTCAAGACTCGCCACTGGGTTGACTGGAGGAGCCTTCAGGAGGGTCCAGTCTGACATCCTGGGAGTGTCAGCAAGAGCCCTTTCTCCCTCTGCCCCATCACTCAACAAGGACAAGGATTATGCATGGATGTTTAGAGCACCTCTTTCCATCTGAGGCTGGAAGACAGGCTTTCTTGCAAACAAGTCCTCATTGGGGTTTATCCTGTGGGATGTGCCAAAAGCAGACTTTGCAGGAGCTCTCCTTGTGTGCCTTCATGTTCTATATCTAGTGTAAGTACTGAAAATCAGAGATGACACAACGAGAATTTTACCCGTCCCTATGTGATCGTGGAACCACAGGATGGTTTGGATTGGAAGGGACCTTAAAGACCATCCAGTTCCACCTCCTGCCATGGCCAGGGACACCTTCCAATAGACCAGGTTGCTCCAAGTCCTGTCCAACCTGGCCTTGAACACTTCCAGAGATGGGGCTGCCACAGCTTCTCTGGGCAACCTGTGCCAGGGCCTCACCAACCTCACAGCCAAGAATTTCTTCCTGAGATCTAATCTAAACCTACTCTCTCTCAGTTTGAAGCCCTGCTGACACTACGAGATAACAGTCAGCCTGGCTTAGGCCACGTATTGACTATAGCTCAGCACAGAGACACGTGTGATTTCAAAGTGAGATCAGGAATTGCAATTCCCTGATGCAAAGAGGGGTGTCCAAGTGTCTGCAGCAGAACTGGCCGGGTTCTTCAGCGCTATGAAAGAGTATTGGATGCTGGAGGCACCAGCCCCAGCCACACAGAAGCTCCCAAACCCTGTGTCTTCAGGCTCCCAGCCAAGCTGAACTCCAGGATCCTTCATTATTGCCTAATTTGAGCCCAGGGACTCAGCCATAACGAGTGGGTGATTGCGTGAATCATGCCTCGCTTTCTCTCCCCCAACACAGCAATTCACCCACATTTGTTCATTACTCAGACTTGTTTGCCAAATAATTTATGCACATAATTTCGGGTGGGTAATTCATTCACATGCAGCCTGGGCGAGTATTTAGCAATTGAAATGAGAAAGTCAAGATGTTTTGTTTGGGCTCACAAGTTTTTGTCTCATGATTAACTCTGGAAACCGTGTTGTAGGGGGTGAACGCTCGTGTCAGTGAATTCAAAATGCAATTTCTGCATTTATTCTCTAATACACACATATATTCACGATGTCTTCACTTGGTAGTAAACTTATTGCTTGCAAAGTCTGTGAAAAGAAAACATAAAAGGAGCCTAAATTAAGCTAATTTTTAAAAACAATATGACATATGAAAAACTAACCTGTTGTGTGATCTTTTAATTCTATGCAAAAGAGAAAAAAAGGCTGCACTGAAATCTGGCCAAAAAGTAAAGTGATAAAATGGGTACTGGATGCTTTCCAGCATCCTCTGAAACATTCAGGGTAGAAAATGTCAAACTGCTTGAATTTGAATCTTCTAAAGACAAAAAAAAAAAGCATCTGAAGTGTAACCAAAAAATCTCCTGGACACGGTGAGACTTACCAGAGGAATGGAAAGTGGTAAATGTGGCACCAGATTTTAACACTGTTGTGTCATGATGTAAATCCATGACTCATAAATCCTTCTTGAGAATCTCAGTTCTGGTTCCTTTATGGATACAGAGGGGGTATATTTATAAATATACATGTGTAGGAGGACGGCAAAAGGCTATAGATAAAGTGGAATTGTGAATGGTAACAGTTTATGTGGGTTCAAGAGACCAGGGAGAAGCATCCACTGAGTGTTTCCAACTATCTGCAAACATCTTTGGCTCAGGAAATTCCCAGGAGGAAAATTGTTGGAGACAGAGAGAGTATCAGAGGAAACATCACTTTATGCTCATCCTGTTCCTGTAGTTTTCCTAGATATTCACTTTGGCCAGAGATGGAGACAAGATGAAAAGTAAGTATGGGTTGGATCAGTCTGGATCAGTGTGATTGCAGTACTGGGTGAGACAAGAGGTGCCCTGGAAACCACAGACTGGCAGGTCTTTCTGGAGCAAAGGGTATCATCCAGTATTACACCAGGATCCTTGGAAATATTGGAGGCTGGGGAAGATCAGTCACCGCAGAAAGCTTTTTAGCAGGTTTATTGCAATAATTTTTTAAAGAAACTACTTTATCGCGGGGTAAGATGGAAGCCTTATCAGGAATTCATGATTGTCAAACAAAAGGAAAGAGAATATAGAAAAAATGGTCATTTTTCACTGTGGAAAGGTTATCAAGAAGGGTCCCCTAAAGGTCTAGTGGAAGTCTTCGGGAGCTGACGAGAAAATAAAGGAATTTCTGAGGTGCCACAGCTTGCTGGCATCACAGAATTACATGGGATAGTTAAAGCTGAAGATTTGTGTCAAGCGAAGAGAATGAATCCCAAGTCCTGGTGATTGTAGGGTAAACTCCAGGGAAATTCTGTGTTGGTAAGTACCAAATAATAAACATGGAAAAAGTAATTTTTATATATATATATGTAATGATAAGCTCTAATGGCTATTGCCTGCTCAGGAAAGAAATCTGAGTGGCAGTATTGATAATTCTATGGAAACAATAACTTAATTCCCAGCAAAAAGAAGATATATAATACACTAGGCAGAGATTCTAAGGCAGAACCTGTGTCCTAACATAATCCATTAAAAAAAAAAGACCATCAGAATTACTAATAGGCTTTTAACACTCAGTTATTTATCAGCCTCCTTTATATTCCAGATGTTGTTGAATATAGCTGTTGCTCTAGTCCAGAGCTGTTGAAACCACCATCTCATCCATAAGGTGTAATTCAAAAGTAATATATACTTATTTCTATGGAAGAATATTTTTCACCACATTTGGTTAACTTGCTACAATATTTGACTTTTATATAAGTGGGGTGATGGTAAAAAAAATTGTCCAAATCCATCTGTTGCTGGAAGAGGCAGTTTGGAGCTGGGAAGCCTGGTCAGAATATGTTCCCCAGAACTGCTACACCACAAAATAGAGGGAGAAAATGTTGGAGAGCACACACAGAGGACATCAACCACCTCCCCTTCATGAAAGGCCCACAGAAACAATTCTGATGAGTTAATACAGCAAAAGCTATTCAAAATCAGCTTATTTGAGAAGCCTGATGGATGGAGAGCCAGGAAACTGCTGCTGATGAAATAGCCAGATAGCTTCCAAAATATTTTCTCCTCTCATGTTCTCACAGCATGAGCATTCACATGTTCCAGCCTCCCACCTTTGTGTGTAAGAAAAGGTGATGTTAAGAGCAATGGAGAGATAGGGCAGGTCACTAGTCCCATTTTGGAGTGGTCAGACAGTGGACCAGGAGGTACCCTGGCCTTCAGATGAGCAATATGTCAGCTGTGAGCACTTTTGGAACCAAGTGTTTATCTTGGCTGTCTTATTTTGCCTGGATCCCACGCAGAGAAATGGCTGTGTCCAAGTAGGCTGATACAGATGGCAACTGCCAGCAGAGTTAGGTCTTCATTTGCAAATGGAAAATGACAGGGAGCCATTGCCAACCCGAATCCATCTTCCCCATCACCTTTGCTGGGAGGGAGATGAGCTTTGCACCAAGCCCAAGACTTGGCAGTTTGGCTTGATTCCTGCAGGGGCTCCCAAACAGCTCCATCTGAATATCCATGGACGTGGGAGTGCTCGGCTCCAAACCAGACCTCGGATCCTCACTGTGAGCCCACCATATGGGGCTGGGTGCTGTGAACGCTCTCAGCCCTGTGGAGGTCAGCAATCACTTTTATCAGTCTGGTATGTACAGCACCACGAATTTAAAGGCACAGAGCTTTGCTCTGAAGCCCTTGCAGACGAACCCCTCTTGCCTGTGTGTTGGGCCTTGCAGCTGGTGTTGGCTGCAGAAGGTGCCCATCTGTGCAGAAGGAGAAGCCACAAGCACTGACTCACTGCTCCACCACCTCCTACTTTCGGCAGTAACCAGCATGAGCTGATTCAGAGGACACTGGCAAAACAGAGCACTTGCAGTAAGAGATTGGAGTAGATGCTCAGATGATGTGAGATCAAGCCACATTCAGAGCAATCACTGCCAGGTAAGTGAGTGATACACAGATGTGAACATGGACTCACGGACTCACTGCGTGGACTCACTGTACCCTCAGTAAGTTGATCTGCAGGAAGGCTCTGCAAGGGGGTCTGGACAGGCTGCGTTGATGGGCCAAGACCAGCAGTATGAGGTTCAACAAGGCCAAGTGCTGGGTCCTGCCCTTGGGTCACAACAATCCCCTGCAGTGCCACAGGCTGGGGGCAGAGTGGCTGGCAAGTGGCCCAGCGGAAAAGGACCTGGGGGTGCTGGTGACAGTGGCTGAACACGAGCCAGAGTGTGCCCAGGGGGGCAAGAAGGACAATGAAATTCTGCCTTGTGTCAGCAATAGTGTGGCAGCAGGACCAGGGCAGTGACTGTCCCCCTGGGCTGGACACTGGTGAGGCCACATCTTGAATCCTGGGGTCAGTTTTGGGTCCCTCACAACAAGAAAGACACTGAGGTGCTGGAGTGAGTCCAGAGAAGGGCAATGGAGCTGGGGAAGGGTCTGGAGCAGAAGTCTGATGAGGAGCAGCTGAGGGAGCTGGGGGGACTCAGCTTGGAGAAAAGGAGGCTCAGGGGGGACCTTTTCACTCTCTACAACTCCCTGACAGGAGGGTGGAAACAAGGGGATGTCAGGCTCTTCTCCCAGGGAACAAGTGAAAGGACAAGAGGAAATGGTTTCAAACTTCAGCAATGAAGGTTCGGATTGGATATCAAGAGGAATTTCTTTGCTGAAAGTATGGTCAACCATTGGAACAAGTTCCCCAGGGATGTGGTGGAGTTACCATCCCTGGAGGTGTTCAAATAATGGCTGGACGTGGCAGTAAGTGCTCTGCTCTAGTTGACAAGGGGGTGATTGGTCAAAGGGGTGACTCGATCTTGGAGGTCTTTTCCAACCTAAATGATTCTGTGATTCTGTGAAAGCAGGTTTCAAACAGCAGATATAGATTTCCAAGTAATTTTGGCTTCCCTTAAAATAATCCCATAGATGATACCTTACCCCAAAGTGTCATACAAACACAAAGTAATATATCCAGACAGCGGAGGTGAGATTTGCAGACCAAATAAAAAGTCTACAGGCGCTGACACTTAGACATGGACTAGACACCCTTGACTCCCTTTGTGTGGACTGAAACACTTTTTAATCTTGCAGTCCATAGTCATCCTCCAGTCACTATTTGAAGCAGTTCAGATGGATCTTGCCCTAGAAATGCCTATTCATAATAAAGAACCCAAGCAACCAGCTCAGATCATGGAAATATAGAATCATTAAGGTTGAAAAAAATCTCTGAGATCACCAAGGCTGACAATTAACTCAGCACTGTCAAAACTGAAGTTGGAAGTTAGGAAAACACTTCAGTGTTGGTGAGAAGAACCCCACCCCCCAGATGCAAGGGCTCATCTCCAGAGTGTACAGCTTTAAGGAACATTCCTGGTGCCCACTACTATATGCCTGGAAATAAAAATATCCTTGGAGAAGAAAACCCCTTCCCAGACATATAACAAAACACAGTGCCTGCTCCAAAATCCTAGTTCTTCTCTCCAGCCAAGGATCATGTTTGGTCCTTAACGAGGGAAGGGTCCTGTGTGTGTCGGAGGGCAGCGCCAGGACCCTTCTCTTGCAGAGGAGGAGAGGGTTTAACACCATCGCAGGAAAATGCTCACATTTTCCCAAAACTGTGGTCCAGGCACACTCTTGTGGTTGGACAGAGCTAGTGCACGTTTGCACGAGGCCATTTCTGCACCCACCAGCTCAGAGGAGCCCAGGGGGCTTTGTGGCTTGTCCTGCCCCACAGAGAAGGCACCAGCTGACACATCCCAGCCACTGCACCCATAATGATCCAGGCTGTTGTGGTAACCCCCAAAATGCTTTAAAAGCCTGCCTGAGTGCTTTTATCCAGCCTTGGCTCAGAGCATGGTGTGTGCCTGAGGCAGTTAATAATTTAGCACTGCGGATATCAACCCTTCCACAGGGATGAGCCTGGTTCTGGGAAAAGAGGCACCCCAGCCGCTGGTCTGAGGGGTGGGGGCTTGGGATCCCCACTCTATTAACAGGATTAGGATTCATGTCACCCCACATCACAGGGCATCCCGTATGAGTTCATTTATCCTGGGAGCAGGCCTTTATTTATCCTGGGAACTGCCTCCTTGTCCTCCCCAGGTGAGCAGCTTTGGATACTCTCCATCTAATGCCCTGTAACCTTGGCAGTTGGCTCTTGGTGCTGGATCTCCTTGGCTTCTGCTGCTTGGGGTTTTGCTGAAGGAGCAGCAAAACCTTCCTAGCTGGCAGCCTGGGTGAAGCCCATCAGCCTTGCTACTACCTGAGTGAGGGAAAAGGTGTTGGCACTCAGCTGTAAAAATCAGAAAGTCACAAAGTGAGGCTGAAAGTGGGTTTTCGTGGTTTGTTTTCCTCTTTTTTTTTTTTTTCCTTTGCTGTCAGGACATATAGATCTCACCCAGGAGGTTCCACGCTGGGCACTGTCTGAGGTCCTGGGATCCACCAGAGGCACAGCATCAGTGACCCCACTGAGTTCTCAGAGCAAAACTTCCTTTTCCCCTGTTTTTTGGAGTGCCCAGGGTCGGGAGGATTCCCCTTGGTTTGTTCTCTCCTTGTGACCTGCTTGCAGCATCTCCCCACCGTGTGAAAAACACTGTGGCCCTTCTGTACCAACTACATGGGCTGTGCTGCTGATCCAGCCTCTCCACTTCCCTAAAATCATCTCAATATAGCTCTGATTTGCGGCATTCAGAGCAGCCTGTGCAAGGACAGGGATCCCTGTGAGAGCCATGAAAAAGCTGGCTCCTGCTGCCAGTGTGACCTCTGAAAAGAGATATATGAATGGGAAATACCTGAGACTTTAGGGTCTTTAATTCATTGGTGTTCCTACTCAGAGGAATTGCTGGTTGCTTCCTGTCTGGATTTTACAGGAGGGTTTGGAAGGGAGCTACACTGACTCTTCCCCAAGGAATGGCCATTGCCACCAGCTGCTGAGCACTGGCCATGTCTGCTGTGCTCTTAGCAGGGAATTCTCATCCTTCCCAAACCTTTTCCTTGCTCCCCAATCCTTCCTGGGTCTGGACTTGTGCAGATAACAGGACAGATTGCCCTGCTCTGGTGCCATAGGCATTTCTGAGATGATTATCACATGGAAACAAGAGAGTCACCAGGTCCCACTGCTTATGGGAGATGCTGTCAGAGTAGCACCCAGATCAGAGGGAAAATTTGGGTTCCCCTTAGCTCTGCTCCATTTCAGACCTGATCATTGTGATTGCAGCTCTGGCTGGAGTCACCTCCCCAGCTCTTCTCCCTCAGGATTGTTGCTGAATTACAAATACCAGCATCAGTTGTCTGCTTTGGATATATTAAGATATGTACTTCAACAGCACGTTGTTCTCTGAGCGATCCCAAGTTGTTTCCCTGGATCACCTTGTTCCTATTCTGCCCTGGCACTGGAGAGATCATTAGAGAAAATTGCATTTAAACATCACCCCAAGAATAAACTACCCAAATCCAAACGAGCCCTGAACTGTTAGGTGAGGGTGTAGGATGGTGTTACAGAGAAGTGGTTTGAACAACCACTGGACTGGTGCCTTGTCATGGTCCTGTCAGAAAATCCCAGAGGCCCTGGATCATCATGGAATCCTTGGAATGGTTTGGGTTTGAAGGGATCTCTAAGACAACTTAGTTCCAACCCCCTGCCATGGGCAGGGACACCTTCCACTAGCCCAGGTTGCTCCAAGCCCTATTCAGCCTGGCCTTGAACACTTCCAGGGGTGGGGCAGCCACAGCTCCTCTGGGCAACCTGTGCCAGGGCCTCCTCACCCTCACAGCCAACAATTTCTTCCCAATATTCCATCTAACCTTGCCCTCTGCCACTGTGAATTTATTCCTCCTTGTCCTGTCACTCCAGGCCCTTGTCCAAGTCCCTCTTCAGCTCTCTTGGAGCCCTTTAGGCACTGGAAGGGGCTCTCAGGTCTCCCCAAAGCCTTCTCTTCTCCAGGTGAACACCCCCAGCTCTTCCAGCCTGTCTCCATGGCAGAGGTGCTCCAGCCCTCAGAGCATCGTTGTGGCCTTCCCTGGACTCAATCCAGCAGATCCACATCCTTCTTAAGCTGGGGATCTCAGGGCTGAACTCCGACCTGCAGGTGGGTTTCTAAATATTAATTTTTTTATTTTTTTGCTGATGGGAAACATGGCATATTTGCATTTTTGAGCCTGAATAATTTTAATTCAGTTTTTTATTGTACAAGCTCAAGAGGAACATTTACTTTGTTTTCACTGATTAGTTATACAATTATTCCTTTCGGATACCACATGAACCATGAACCATAATATTGTATTCTTTGCTAATACATTTTGGCTGAGGTATTTACATGAAAACACAATACATAAATGTAATGAATTTTTCAAATGAACACATTGGTAATATAAAGTAATCTTTTCTTTTTTTTTTTTTTCAGACACCGAAAATTCATTAAACTTTTTCTCAATTAGCAAACTGACTTTTCTAAATAAGCTGCTGATTGAGCACGAGCCAGTCACTCAAACCAGCTGGATTTGATAACTCTGGATGGTGTGTGTCACTGGGGAGAGGGAGATTATCTCCACCAGCCCAAGGCAGGAATCTTCTGCTGGATCTGACACAGGTTGAAGAGGGTACCACTTCCATCGGCCCACCAGTGAGAAGTCAGTGTTCTCTAATACCTAAATGACAATAATCTTCTATCCAGGAGGTGAAATGAAGTCCTGAGCCATATCCAGCCTGCAGGCTTGTATCAGCATCCATGCTGTGGCCAACCAGGTCAGGGAGAGGATGAAGCTGGGAATGAAGGAGGAGAAAACCTGCTTTGTTTTCAGCTGGTTGAGGGCACAGATGTGGCTGCTCACGTCCCTGCAGCTGTGCCAGGAAGAACGAGGCCCAGCTGCACTGCAGACAAGTCACATGTACTGCAAAATAATTTTTCCTGGATTCAGGAATCTGTAGAAGTGTTGGGATTTTTTTTTTCCCTCATGTGAGTCTCAAACACATGATCAGCTGGATCATCTCAGGTTTGCTGGGCTGGGCTTGTCAGAGCAACAAGTGTTGTGGAAGTGTCCCAGGCCAGGTTGGACAGGGCTTGGAGCAGCCCAGTGTAGTGGAAGGTGTCCCTGCCCATGGTAGGGGGTTGGAATGAGATGGTCTTTAAGGTCCCTTCCAACCCAAACCACCCCAGGAGTCTGTGATTGTGTTCAGTGATGACATGAACTGTTACAGCCTGGAGAAGAAAACTCATCCCTCTTTTTGAGTCAGCACTGCACTCTAGTTTTCATATTCTATTTATTTTACAAGTCTTGTTTTTTCCATACTTTCCAGAGACAGTAATTCTTTCTCGTGGACCCCTTTAAGTATTCTCTGCAGAACCCAGTGAATGATGCTGGAATCTTGGTCTCACTGAAGTTAGTGGGCAGCTTGCTCCTGTCTTTATTGGGGAGATTTGACTTTGGTCGAATCTTTTCGTATGAAGAGGAATAAATCTGTCAGGAGAGGAGTGTCTCAGCACAATGAACACCTCCCAGTGCCTTTTACACAGATCATACTGTTATATCATGTGCCTGACCTGCTTTGCTTTAATAAGCTCCTCTGTGTACAGTGAAAGATAAGCAAAACCACTCTTCCAACACCAAAAATCTGTCCTGTCCATCAATAGCTGTGTGTTGCCACGGGTGGGGGCTGATCCTGGCTTGTTAAGGGCTGGTTTTCCCTCTTGAGCAAGCAAGACTTCCACAGGCATCCAGTTAGACTCAGTCTGGGAGGACTGGCACAGGTTGCCCAGAGAAGCTGTGGATGCTGGAAGTGTCCAAGGCCAGGTTGGATGGGGCTTGGAGCAACCTGGTCTAGTGGAAGATGTTCCTGCCTGTGGCAAGGGTGGAATGAGATGGTCTTTAAGATCCCTGCCAACCCAAATCATCCTGTGGTTCTATGACTGGACCCCTGGGCAGTGGTGGGAAGGACAAACAGTCAACTTTGGGGCCTGAGCATGGACTAAGAGTGAGGAGTGGGATCAGTGGTGGGATTTAAGAAATATGGCAGGGTGTTCCCTGTGTTGGGGTACACAGGACTCAAGAGGAAGTTTGGAAAGACCCCAGGATCTGTGTCCACCTCCTCCTGGATGGGCCACGGAGCCGTTTCTCTTTGAAAACTTTATTTTCAGGATACAACTCCCCAGAGCCACCATGGAGCCTCCCAGGGTTTCTGATCCCATGGGACATTCCAGACTCTTGCTCCTGCACAGCATCTACATACTTGGGTTTCCCACCAGGCTCCAACTGAGCATGGACAACCCCCAACTCCAGCATCTTTGCCTTTGGATGGGCAGGATCACAGAATCACGGAATATCCTTAGTTAGAAGGGACCGACAAAGATCATCGAGTCCAACTCCTGGCCCTGCACAGGACAATCCCAAGAATCCACCCATGAGCCATGTTCAAACACTTCTTGCACCCTCTCAGGCTTGGGGCCACGACCACTTCCCTGAGGAGCCTGGACGTCCTATCCTACCCAAATACACTATGTGCCCTCTGAAAATCCCAGCCTTTCTTTGGGAAAGCCTCCTCCACGAACTGTGCTAGATATGTCAGGGTGGGTGTTACGGCTCTCGTTGTCAGAGGCATCCCTGAGACAACCCCTCCGAGTTCAAAGCATTTCAGCAGCGGAGAAAAGCTGGTTTGGCTCCCAAAATAGTTCCTGCACGCGACGTGGGAAATGACAAAGCTCATTACCTGGGTCATGTTCTGGGGCATAGCTGGTAAATTCCTTTGTGAGACAAAATCCTGCCTGCTATGAAATGCCCTTGACCAGCTCTAAACCTGCTTTTCCTGGGCTAGGAAGAGATGGGAGCACAGCCACGGCTGGCTGAGCAGTGTGGAGGTGAGCAGGACCTTTGTCATAAGCAAGAATGCAGAATCAAGATGCAAACTTCTCATGGTTCCCTTCCTCTTTCTTTTGTTTTAGCTTTGCCAGTGAATCCAAGTCAGTATTTTTTTCTTTATTTCCCTCCTTTCCCCCCCTATTTATTTATATGTTTTCTTCTTTGCTTTTTCTTAAAAAGATGAGAAAATAAATAAATAAAGGTAGTAGTGCGGAGGAGAGGGATTTTCTTTTCATGTGCTCCTTATTTTGGAGACACAGGGATTTTCCAGGTGTTGCTTTGATTACCTCAGCCTTGAGGGTGAGAGGTGGAAAAAAGAGCATCGTTTCACCACTGAAAAAACACAATGGTAGGGGTCTGCACGAGCTTCATTCCAGCTCTGATCCTGCCTGACTTACACCCCGACTTACCTTTATTTATTTTCTTCACTCGAGGTGGCCTTGGAGCAGTGGGGTAACACAGTGCTCCTGTAACACTGGCTCAGGGCCTGATCCTGGCTCTGTTGGGACCACTGGATAAGTTCCTGCCCTCAGGCTGTTGTAGAAGGATGCTCCTCCAGCCTGGAGAGCTTCACAGCTTGCACTGACCACAGTTCTTTAACAGGTCTGAGGCTGTTGCTGATCTGTGAGTAAATGCAAAGAGCTTTCCTCTGGAGCAGGGGACAAGAGGAGCAGCAACTTCTGGGTAGGAAGGACACAGGGACATAAATAAGGTCTCTGACAGCCTCTGGTGGAAATAGCTGCTTGCAGGGTGTCATCCATGGGAAAGCTGCTTCTTTGAGCCACCTGGCAACAGCAGCTGTGACCTACAAGCTGCTTCTGGATCCCAACGTTCCAGTTTGGGGGGAAGGATCAGGTTTATTCATGCCAAACCAGTTCAGTAGTTCAACAAAACCCCAAAACAGACCCAAAAATTAAGCACAGCTTGAAGTGCTTTGCTGGGTGGGGCTGGAATATCCCATCTCACTTACAGGCTTTGATCAAGACCTCATTTTCTCACCCAGCTATGGTGGAAGGTAGTGTGACATCTGCCTGGTCCATTTTTGGTGTTAATGTGCTGAAGCAGCTCAGAAGATGAGTTTAACCCTTTTTGCGGCGAGATGAGACACTCCAGAAACCACGAGAATCCACAAAGGTTGGTTCTGACTCCTGGGGATGAGATCCCAACGTGCCTTCAGGGTCAGCAGCGCCTTTGTTTGCCATTACTGGTGTTAATATTTGGTCCTGTGGGACATCTTGGGTTCATGTTCTTTCTAGTTAATCACAGCCTTTGTGTTGTCTCCCCTTTGCTGAGGGGGGAAAAGGCTAATGCAACACTCACTGTGCTCCAGCTGCTGGCTGGGAATTGTCAATAGGTCATAAATAAACCTACCACTGCACAGGAAAGACAATGAGATTATACATCCTCCTACTACTGCCAATTACAGTAAGAGCAACAATTATAAGGTAGCACTCCTACAGGTACCCTGGGGAGAAAATGAGAGGAAAATGTTCCATTAGCCTAATGAAGAGAGTGTGGTGGAGCTGCAGTCAAATTTTCTCACTATTAGCCCTGCCTGTGTGCCACTAACACACGAGGGAAGCAGGAGTCATAGGGTAACAATTAAACTTTCTGACAATTAACCCCTACAAGGTGCATGCCTCTAATCTGATGAGGAAATTAAAAAGAGGCACGGTCACATTTTCTCACCATTAGTCCCCGGAATGTACAATGTGGCATTTGCAGGTGACAATGAAGGTTTCTCACCACTGAGACCTGGGAAATGCCCTGTGTGTCGCAGATTTGGTGTTAAATGCTCTTGGGAGTGCTGGGGTGACAAAAAGCCGTGTGGAGATGGGTTAAACCCCCTCTATTTAACACAGAGGAAAGAGTTCCTGGTACATTTCCTCGTTAGCTGGAGGAAAGGATGGATTCGCTGCAGGGAATTCTCTGGTGTCCAACCCCTGTGATATCCCCAGAGGAGGAGAAAGATCAACTCTGGGAACAGCAATGGGAAATATAGGACATATCTTGCTGGATTTATATTGGCAAAAGCACAACTCGAACCCTGACTGACAGCACCCACAGGCTGCACCAAGAGCTGCTTCATTTCTTGTGGGGTGATTTGGTCAATGCAGCCCAATATTTTCCAATTTTCCTCGAAATATTGCTGTTTCCAAGACTTTTTAAGGCAAGGGGAAAATTAGAGTATCCTAAAAACCCACCCACTAGGTATTCTGTTGTTTAATGGCATGCCACAGATCAATTTTCACACCAAAAATCTCGGGATAAAATTCAAACCCTTCCCTAGCGTGGACCCAGACCCGCTCTTCACATTTTTCATTTCTGCTGTTGCCTCTGTGACAAGTTGATATTAGCTCAAGGATCACAGTCAGCAGCCAGATTGGCATCTGGCTGGGGGATTTGGCCTGGGATGGGGATTGGCTTTATTTCCACACCCCATAAAATGTGAGAAGGGAAAAACCTGTTTTCGGACCTCACACAGACTCGTGGTGTTCGAGTATCTCAACACCACTCAGGCTGTAACATAATTATCCTGAAAAAGCCCCTCTGAGGAGGATGTCAAGACCTTCTTGAGATCACTTACAGATCCTTCCCCTCAGGGGAACAACAACCACCCCTTTACCATCATTCCTGGCTGGCAGGACTCTGGGCACCTTCGGTCTGGAAGCCACTTACTGGAGCAGGAGCAGGAATTAGTCCCCTGTATTGTCAGACCTATCGGGTCTTGTAGCTGCCTCCTGTTTAGTCTGCTCAGGATTAGATGCATTAAAGGTCTTGCCCCACATCCAAGAAGGTTTATGGCACTTTTCCAGCACAGGCTTTTCGAGCTGGCCCTTGCTGGGAGGGTCAGCTGAACCATCCTGTGTCTGCCATGGAAGGAGTTGTACAGGAAGGAAAATGAGCCCCCTGTGCTTGAGCTGGACACGGTTCCCAAGCACAGCCCAGTCCCTGGATCCCTGGAGTCTGCCTGTGGGTCTCCCCATACCCTGTTTAGGACTCTGGGCACAGGCTGGGGCCAATTCCCCTTTCACTGATGGTCCAAGCAGTGGGATCTGCAGTGCCAGCCCCTTCCTCACTGGGGCTGAGATAACCACCCTGAGATTGCTGCTGCCTTGCCATTTTGGGGACTAGCCATGGATTAAGCCATGCTAATTCCCTTGTACAGCTTTAGATCATCCCCCCCTAAGCTACACTGAACCACAGTTTTTGTAGCTTGCTGCTCAGCAGAAGGGCAAAAGCAGTTTTTGCAGAATTGTCATAAGTTTTTGCTGTGCCTACAAATACAAAAAGACTCTCCATTGCTCTCTTTCCCTTTCTTTCCCACTCTAAGTTCTCTGCCTTCCGAGATGTCCATCACTGCTACAGATTTACTGTATTTTTGGTAACTCATTTCTGAGTGTAAAAGAGAACTTGGCATCCATTTATTTATGTGACATTGGGAATGAGAAGCAGGATGGGAGCTTCAAAGCCAGCAGAGAGGTTTAGAAGCACAAAAGAATGACAGCTAAATCCTAATTACCTGCTCAGAGAGGATGCCCCAGCATAGCCCTTGCATGACTTGCCACCAGAGTGAGACCTGCCTGAGCACAGCTGCTCTTGAGCCTCATTTTTCGTGGAAGGAAGATGAAAACCTGTAAAAGAGGTCAGAGCCAGGTGTTCTTTGAATTTGGCTCACTCTGGGTGGCAAGGATGACCATGGCACAGCACAGAACATGGGGGAGTGCAGGTGCAACCTGTGGAATTGGCTGGTTTTGGCCAAACTAAGAGCTCCTCTTGCTCTGTGGGTGATGGTGTTGCCCTTCACCTGCTCCTCAGGGCTAATACCTGGAATTTGGGTGCTTTAGAGAAAGCTCTGTTGCTTGATTCCCAGTACCATGGAGCAGAGGGATTCCTTGTCAGCAGCTGGAGAAGCACTAAAGTGGAAAAATCTCAAAGACCCACCCAAATATTGCATTCATTGACAAGGAAAATCATAGCAGGATGGGAGCTGGAGCAGGAGGGAGCTGGAGGAGGAAGATGAGACCATGTTGGATTCCTCCAGAGAATCCTTTCCCCACTTTCCATGAGTTAGAGGCAGTGGGGCTAAAAACTTCACTGCTCTGAGTGATTTGTGTAGTAATTTCAGAGCTGACAGGCACTACATGGCAAATCTGAATTCCACTTTTAGCCCTGTTAAGAGATAAGGAATAGTGATTATTATAATTACGATGTGGTTACTTTATTGGTTAAATTAACATTCCATTGTTGGGGTTGCTGTGCAATATACAATATTATTTTACCTACTGTGCCTTCAAAGTCATCTTGTCACAGCAACAGCATGGCAGCATGGAAAAAGCCTTTTAACAAGTAGGTAAATACATGCCTTTGGGGAAGTCAGAGCGATAATTATGTCAGCTTCAGTACACTTGATAGTGAAAAAAAAAGAGGCTAAAAATAAGTTGAAACATAAAATGACAGAAAATACTGAATGCTTGAAATTAAAAAGGTGCAAAAGTATTTAATACACTGGGCTTACTCTTTGGACCAGGTGTCAGGAGCCAAACTATTCAGACTGCTGGGTTGCTTTAGGTTTAAAAGTGTGTGTAAAGGGATCTTACAGCCCTTCTCTGGGGATAAAGAGAGATTTATTGCTAATTCCACCTCAGTTCTAGAATCACAGAATCACAGAATGTTTTGAGTTGGAAGGAAGCTTAAAGATTGTCCAGTTCTACCCCCTGCCATGGGCAGGGACATCTTCCACTAGGTCAGATTGCTCCAAGCCTGTCCAACCTGTCCTGGAGCAGCTCTTCCAGGGATGGGGCAGCCACAGCTTCCCTGGGCAACCTGTGCCAGGGCCTCACCACCCTCACAGGGAAGAATTTCTTCTGTATATCCACCTAAACTTCCCCTCTTTCAGTCTGAACCCATTGCTCCTTGTCCTTTCACTACAGTTCCTGATGAAGAGTCCATCTCCAGTGAGATCATGTTGTTCCACACCATGCTTTTGCAAAAGAAAGCCAGGGAACACCTTTCCTCTCCATCCATCCTTCCTTAGTGCATGGGGATGCTCCAGGTTTTCCTGCAGAATCCATTTTATCTGGGCGCTGACAGGAGCAGCTGTAGATTTTTGCTGGAGCAAGTTGTTTGGTTGTGTTTTTGTGAAATTTGATGGTAGTGTTGCACCAGACACGAAGCAAAACTGGTCCTGGCTTTGGGGCTGCATCATCTCCCAGACACAGGAGGGGAAGAGGGAACATGGAAGGGAAGTGACAGAAAGGACGTTTCATGCTGGTTTTGAATCACCAGAAGGAAAACAAAGCAACACCTCCTTGTAGGCACGTGAGTCTTGCAGCAGTAGCTTTGCTGGCCAGAGGGGTCTCCTTGCAGCTCAATCTGGTGCAGTTTTGGAGATCAAGATGGACCTTGGCCATCACCCAAAGGCTGGCTGAGTGTGACATCAACCTCTCAGCATGAGCTGGAGTTGACATGGCTCATTCTTAATGCTTGCTTCCTGGGAAGAGGAAGAGTGAACACCCATGTGTTTGCTGCAGGATGCACCTTGCTGGGTTGCTTTGGGACTTTCCCGCTGCTTCTGGAATGTGGGGCAGGAGAGATGTTGTGGAGTGCTCCTGTTTGGGATCTACAGGCAAATGATCACCCAACGAAATGCTCTTGTCCTTCTAGAGAAAGAGGTGGCCAAGAGGACCCAGCACAGAAATCCTACCCCTGGGGTCTGTGCTGAGCCTGGGACTGAGACCAGCACTTTCCTGACCCAAGGATTAAGGACTGGCTGATTCCCTTTCCCTTGTCTTTCCTGCCACTCTACCCCCAGATGTCAAGGAGAAGAGAAGAAAACTACAGAAAAATTGGAAAATTGTCTCTGTGAACAAGCACTCCCTCGGCTCTTGTCCATGGGCCAGCAGGCACGAGCGGCAGGAGAGAGCAATGGGATTTGGGGCTTAGCTTTCCCAAATAATTGACAAGGACAGAGCAGGATTGGAGGTCATTAACTGTGAAAAACATCAACACCAGACCTGCTCTCTGCCATGTGCCCGCCACAGAGGAGCCCAGGAGGAGGGTGGCAATGGGAATTGCCCCCATTGCCACTCCACAGCAGCTATCCCAAGGTTTCTAGGGCAGAGTCCTGGAGATGGTGGACCCTGCTTGGACACCTGAGGTCTCCTCAGAAACACAAGTGCTGGTGCACTCTGATGCTGCTGCATCAGAGCCAGCACTGCCACGAGAGAGGCACTTGCAGCTTAATCACTCTGATTATTCTTCCAGTTGAAACCATTCATTTGGGTCCCAACTAGGCATACTCCCCTTTTCTTTCCCCCAACATTTTATCCTACAGGTGCATCAGTGCTTTATTTAAATAAAAGCTGTGACATAAGTTAGAAGAGGGAAGGCTCATGATGTGCATGTGATTTCCTTGCTCATCTCCACTGCCCCAGCACAGTTTCCCCTCCCTCTCCTTCTCCAGTGCTTATTGAAAGTCAAAAGGTTCAGTGGAAATTGCAGCAATGAACATGCAGTTATTCTTTTTACAAGCTAATGAGCATATATGATCAGATATATTCAATTACACAGCCACACATAATTAAACAATACCCACACACAAGTTTGCATCTGTATCAAGCTTTGATTGGACACCTTGAATGGATTGTGCCCTGGTCTCCATGAAGGAAAGCAGCAGGACTTTTGCATAAAGCACATGTCGAGCGACCCATTATGCATAAAAATGACATTATTTTTCAAGAAAACTTGATTTGGAATCACAAAAAGTCCCCTATAATGTACTTTTTCCTTAAAAGGGGTCCTGGGGGACAAAAGCTTTCTCCTGAGGGCAATCTTCAAAATCTGAGTTTCCTGTTCATTAGCCTGGGAGTGGGAATATGATTTTATTGGGTTTTTTTTCCCCCCACAATAAAACACTTGTTCCCACTACTCTTCCCTCCAAACGGTGCAGCCCATCCTGAGAGGCTGGAGATGAGACTAATCTGCCTCCAACACTCCAATAAATAAAATGTAAATGTTTGTCATAATAATGCCCCCATTGTCAGCGCCATCCCCGGGATTTTTCAACCTCTGACTCCCGGCAGTGACCGGCTGAGTAGCAACAGCCGAGTGCTGAAAGAATTTTTCAACAGCAATTTGCTTGTTCCAATTTGCTTTTCAGGGCCGCTGCTCAGGATTGCTGGCCAGGCTGTAAAAGGATCTCGTCCTATTAATTTGGCCCAGCTTCTCCTCTTGTTCCCGTCATATTCGGTTTCTCCGGGAGTTCCAGTGAGTAAGTTAATTGAATTGGAAGTGCCACCGGGAGCCCGCCCGCGGATCTACGGTTTCACGTAGGAAAGTGGCTCCCTTCGCCCGCAGAAACGGATCCGTGCACCTGTTGAGGAGGTGAAGAAATGTCTGGAGATGATGACTTATTCCCCTGATTCTCCTCTCAGACTGGTCAGACAATAACACTCCCTTCACCTGGCACCGGTTACTCTCCGGCCGATTCCTTGGACAAACGAGGCTGAGGAGCATAATTGATGCATCAGAGCAGGGACTGGGAGTGCAGAGATTTGAAAAGTGATTTTGTAGGAATGGGTTGATGTTATTTCACGCTGCCTGTTCCCTCTGTGTCTGTTTTAGCCGTGCAAAGTGTTATTTTTCTGATTGCTTAGTCTGCAATCTCAGCTCACCCTCTGATGTCAATAAATGCAATGGTACCTGACCTGGATTGTACTGGCTTTCAGTTGAGCTCAGGGTTAAGTATGGGCACAGTTTTTCTGCCAGTAAGTAGAAAAACGGAGACAGAATCATAGTTCATGCTTACTATTGCGTTTTTGGTGAAGTTTAGGGGTGAAAGGTGCATAATATTGCACTCCTGAGTCTTGAAAATTCTTCTAAAAACTGGAAGAAACCTTGGAGAAGCCCTGCCAGTGGCAAAGTGATTCCACAGCAATTTGCAGAAATAATTCTGAGTCCATTTCAAAGCTTTGCCACCACTTGTTGTAGTCACTGGAGGTTTTCCCAGCATGATGTACCTCTGCTCACCTGGAACACCCCAGGGAGCTGCTGTGGCCCGGGATGAGGACAGGTCAGCTCCAGGCTCGGAGGGGAGCTGAGAATGAGCCCAAATATTTGCAAAGGCCAAGCTGTTGTAACAAAGTGATTCCCAACCCTCTTCCATCCCCAAAATTAAGCTATCGCCACCCAGACTCTGAAGAAATGTGTACCTGGATGAGCAACAAATAACAGAATAAAATAAAAAGGGTGAGGATCAGGATGACGGTGGATTCAAGGCAGCAGAGCAGAGGTGGTTGCAGTGCTCACACCACAGAAGGGTGCAGCAAACCAGTCACACCAGTGAACCACAGAATCATAGAACGGTTTGGGTTGGAAGGGACTTTAAAGATCATCTCGTTCCAAACCCTCTGCCATGGGCAGGGACACCTTCCACTATCCCAGGTTGCTCCAAGCCCTGTCCAACCTGACCTGGAACACTTCCAGGAATGGGGCATCCACAGCTTCCCTGGGCAACCTGTGCCAGGGCCTCACCACCTTCACAGGGAAGAATTTCTTCCTTATATCCAATCTAACCCTTCCCTCTGTCATTTTGAAGCCATGACCTCTTGTCCTGTCACTCCAGGCCCTTTGTGAAAAGTCCCCCTCCCGAAAAAAAACCCCCGTGAACCAGCGACCTGCAGACAGCCCAGATACTACATAAATAAAGGACACATCCGAAGCCATCCCTTTCCTGCCGGGCTGGTTTTGGAGCTGGAGCACTGGTTTGGTGCCACCACCGGGGGGCAGAAACGGCCTTTGGAGAACATCAGCCTTTCCCAGGAAAACTGCAGCGGTGCTGAAGTAAGGAAAGTTCTTCCTTTATTAATATATCCCTGCCCTTTATTGAAATTGGGAGGTTGACCTACTGTCCACTGCATTTAAAACAGAGCTCTCTGCAGTGGTTTGAGGTATTTCTCCTCTAGAAATACTGCTGAGGGCCAAAACTCAGAAATTATCTGCACTTCAGGGATGTTGGAGATGCCTTCTGGTTTTGAACAAACCCCAATTTATTAAGAAATTAGGCAATTAGGCATCAGTTTACTATTATTAATCAGTAAATCATCAGAATAGACTATCATCCTATGTTATGCATTTGGAGAAAATTTGTTATTACTCAGTTTGGGAAAAACAGCCCACAAAACTGATAAATATCATACAGATATTTTGTCTTAAGATATTTCCCATCTTATTTATATCCTTATATGTTGCATGTACAGGAGCAGAGACTCACACAACCACTGCAAATCAAGAATACCACCTCCACATTTTTCATTTCGCTTAAGACACGAGGCATTTTTTTTATCTCATATAAATACAACCCAGTCTTTCTAAATAATTTAATGTAGTCATTAGATAAATCAGGTCATCAATTACCACTGATGAGGCACTACAGAGATCAACAGGGGCTTTATGGGTCTTTGCTCTAACTGCTTGCAGTCCCCGTGTTCTATTTATTATGCTACAAGATCAGGCAGACAACAATTTGGGCTTATTTTGAAATATAAATTTCTCTCCCTCGCTGGCTTGCCATGGAGTTCATATAGGAAATATAGTTTATATAGCAAATATAAAAAGCATTTTAAACCCCTCCCTTTTTATTTTTACCAACTCCTAAGTACGTGTAACATTATGTTCACCAGAAAGACCCTAAAGCCTCACAGACTATCACGTTACTCCAGATTTTGGCATTTCTTAAAAGGGATTTCTCCCTGAAAGCCACTACACTGTAATGGCTCTTGAGAAGCTGTTACTGTCTCGAGTGCAAATCCTTCTTAGTTTGTGTATTATTGACCTGATCAAGTGTGATGGGGGCCTTCCACGAGCCTTCGGGGGGATTTCGCGGCTGTTGCGGGCGAGGAATCCCACGAGGAAATATTCACTGGAAATTAAAATTTCCCTAAATGTGGCGGGGGGGGGGTTGGAACTGGATGAAATTTAAGGTCCCTTCCAACCCAAACTATCCTGTGACTCTATAAAATGCGAGTAAACAACGAGGGGACTCAACTGGAGTGAGGGGACCCCAGTGCAGGATCAAGCCCCTTCACATGGATCTCCCTAAAAATCTAAATCATTTAACACGAGGGAATAAGAAAAACAATAACAGGGTGTCTGGATGGTTTACAGTTTGTCCATGGAATGTAGAAAAACCCAAATACAGCCCCAATTCCGCAAGGATGTACAAACACAGCCATGCTTTGGGAGGTTGATTTTAACAGATCCTACGCACAGGGAATTTTGTTCAAGTAACAGCCTGATATCTCAGGAAACGGCAAAGTCCTAAAAAGTGGAATAAAATAATTTTCCTCCCCTCCTTCAGCCATATTTACATACAAACAACCTCCCCTAAAATCACTGGGTTTGGAGTGAAAATCCTGGCAGCCACTTTAACCGGGAAAAGGATCCCACAAATGATATTGTTCCGCCTCTCCCTTTGCCATAAGAAAATACAGCTTTATGCCCAATCCCGTAATCAGCTTCTCACGGGCTGACCCAGCTAAGCCCTGGATCAGGACCGTGCTCCCATGGTGCTGTCTGGGTTGCTGCAGCATTTTTGCAGTTTAGGCTTCCACAAAATGATGTCATAATTCAGCAAAAAGAAAACACAAGCAAAGAAAAAAAATATATTATTTCAGACGTCGGGCAGCCCCGGAGGAGCTGCCTGATTTTTTTTTTATTTTAGGGAACGACTTCTATCATCTCTACAGATGAGTTTTCCTTCATGAAAAAAGGTACAAAAATATTGTGTCTGCTGGAGG
Organism: Chiroxiphia lanceolata; assembly: GCF_009829145.1. Taxonomy (NCBI): domain Eukaryota; kingdom Metazoa; phylum Chordata; class Aves; order Passeriformes; family Pipridae; genus Chiroxiphia; species Chiroxiphia lanceolata. The sequence goes on from NC_045642.1 coordinate 61,101,391, forward strand.
TATAAATATACATCTAATGGTATAAACCTGCCCAAAATGATCCCAAAGAGCCCCAGGTACAGCAGCGGGTGAGACCCAATGTTCCTAAGACAAAGGTCAAATAAAAAAAGGGATGTTAATAAACAGCCCTCCAGTTTAAAGGGACTTTTTTTTTTTTTTGGAAGGATTACATCTTAAATTCCAATAAATCAGATTTAGGAGCTACTGAAAGTGAAATGGATCCAACCCTCTCCTGACTTCATTTAAATGGCTGCATTATCAGATTAAAAATATGTAATTTTATAATATGTACAATATTATATATATTTATAGAATATGTATTCTATATTTTCTCTCTCTATATATAAATATATTTAAATAAGTATAAATATATATAAAACATACGTGTATAATGTATAATATATATAAAATATAATATAATATATATAAAATATATGTATATAGCATGTATAAAAGTATATATATAAAATATATATATATGTAGTCACTGGAGAAGTAGAGAAGGTTTTTTTTTTTGGCAAAAAGCAAGGTGAATTTCAAGGAATAACACTGAACATCTTAAAACTGAAAAATATCATCCCTCATCTGCTTTTTCAAGAGCAAAGACCTTTCACACATGCCACGTGCTAATTTGAAATAAAGAAGCAGCTTTGGAAGAGTGAGGGAAAAGCAAGTCCCGGGAAAAATCCCAGGGGGTGGGAATATCTCGGGTTTGGAGACGACGTCTGCGCCGCGCGTCCCGTTCCGTCGGGACCGAGCAGCATTTGGAATTCAATTGACTTTCTAACTTGGGAGACAGGACTTTCCATCTTCAAATGCTGCAAATAGATTGCATTCTTGGCCCTTCCCTTTGAACGGTTGGGGAGAATAAACGCACACCCTGGTCGTGTTCTAGTGATCTCCCTAATCTCGGTTGCACTTTGTCAGGACGAGGTAACTGGTAGTTAAGTGAAATACCTTAGATCAAAGGGGGATTAATCGCCAACTGAATCCTTGCTGAATAAACCTGTCATTCAAGAAAATTATTTCCACTGAACTTAGCAGAGGATTGAAGGTATTTGCATAACAGGGACCCAACGTACTTCAGCCAGGTTAAAAGGTTCCGAATTCAGGCAGTGTTTAGCTTTTTGGCTCCTTTTCCTTTCAGCGGCCCTGTACAATGGTTTTTAATCTGATAATACAGCTAACTATCTAAATGATGTCAGAACAGGAAAGTATTGCAAAGTTTAGCTGAGGGATGGATCAATTTCACTTTCAGTAACTCCTAAATCTGATTTGTCGGAATTTAAGATGTAATCCTTCAAAAAAAAAAAAAAAAGAAAAAAGTCCCTTTAAACTGGAGGGCTGTTTATTAACATCCCTTTTTTTATTTGACCTTTGTCTTAGGAAAAGTGGGTCTTGCCTGCTGCCATACCCAGAGCTCTTTGGGATCATTTTGGATAGGTTTATACCAGCATCCGCCAGTGGTGCCCATGGATTCGTGTGCCCACGGATCTGGGCAAACACACACACACACACACACGCAGATTTTCAGGCTTTTTTTCCCCCCTTTTTAAGCCCATCTTTCGGAGGTCACGCTGAATTTGAATGTAAGTGAGAGGGAGATAATTAAATAACGGGACCCAACAGGCTCCCATCATTTCCCAGGATCAGCCTTGGAAGAGATTTAAGCGCCGCAGCCTCGCTCGGGGTTTGTTTTGTGGTTGTGGCGATGATTTCAAGCCACGTGAATTATCCCTGTTTTATGGCTGTGAGTTTTAAGGAGGAATTCATTTCTCCCAGAGTGAAGACGGGCTCTTCCAGACAACGGCTTTTTAATCTGTGTTATAAAAAAATGGAAAGAACAGCTAAAAATACACGTATTTCTGGAGGATGCTTTATGCCACCTCCCTCCCCGGCCTTCCCGGGGTTCGTTTGCAAGCGTTCCCACCTCTCCTACCTTTCAGGCATGTGGAATGATGTCAAGCTACACGGAGGACGTCAGGTTTCATAATCAGATTTTGACAATAAATGGAATTTAGGCACTTCTGCATCTAGCCCGAGCCCGACACCATTCATTCCTTGGGTGGGTGCAGCTCATATTCGTCGCAAACTCAAAGCATCTTTCAAGTCAAAAAAATCGCAAAGAATGGTTATCAAAGAAAATGAATAAAATCCATATTGAGATAATTTTTTAGAAAATGATTGAAGTTTTAACCCAAGAAAGGACTCTTAGAGTTTCTTATAGCTTAGAATAAGAACGTGTCAATCACGATTAAGCTTCTGGAATTGGAATCCCTTTGAAATGCAGCTGTTTCTTCTTTAATTGTGGCAGCGGACTCAAAAGAAAAGAAAGGTCCAGCCTTAAAGATGAGTAAGGAATACAAAATAGCTCAGGATTAGTTGTGGAGTTCAAAGGTCGCTAATTACACTAAGGAGTTCCCAGACACAGGGAAAACATTAAACAGGTCACCTACCAAACGGGAAACAGACTTTGACTTCAAAAAAAATAAAGAAAAAAGGGGGGAAAAAAAAGAGATCTTGAAAAGATAGGTTTCTAGAGAAAATCAAAAGCGACCAGCTGATCTCATTGGGAAGAAAATGGGTTGGGTTTAGTTCTTTGCTGTTACTACAGAAGGCATCAGGCTTTCAAAATTTCATCTAGAGCTCAACCAGGTTTCAAGGAAGCAAAGCAAGAAGGGGAAAAGGGGACAGACCTGTGCCCTAAAATACCTGAATTTGAGTTGAATTGTGGGTGGGGAGTCCTTGGAAAAAAGCATCCATGAAGGTAGAGACCTCTCTGTGGTATTTGACTTGGTTTGTTGAGGATGTGGCATCTTGGTGAACAGGTGCATCTTTAATGGGAAGCCTCTTGGGAGACTCTTATGGCCCCTTTGTGGGCGGTGGGGTGAAGTTTGGGGTGCAGTGGGACATCCCACTCCCCTGGGAGAAGCACAGCTCTCGTTTTCCAGCTCCTCCCTGGCCTCATTGACTTGGGATAGACTGGTGAGGCTGCTGTCCTTCCAGACATCTCGCACATGCAGCAGCTCCTTATGGATCAGCACTGAAGTTCCTAGGATGCTCATTTCCTCTGAAATCCTCTTGGGAATATGCAACTGGTTGTCCTGTCTTCTGGAGGGCTGCTGTAAGCTATGAACCTCTGGTCCTTTAGATCTGGCTGTGGGTGGAGAGAGGCAGTGGTTTATTGCCAGCCTGCTCACAAGAGAGAGAATTCCCATTTTTGGGGGGGTGCAAAGCCTTTTTTTCTCTCAGATCCTGCTCCCCTGCATGAATTACCAACTTATTTCTGCAAAAAGTCAGCAAATTAGTGCATCTTAAGGCAACATCAGATTTGTGGAAATAAGAAAGAAAAATTTCAGAAAATCAAGGAGATGCACTATCCAAGTGGCCTGTGCTGGACCCATACAGGATCCTGCTTGTGCCCCTGGAATTTTTAGCATTGAAACTGGGAGCCACTGAGAGTTAAAACTCTGTTCTCTCTTTCCTGCACCTGAATAACTTCAGGGTGTTGTACTGGGTTTGTGTGGCAAGGCTTTGGTAGCAGTGAGGGGCTACAGGGGTGGCTTCTGTGAGAAGATGCCAGAAGCTTTCCCTGTGGCCTAGGGAGCCAATGCCAACCACATCCAGGACAGACCTGCCACTGGACAAGGCTGAGCCCATCAGCAACAGCGGCAGCACCTCTGGAATAACTCTGGAATAACTATTTTAGAAGGGGAGGAAAAAAACATGGGAATCTCAGAGGGAGAGAGGAGTGAGAATATGTGAGAGAAACAGCTCTGCAGATCCCCGGGGCAGCGCAGAAGGAGGGGCAGGATGTGCTTCAGGTGCTGGAGCAGAAATTCTCCCCCAGCCTGTGGTGCAGCCCATGGAGAGGCAGCTGTGCCCCTGCAGCCCATGGAGGTCCATGGAGCAACAGAGATCCACCTGCAGCTCCCGAAGGAGCCCATGCTGGAGTGGGTGGATGCACCCAAGGGAGGCTGTGACCCCATGGGAAGCTCCTGGCAGGACCTGTGACTCCATGGAGAGGAACTCAGGCTGGAGAAGGTTTTCTGGCAGTACTCATGACTCCACAGGGAACCCCCTCTGGAGCGCTCTGTTCCTGAAGGACTGACCCTGTTGGAGGGGCCCATACTGGAGAAGATCATTAAGAACCACAACCCATGAGAAGGATCCATGTGGGAGAAGTCCCTCCTCCTGTGGGAGGGATCTCATGCCAGAACAGGGGAGGAGAGTGAGGAGAAAGGAGCAGAAGAGATGATATTGTGATGAACTGACTGCAGTCCCCATTTCTCATCCCCCCTGTGCCACTGGGGGGAGGATGCAGAGAAATTGGGAGTGAAGGAAGGGTGAGGCAAAGATCTTTGACGATTTGGTTTTATTTTTCATATCCTACTCTGATTTGATTGGTAGTAAATGAAATTCATTTCCGCAACTTGAGCCTGAGTGATCTCCCTGTCCTTATGTGTCTTGTCCTAATTTTCTCTCCCTGTCCTGCTGAGGAGAGCAATGACAGAGTGGCTTTGGAGGGCAGCTGGTGTCCAGCCAAAGTCAACTCACCACAGGGGATGCGAAGGGAATGGAGTTTAGGAACAACTCCAAGGTGCCCCTGTGGGATTCCCACTGACAGTTCTATAGGCCTGTGGCAGCTCTTCCAAGGAAGCTTGCACTTCCCAAACTGGGATCCACAAAACTCTCATCTAATGTCTTCTTTAGGACTGAGGGCTGCAGGGATTTCCTGTCCTGGTGCTCTCAGGATGAACTCTCAGGATTGCTGGGCTTGGTTTTCTCCACTCAAAAAGATGCTGGAAAATACACTTGTATTTTGCCCATCCTCTGAGGGATGAGAGAACGAGGTGGCGGTGAAGGAGTCAGCAGTAGTGAGGGATAAACATGGACTTACAAACTCTCAAGACTTAAATCTCAGCAGAGCTTGTGCAAAGAGGACGAAGTGTGGGAAATTCCTAGGACAGTGTGAATAAACAGAGGACAACTGCTGTTGATTGTTTAATATCTTGTTGTTTCAATGTTTACTGTTAACAAGTGGCCAAAGTAGTTAATGCTGGGAAAAACAGTGAAAAAATGCAGCAGAGAGAAGGGCTGAATTATGCAAAAAAAGTGGCTGCTTCCAAATTATCTAAAGGAATGGGGTTTACCTCAAATACTTGAGGGACTGGCATATACCATCTTGGGGCTGTCACCAAGTACCTTGGGATCCTGGGGGAGGGAAGGGCTTCCAGAAAACTGGAAAAGCACCAAATTACTGATTAGTGATCAATAAGAGCCGGCACAAATTTGACCACAAGGAGCCGTGTTAGATGGACTAAATCCCTCCTGTGGTGAGAGGAACAGGGCCTGAGAATTTGGAGGGGAAATTTGTGTCACACATGGACACTGGTGATGGTTTGACTCTGCCTCCCAACTTGACAAGCAAACTCAGGAGACAAATTGAGGTGACAGTGGAGGGATGGTATTCCCAGGGGCCTGGGAAGCTGTTCTCCAACAGTAGTTCCCAGCCAAGGAAAGGTGGGCTTCCTGGTCTGGTCTTTCTTCTGGTACAGCTCAGGATTTGGAGCGGGAAGAATGCACATGAAACACCTGAAGAGTTTCTTCTCCTCACTGTGGCATCTTGGTACAACCCCTTGGATTCCACACTTTGAAGGAGAGGCAGGTTACACCAGGGTTACACCAGGGTTACACCAGCGTAGTGAGGGGGCAGGGGTGAAGAACGAGGGAGACTTGGAAATCTGGGTGATCTCAGGATTCCTCAGGAGCTTCAGGGTCTAGATATTTTCCTAGAAATAAGAGCTATTTGGATCACACCAGTGCCAGGTACTCCAGGAGTGATTGCTCTGGCCCTTCTGGCCACAGCAGTGCCCACCTAAGCCACATATTAGGAATTTTTGACACTCCTTGGTCCCCTTCTCCTCTCACCATGTATGATGTATCTTCTCGGATCCACACCTTGGCACCTGCTTGTGCTGGAATATCTATTCCCCCCCCAAAAAAACCCTCATTCAAATCCTGATGGTTTCAACAAGGGCTTCAGCATTGGCAGAAGTTGCTGCTTCTCAGCCACTGCACCCTCTGGGACCTTCAGTGCAAATTCCCCATTTCCTTTCACAAAGTTTTAAGTAAGACTTGGGGGCTCTAAAACATGTTTGATCCCCCTCACCAATGGATTTGGAAATCTCAGCCTTTTTTACTCAGATTTGGTGGGTTATACATGAATTTTGCATTATTGTAATTTCTTAGAGGTCTGTTACATCAATTCTCGTTGCCAATTGAACATTCAATCTAAAAAGCTTGATGGTCTGTATTTGCTTTAAATTAATTTTAATTGCCATTTCTTACATTACTCTCAAATTCTAATGAAATGAAACAAATAATTAAACTAATGAAGTGAGTTACATAATAACTTCTTAATATTTATACACATTATTTTATTTGGGAAAATGTCAGGTTGGCAACCCAACGTTTATTTAAGTCCCTACATTTCTTGTTTTCAATTATTTCCATCTTAGTTTTCTTCTGGCCCTCTGAAATGCAACATGAATTCTGGAGAACTCTTTGGCCACTTCTTTTTGGAAGTCTTTGAAGTTATCTCCATAGATCTCATACAGTCTATACCTGGGAGAAAATTATAAATAGAAGCAATCCAAGCAGCAAACACTCTTGTAGAAGAAACAACACTCTGTACAAAAGAGAAATTTTTTTTTCCCCTTTAACACATTTTTAAAGAAACTTTGTGTTAAAAACTCATGGATTTTATTGAAGAGTTAAAGGAATACCACTGACACTTGATGACCTTTGGAGCTCACCAGAACTACTGTTAGATGCCAGCTCTGCCATGGAGTCCCCAGGCTCATATGAGCCCTCAATCATATTAATCAATTCCTGATTTAAGTTTTGAAGGTTTTGGGTTTTTTTTTCTCTCTCTCAAAACAGGAGAAGTGGTCAGACCATGTAGAGAAACAGTGAAATTGTCTGAGCAACTACCAGGGAACAGAGAGAGAGAGGCAGACAGGTTTAGTCATTTATAAATCCTTGAACTCTTCCAGTGTCCCCTCTTGTGCCTGAGTTGTGACACACCTGAGCTGTGAGCCATCTCATTTACTAAGCCTACTAAGTTTAGTACAGAGCTCACTTTACTAGTGTTCTACCTTACAAATATTTCTGAAGTATCCATGGGAATGGGCCCTTCCCAGAAGACAAGTGTAGCCAGCAGGACAGGGGAAAGGCTTCCTCTGGCCTCCCTCCCCGCAGCGTGGGTGTCTCACACTTGTTGCACAAGGCTTTTGGATGAAGGTGGGTACCTTTAACCTAGTTTGTTTTGCTGTCTGACCCGTCCATGGTGCTTCCCAAAGAACAGGGTGTGCTGCACACTCACACCTGCCAGAGACACCTCAGCCACTCTCTTAAAACAGGCAGACAGAGCTGCTTTCCCCACTTCTCTTACCACAGAGCTGTCCCAGAGCACTGCAGGAAGGGTGTGCAGGATTCTAATCCAGGGGTTTATGGAGCAATCTCTGATAACAAATCAAAACAGGTGATGGCTTGCATGAAGCTGTAAAAAACTGCTCAGGGCTAGAAGAGAAACATCACCCACTTGCTCTCTCTCTCCAAACCTGCACTGATGGGTGTGTGCAAAGTGACTCAGAGCCACGGCCCTCCCTTCCTGAGCACTGCAACTCCCCCAGCCACGAGAGAGCTAGAGGGAAACAAAAAGGAACAGGATTTGGAAGAACCCCCTGCTGTTAAGTGCAAAGGGTCTCCTTTTCTGACATACTATGAGTTTTGGCAGCCCCATTTCTCCCCAGCGTTTTTTTGGGTGGCACTTTTTGAGCAAGAAGAGCCATCCCTCCCCAGTGCTGCTGTGAAGAGCTCCCACCTTTTGTCACGGGTAGGTGAAAACGAAACATGAGTGGCCTGGTGGACAGAGCATGATCTGAGCCCTCCCAGCAGAGACCACCTCTCCCCACTCACATCCTGGTGCTCAAACACACGGACAACTGTAACAGGTAAGGGCTGGATCCCGGGCAAAAGCACTAATTCACCTGTCACCTGCTGAGCAAAGCAGACACCCCACCTGTGTGAGGCAGGTGGTAGCACAGCTCTGTTTCCTAAGTTCTGCTTCCTGAGTTTGCGCAGCAGTTTCAGCTGGACAGTGTTTCACACGGATTGATCCACCCTTTAGAACATTCAACCAAGCAATTAGATCACTATCTCAATCTAAGTGTTTTTTAAATTATGGCTTGAAACTTTTCTCCTTACGTAATCACTAATCTGATTTATCACACGGTGTACAGCGAAGCAGGAGGTAGGGCAGGAGCAGCTGGTGCACGTGGTTATTACTCAGCATTCTCTGCTTTTGTGCTGCTCTCCAGGCTCTGTCAGCTCTCCACCAGCCTTCCAGAATCTGCACATTTCCTGATGACTCTCCTAAAGTCCATTCCCTGTGTTCCTGCAGATATTATTCTCAACATCAGAGATCTGTCTCTGTAAATTGAGTCCTTTTCTGCCTATTTTTCCGGGGAAAACAGCTCACTGATGTTTTTTGGGACCTCCAGCAAACTTGGCTGATTTTGTCTGCCCAGAGCTAGTCTTGTGATTTGAAAAAACACGTTCACACCTCTGAGCAAGCAGCTCGCAGGCATGTAGGAAAGGGAGTCACCACTTCTGCTGACAGAGGCAATAAAGACTCTTGTGTCATCTCTACTTTCAGAGGTGCTGCTCATGCCAGGCTGCCCTTCTTAAAATGTGACAAATTATTGATAATTTATTGACAATTTATATTGACATATAAATTATCTATGTATTCTGTAGGCATTTTGTGAAAATAACAGAACTCTTGCTTTTAATTGTCCTCTTAGTCTGGGGTCTGATCAGATTCTTGTGATTTCAGGACAGGAATAAGATACTAAAACCTTTCCCATCCTGAGAGCTCTCTGGTTTACAAAACCAATGAAGTAATTGGAGTCCTTTGTCTCTACCACCAGGTGCTTGTATGTTGTACCAGTTAGTTTTAGAAGGGAAAGTAAAAACAGCCACAGCAAGTGCATTTCAAATTGTCTACCCTAGGGTGTCATCCAGGACTAAACAATATAAAAACCAACTTATGTTTTTAAGAGACTTATGTTTTTTAAAAAACCCCTCTTTTGTTTTTCCTCAACAGAAAATTTTAAGGACACACACAAAGCACAAGTGCTGGAAAATATTTATTTTCACTGTATCATAATCTCAATAACTATATGCTTTGATTAAATACAAAAAATTATTTGCAAGGAAATTAGTCAAGTGATGGTTTGTACACCATGGGTGCTGGTGCTTTGGAATTCCAGAGGTAGTAATCAGAAGAAATCAGTTCCCGGGCTACAGGAGAAAAAAAAAGCAGGAAAAATAAGCATTACAGGATGCCTTACAATCAGACATTCCTTCATCCAACTTAAGTGACTACTAATCCATCCTTACTAGTTTACAGAAAAGGTATAATGGCCTCTTTAAACTGTAAGGCTCTTATTATTATTTGAAAATCGTTTCTGATAATGAGACATTTAAAGTCTCAGCTTCAATTACCTTTACTAATGTATCAGTCATGAGCTTAAAATTCAAACAGAGGTTAAGTCAAAAGCAGGTGAATGGCTTGGATTTTGCTTGATGAATATAAATTGCACACTCAGTATAAAACACACAGGAAGAAAACGCTGCTTTTTCTGCGTTACAATTTGGGGCAGAACGTGCCCTGTCACAAAGTTAACAGTACAGACCACAATTTTTATAAGGCACTTACAGAATTCTGCTGACATGACTGGCAGAAGTTGCAACAGACAGGCAGCTACAAATAAAAATGCTTCCATTAGGCAGAGCTGCTCAGGTTTAATGAGTGCCTTCTGTGTCTCAGTTAGTGTAATTTTGGAGAACAGAAGTTCAGCATTAGCTCCATAATTTTGGTCGTTGTCACCCGGTTCATAACTTCAATATGCAGTTGCAGTTAAATTAATGGCATCTTTAGCAACTCACCTGCAGTAATTTTGGGTTTCCCTGGTACAAAGATCTGAACAGAATGTTGGTCTACGTAACATCCAGTCAGTGTAAAGTCTGGGATCCTAAAATGCAGCTACAGGAAGAGAGGGAAAACATGATCAGGTGCATGTTGTCACCCTTGCTGTGCAAATACTGGCAACCTGTGCTACATGCTCTTGGTGTGAAACAAACTCCAATGGGACAGGATGTCAAATCCTCCAAGCAGGAAAACAAAACTCCATGCTGAGAATAAAGATTTTAAACCAATGTGTCTTCACAGCCAGCTCAAGGCAGTTAAAAAAGTGCCTATTAAGGCCTCTTTTCCCAGAGCCTGTGACTTACTTTGACATAAGCAGTGTTCCCAGTGCACATGTAATCAGTGGGGTGCTCTTTGCCTGCAGGGCCAAAAGACAAGGTTCCAGTCAGAGAAACTTCCAAAGACTTGGGGAACTTCTGTCCTAAAGCCAGAAACAGGATCTGTTAGAAATGCTCCAGCTGTGCCCACACTCTGGAGAACTGACTGGGGAGGAAGGAGAGTGCACAGGGTGTGTTTCTTACCAATGACCCAAACCAGGAGGTTCTTCTCCCGGGACAAATCCAGTTGGCCATAACTAACTTTGTACTCCAGCTGAGCAACTGGGCCCCTACGTGTGACAGAGGAGAAAGAAAACCATTGGAATAACTACAATTTAATGCCTATTTTGTTAAAGAAAGCAAGAAAATGATGAAAGGCATTATTTATGTGCATACAGACAAATCACCCCTATGTGAGCAAACTGCTAATTCAGAAGGAGAAATTACAGAGCAGGAGGGGATCATCATGGTCTCGACCCAGGAATCACAAAGGGGCTGTTGCTGATCTTTCAGTTCACTGATACTGTTTTACTAACACTATGATCAGCATCAGCCACTTTGTATCATCTCACCTTTAAATTTTCATGATAATTATGTGACAGGGCAGCCCTGGTAGATGTCAGAGAGGCTCAAGTGAAAACTATCGTTTTAATTTGAAATAGCTATATTTTTGATAAGCTGATCTGTAGCTGGGATTAGCAGCCTTAAGGAACAGGTAGCCCTGGGCTGGAAGTGATCTGGAGGCTTAATCCACCTGGAGGATTGTGGCACGTGAAAACAATCCCCCAGGGAAACAGGATGAGCAACAGAAGTATCTGGAATGTTACCAAAAATCCTGGTACAATTCTGTATTCTGGAAATTACAGGAAATCCAAGGGGGCTTCCCAGCATTTGCAAGGTCAGTGTCCACTGGTGACAGAGCATAACCTGTTATATTGAATCCTCATAAGTTCATTTCAGGAAGATCACAGAGAAATGGAAGGAATTTATTTAGGATTTCTTTATTCTCACCTGTTGAAAAAAGGTATCCGAGCTTCACAGTACTCAAAAGAATTCTTTATGCTTTCATGGAGCTTTAAATTAACTGTTATTTTTACCTGTGGTCCCTCTTCAACGAGTTGATAACATCCCAAAATCGGTGGAACAGGAACCTGGAGAAAACTGTATTCATTCTCAAGATATATTAACACCATCATCATGAGATCAGCTATATTACTGTTTACATTGCTGAAGTACTTTAAAAACCAAACATATTAATTACTGACTGTGCCAAACTCTTCAAGGCTGCTTGCAATGCACAGATTTGTGGTACATGCACTTGACATCTCAGCCTGGATAGATTTTGTCTAATTCAGGCATTTAAGTGGTTCATTTAAAGTTAGAGCAGTGTTGTCAAGAAATCAAAAGTACCAGCAACTCCTGAACTCAGGCAACTCAGGCAACTCAAGTGCCTTCCAAGCAGTTAGTTATATATAAAGAAACACTTAATTATGTAAAAAACATTTTACTACTTGTATTGGACTCAAATTCATCCCCACAGCTTCAACAACACAGGGGTTTTTATTCCCATTTGAAGACTCGGAAATGATGAGGGTCAGGGATGTCCTTACCTGGGAAGTGTAGTAACACAAGTTGAAGGAATCTGAGGGAGGAATGAAGGGAAATTTGTAAGGTCCATTGTACACAGAATCATCCAGTGGCTCAGCACTAAAGGACATGAGCATGGCAGGGTCAATGGAGGTCACACAGTGATGGATCACGATATCCTGGAGCGGAGGAGCATTGCTTGGGAGATTCAGGGTGAGGGTTACTTTTGGTGCAGATCCCTCTATGTCACACTTGAAAAAACAAAGTCGAGAAGTTATTCTAAAATACCTCCATCAAGCCATAATTAGATGTTCAAAAATATATATATATTTATAGTTTTCAAAAAATAAAAACCACACTCAAAATTTTTACCTTAGGGCTGACAATCAGTACTGAGACATTAATATCACACACTTGGTGACAGTCTAACTAATTCAGTCACTTTTACAACATCCACTTAATGGATTCCAGCCTGCTATTAATGGTCACTGTGAGATATTTCAATATTAAACAATGCCCAGAGAAGCTGTGCATGCCCCATCCCTGGAAGTGTTCAAAGCCAGGCTGGATGGGGCTTGGAGCAACCTGGGATAGTGGAAGGTGTCCCTGCCCATGGCAGGGGGTTGGAACTGGATGAGCTTTAAGGTCCTTTCCAACCCAAACCATTTTTGATTCTACACTGAAAAGCATTGCCACATATAAAACCATTCAAAATAATTACACAACCTGTTTCTTTCACCAGATTCTTTATCAACTAGTCTTATGTCAGCCAAACAACCAATGTTTGTGCATTCAAAATGGTGTTGTAATAGAATAAAGTAGGATAGAAGATTAAACTTTTGTCTGGTAGGAAAATTAATTAAAAAGGCTCATGTAAAGATACTTGTGGAAGACATTTAGAAGTGCTGTTTCTAATCATTATTTAACACATTGCTCATTAGATAGCTGGAAATAAACTTGGTGTTAGGACCACCACTTCTTAGCCAATACTATACGAAATTATTTCTCCCTGTTTCCTTTAAAATAAGAAAAATTTGGGAAAATACATGCTGGACATTTAAGTCCCATAAGTAGTTAATGAAAAAAAATGCATTAATTATAGAACCATAGAGTGGTTTCAGTTGGGAGAGACCTTAAAGACCATCTAGTCCAACTCCCACTGCTATGGGGAAAAAAAAAACACAGTAAAAATCAAAATAGAACTAAAGCATCAAATTAATATGTAATATTGGTCACACTCTGAAATATTACTGTATTAGAAACCTGCTGGTGAGTTTCTTAACTTTACTGAGGAGTAAACAGCCATTTCACTTTACTTTCACACGTAAAATGACAAGAGTATTTACTTTCCCAGTGTCCCACAAAAACTACTTCAGTCTTGCACACCACATACCCTCACCTTGCAGTTTACAGCTCCATAAACCTGCCACGTGTCCACCGCATCCCTCTGGTCATACTGCATGCACTTGACCTTCTCAGTGATGCAGACATTGACCTGAGGTTTGCCTTTGTAGCTGCTGGATCTCCAAGCCGGCTGATCCTTATCCGCAGGCATCTCCTGGATGTCCTCGAAGGAGCTGTTCAGGCCGCGGATGTTTGTGTTCAAGGGGGTGCCCAGGGGACAGGCCTGGACGAGCAGGTTTCGGAGCTGGCCCACCTTTGTGTTCATCTCAGCTTCGTTCTTCCGACTGGGAGAGATGTAGTCCATGATTCCCAACAGAAGAGCCAGTCCCTGGGAGAGCCCGCTGACGGTGAGGAGGGGAGGCCGTGGCTCCAAGGGCCCCTCGACCAGCGGGAGACAAGCGTAGATCAGCCCACTCTTCTGGAAAGCAAGGACAGGCCAGAGATCCCCTGAGTCAGTGGACACTGAATACACCGAGGAGTGGTCGATCCGAGTGCAAGTGTCCCGATGCTCCACAAAAACGTGGCCGTCCACCAGTCTCAGCTCAAACAGCAGGGCCTTCAGGAAAGCGCTGTCCGAGGGCACCGGCACGTACGTGGACCCGCTGAAGGTCTCGGCGCGCAACTCGACCGTGGGGTAACGCCTGGGACAAGGAAACAAGAGCCTCTGATTTACCTGTTTATTTATTTATTCACCCAGAATGTCATACCAACGGAGTTGCCAGGAGCAGAGCCACCCAAGCCCTTTTCTGGCTGTCAGAGAAAGCAAAAACGTTATAAAAATCTTTGGGTTACTGTTAAAATCAAGGATGGGTTTCCCTTCCCTTCCCTTCCCTTCCCTTCCCTTCCCTTCCCTTCCCTTCCCTTCCCTTCCCTTCCCTTCCCTTCCCTTCCCTTCCCTTCCCAAACCTTCCCAAACCTTCCCAAACCTTCCCAAACCTTCCCAAACCTTCCCTTCCCAAACCTTCCCTTCCCTTCCCTTCCCTTCCCTTCCCTTCCCTTCCCTTCCTTCCCTTCCCTTCCCTTCCCTTCCCTTCCCTTCCCTTCCCTTCCCTTCCCAAACCTTCCCTTCCCTTCCCTTCCCTTCCCAAACCTTCCCTTCCCTTCCCTTCCCTTCCCTTCCCTTCCCAAACCTTCCCAAACCTTCCCTTCCCTTCCCAAACCTTCCCTTCCCTTCCCTTCCCTTCCCTTCCCTTCCCAAACCTTCCCTTCCCTTCCCTTCCCTTCCCTTCCCTTCCCTTCCCTTCCCTTCCCTTCCCTTCCCTTCCCTTCCCTTCCCTTCCCTTCCCTTCCCTTCCCTTCCCTTCCCTTCCCTTCCCTTCCCTTCCCTTCCCTTCCCAAACCTTCCCTTCCCTTCCCAAACCTTCCCAAACCTTCCCTTCCCTTCCCTTCCCAAACCTTCCAAACCTTCCCTTCCCAAACCTTCCCAAACCTTCCCTTCCCTTCCCTTCCCAAACCTTCCCAAACCTTCCCTTCCCTTCCCTTCCCAAACCTTCCCTTCCCAAACCTTCCCTTCCCTTCCCTTCCCTTCCCTTCCCTTCCCTTCCCTTCCCTTCCCTTCCCAAACCTTCCCTTCCCTTCCCTTCCCAAACCTTCCCTTCCCTTCCCTTCCCTTCCCTTCCCTTCCCTTCCCTTCCCTTCCCTTCCCTTCCCTTCCCTTCCCTTCCCTTCCCTTCCCTTCCCTTCCCTTCCCTTCCCTTCCCTTCCCTTCCCTTCCCTTCCCTTCCCTTCCCTTCCCTTCCCTTCCCTTCCCTTCCCTTCCCTTCCCAAACCTTCCCAAACCTTCCCAAACCTTCCCTTCCCTTCCCAAACCTTCCCTTCCCTTCCCTTCCCTTCCCTTCCCTTCCCTTCCCTTCCCTTCCCTTCCCTTCCCTTCCCTTCCCTTCCCTTCCCTTCCCTTCCCTTCCCTTCCCTTCCCTTCCCTTCCCTTCCCTTCCCTTCCCTTCCCTTCCCTTCCCTTCCCTTCCCTTCCCTTCCCAAACCTTCCCAAACCTTCCCTTCCCTTCCCTTCCCAAACCTTCCCTTCCCTTCCCTTCCCAAACCTTCCCTTCCCAAACCTTCCCTTCCCAAACCTTCCCTTCCCAAACCTTCCCTTCCCTTCCCAAACCTTCCCTTCCCAAACCTTCCCTTCCCTTCCCTTCCCTTCCCTTCCCTTCCCTTCCCTTCCCTTCCCAAACCTTCCCTTCCCTTCCCAAACCTTCCCTTCCCTTCCCTTCCCTTCCCTTCCCTTCCCTTCCCTTCCCTTCCCTTCCCTTCCCTTCCCTTCCCTTCCCTTCCCTTCCCTTCCCTTCCCTTCCTTCCCTTCCCTTCCCTTCCCTTCCCTTCCCTTCCCTTCCCTTCCCTTCCCAAACCTTCCCTTCCCTTCCCTTCCCAAACCTTCCCTTCCCAAACCTTCCCAAACCTTCCCTTCCCAAACCTTCCCTTCCCTTCCCTTCCCAAACCTTCCCAAACCTTCCCAAACCTTCCCTTCCCTTCCCTTCCCTTCCCTTCCCAAACCTTCCCTTCCCTTCCCTTCCCTTCCCTTCCCTTCCCTTCCCTTCCCTTCCCTTCCCTTCCCTTCCCAAACCTTCCCTTCCCTTCCCTTCCCTTCCCTTCCCTTCCCTTCCCTTCCCTTCCCTTCCCAAACCTTCCCAAACCTTCCCAAACCTTCCCTTCCCTTCCCTTCCCTTCCCTTCCCTTCCCTTCCCTTCCCTTCCCAAACCTTCCCTTCCCAAACCTTCCCTTCCCTTCCCTTCCCTTCCCTTCCCTTCCCTTCCCTTCCCTTCCCAAACCTTCCCTTCCCTTCCCTTCCCTTCCCTTCCCTTCCCTTCCCTTCCCTTCCCTTCCCTTCCCTTCCCTTCCCTTCCCTTCCCTTCCCTTCCCTTCCCTTCCCTTCCCAAACCTTCCCTTCCCAAACCTTCCCTTCCCAAACCTTCCCTTCCCTTCCCAAACCTTCCCTTCCCTTCCCAAACCTTCCCAAACCTTCCCTTCCCAAACCTTCCCTTCCCTTCCCTTCCCTTCCCTTCCCTTCCCTTCCCTTCCCTTCCCTTCCCTTCCCTTCCCTTCCCTTCCCTTCCCTTCCCTTCCCTTCCCAAACCTTCCCAAACCTTCCCAAACCTTCCCTTCCCTTCCCTTCCCTTCCCTTTCCTTCCCTTCCCTTCCCTTCCCTTCCCTTCCCTTCCCTTCCCTTCCCTTCCCTTCCCTTCCCTTCCCTTCCCTTCCCTTCCCTTCCCTTCCCAAACCTTCCCTTCCCTTCCCTTCCCTTCCCTTCCCTTCCCTTCCCTTCCCTTCCCTTCCCTTCCCAAACCTTCCCTTCCCTTCCCAAACCTTCCCTTCCCTTCCCAAACCTTCCCTTCCCTTCCCAAACCTTCCCTTCCCTTCCCTTCCCAAACCTTCCCTTCCCTTCCCTTCCCTTCCCTTCCTTCCCTTCCCTTCCCTTCCCTTCCCTTCCCTTCCCTTCCCTTCCCTTCCCTTCCCTTCCCTTCCCTTCCCTTCCCTTCCCTTCCCTTCCCTTCCCTTCCCTTCCCTTCCCTTCCCTTCCCTTCCCTTCCCTTCCCTTCCCTTCCCAAACCTTCCCTTCCCAAACCTTCCCAAACCTTCCCAAACCTTCCCTTCCCTTCCCAAACCTTCCCTTCCCAAACCTTCCCAAACCTTCCCTTCCCAAACCTTCCCTTCCCTTCCCTTCCCAAACCTTCCCTTCCCTTCCCTTCCCTTCCCTTCCCTTCCCTTCCCTTCCCTTCCCTTCCCTTCCCTTCCCTTCCCTTCCCAAACCTTCCCTTCCCAAACCTTCCCAAACCTTCCCTTCCCTTCCCTTCCCTTCCCTTCCCTTCCCTTCCCTTCCCTTCCCAAACCTTCCCAAACCTTCCCTTCCCTTCCCTTCCCTTCCCTTCCCTTCCCTTCCCTTCCCTTCCCTTCCCTTCCCTTCCCTTCCCTTCCCTTCCCTTCCCTTCCCTTCCCTTCCCTTCCCTTCCCTTCCCTTCCCTTCCCTTCCCTTCCCAAACCTTCCCTTCCCAAACCTTCCCAAACCTTCCCTTCCCTTCCCTTCCCTTCCCAAACCTTCCCTTCCCTTCCCTTCCCTTCCCTTCCCTTCCCTTCCCTTCCCTTCCCTTCCCTTCCCTTCCCTTCCCCTTCCCAAACCTTCCCTTCCCAAACCTTCCCTTCCCAAACCTTCCCTTCCCTTCCCAAACCTTCCCAAACCTTCCCTTCCCTTCCCTTCCCTTCCCTTCCCTTCCCAAACCTTCCCTTCCCGTCCCTTCCCTTCCCTTCCCTTCCCTTCCCAAACCTTCCCTTCCCTTCCCTTCCCTTCCCTTCCCTTCCCTTCCCTTCCCTTCCCTTCCCTTCCCTTCCCTTCCCAAACCTTCCCTTCCCTTCCCAAACCTTCCCAAACCTTCCCAAACCTTCCCTTCCTTCCCTTCCCTTCCCTTTCCTTCCCTTCCCTTCCCTTCCCTTCCCTTCCCTTCCCTTCCCTTCCCTTCCCTTCCCTTCCCTTCCCTTCCCTTCCCAAACCTTCCCTTCCCTTCCCTTCCCTTCCCTTCCCTTCCCTTCCCTTCCCTTCCCTTCCCTTCCCAAACCTTCCCTTCCCTTCCCAAACCTTCCCTTCCCTTCCCAAACCTTCCCTTCCCTTCCCAAACCTTCCCTTCCCTTCCCTTCCCTTCCCTTCCCTTCCCAAACCTTCCCAAACCTTCCCTTCCCTTCCCAAACCTTCCCTTCCCTTCCCTTCCCTTCCCTTCCCTTCCCTTCCCTTCCCTTCCCTTCCCTTCCCTTCCCTTCCCTTCCCTTCCCTTCCCTTCCCTTCCCTTCCCAAACCTTCCCAAACCTTCCCAAACCTTCCCAAACCTTCCCAAACCTTCCCTTCCCAAACCTTCCCTTCCCAAACCTTCCCTTCCCTTCCCAAACCTTCCCTTCCCTTCCCAAACCTTCCCAAACCTTCCCTTCCCTTCCCTTCCCTTCCCTTCCCAAACCTTCCCTTCCCTTCCCTTCCCAAACCTTCCCTTCCCTTCCCTTCCCAAACCTTCCCTTCCCTTCCCTTCCCTTCCCAAACCTTCCCTTCCCTTCCCTTCCCAAACCTTCCCAAACCTTCCCTTCCCTTCCCTTCCCTTCCCAAACCTTCCCAAACCTTCCCAAACCTTCCCTTCCCAAACCTTCCCAAACCTTCCCTTCCCTTCCCAAACCTTCCCTTCCCTTCCCAAACCTTCCCAAACCTTCCCAAACCTTCCCTTCCCTTCCCTTCCCAAACCTTCCCAAACCTTCCCAAACCTTCCCTTTCCAAACCTTCCCTTCCCTTCCCAAACCTTCCCTTCCCTTCCCAAACCTTCCCTTCCCAAACCTTCCCTTCCCAAACCTTCCCTTCCCAAACCTTCCCAAACCTTCCCTTCCCAAACCTTCCCTTCCCAAATCTTCCCTTCCCAAACCTTCCCTTCCCAAACCTTCCCTTCCCAAACCTTCCCCAAAACCCACTGGTCCTAAAAAAACCCTTGTGTACATGGAAGCCAGAAGCAACTTGGTAGAAACACTGATGGGATCAGAATCTAAGTCAATAAAACTATTTAATGAGCAATTAGGATTCACTCTAGCCCGTGGATTTTTACTGGAAAATTTGAGCAGCTACATTCACTCATTTTTTAAAATAAAATGTGAATCTGCCCCTGCCTGTTGCACAAAGGCACAGGATGATTAACAAACACTAATGAATGACTCCCACCAGTGCAGCAAAACTTCAACAACCAAATATTTCTAAGAGGTGAGATCACACTGAAAACAAGTTCTCAGATATTTAAGAAAATGGAAGTTACTTATATACAGGTTTCCCGTTGCTGTTCTGAGCTTACACAATTGATCGACGAGATCAACTAAAAATCTTTACAATATTACAAATCCAAAAATATTTCACTGTACACATGTCCAATTTTTCCAGGCCTGTATAATTTGGGTGGACGGGGCACAAAACTGATTTCATGCTGCACATGCAAGATATGTGACTTAAAGCTTTTATGACTATTTCATTTTTTTTTCAAGTATTTAAGATGCAATCACGTCACAGACAGAAGGTACAGCATATTTTAAAACTGCTATGTTGCACCATGTTGCTTTCACTTTTTCTGCTTTTTATACCATCTTTTTAAGGTCACACCGACAGTCTGTTTGTTTAATTGCCACGGAACTTGCAACCCCAACAATGTGGTACTTTGTTATATCTATGACCTCCATCTGTAGCACTTCCCTCCTGCTTCTGAACACTTCCATGGATCTTATCCTGTTGCCTCTAAGTCCCACCTACACCCTCTTTTCTTAACTGAGTAGCAGAGTCCCTGGCTGGAGGCAGCTGCACTTCCTCAGGCTTATTTTCAGTGACTGTGCTTTTTTTCTTTGATTCCTAATCAGGCATTTAGGGCTTTTGGGTTTGGGTTTTTTTCCAGTAAGGAAAAAGCAAGCACAGGCAGGGCGAAGCCAGAGCGACAAAATCCGTAAACAGGATACAGATGACAGTAAAACACCTCCCTGCAGTCTCACATCTATTCTGGAGAGCAAAGCAACAAAGTGGTTTTGCAGCTCGAAAATTTATGAGGCCTTCCAGAGAGAGGTTGCTCATAACAGGCTGTGTGTAACCTTGGTGAGCAGCTCTTATTTTTGGTGGACATTTCCAAAACAAGGGAAGAGGAAATATTTCAGTCTGGTTTTGTCTTGCTCAAGTCCCAGTGCCTCTGCTCTGTATGTTGAAGTTGCCCACACACCTCAGCAACCTTCTCCTCCTCCCACTGAATTTTCCCAGCCGTAGCTGAGCCATCAGATGATTAATTAGCCCTTCAGATCTCCGTTTTTCAGTATTCCCTTCCGGAAAGCGAGGCAAACTTAAAAAGATGAAAGTTTCCAGGGACTTGGCGATTCAAGAGAGACACCGTACTTGTTGCCTGAATTAAGTTATGATCAGCTCAGGGGAAAAAAAAAAAAAAAAGAAAAGGGAATGCTTTGATGTCCCCGATGTCTTCCCCGAGGTTAAAGATCAGGGCTCACGTATCTCCAGCTGAGTGCGTAAGTCCCGAAACCAGCGGCTTCCATGTGATCCCGCATTCTTTATATTGTCTGGGTGCTTTGTTGAATTTAAGGTCAGTTAGGAGGATAAACTTGGGGCTTCCACGGCCCTATTATTGCCTCTGAGAACTTGAAAGATCTAAGTCTGGAAATCACTTGAAGCATCAAGTATAGTTTGCCCTTTCAAAGGGCGAGGACTCCTTGTCTCTGCCGCTCACTGTGTGACAAGTTACTTCACATATCCCTGTCACCAGCCCCCCCCTTCCTCCCTGGTGATTACACTCCCTGCTTTTTTGGGACAAGGCTTTCTCTTTATCTGTGTTTGTAGAGGGGAGGCCTCATCACTAGTCCTGTAGGTAATACAAGGACCATAATACTAATCCTAAAACAATCAGAGGAATGTCCAATGTGGAGATCTGTCTGCACCTGAAGATGGAAGATAGTCTACTTGCTCTTTTTTATGTTGTTTTTTTCTTTAGTCCTAGGTTCTCTCTCTGGTTTTACTGAATTCATACTAGGACTGTAACTCTCTTTATCCAGATCTTTTTTCTTAAACTTTCCCTAGCCTCAGTTATTTTTCCTCTCATTGTTTGGAACTGATTTCCTTGAAGTCACAGAGGTAAAAAGGGCAACACATTTTGCCAGCCCAACAAAAGCAGCCTGTCTAGCTCTAAGTCTTACTTAAAACTCTGCAAGAGTTGTAAATAAAAACTCCTCCTTTGGAGGGCTCCTTAGTGGACTCCTCCAATAGCTTTAAAAACCCCTGTATTTGTATGGAAAAATCAACATCAAATGAAAAGTTAAATTTCTGACTGAAAAAAAGTCTACTTTTTGTACAGCTACAGAACAATATGAAGATAACGTAAGTAAAAAAAAAAAACGTTTTCTTGTTTGCCCATTTTGTTAATTTGATAGTATTCCATAATCACTGCCTCGTCCTTTTCCATGTTAGGACAGAGAAGAGCTGGTTAAAATCTTTACAGTGATGAACAGAAAGAGGAACAGAGCAAGCAAAGTCAGGTGCAAAATGCAGAAGTCGTAAAAAAACCAAACCCAGATATAGTTAAAAGCACATGATCTGAAGCCAGAAACTTTCGAAATCGGGGTCAGAAGTGAACAATATCCAGCGGCGCTGGGATGAGCCAGGGGACTTATTTATTCAGCATCATAATGTTTTTGTGTTTCTGCATCCGTTTGTGGTCCCGAGGATGCTCTGAACCCTCCGGAGCCTCCGCGGTGAACCAGGGGAGTTTCCTCTGGGCTTCCCCCGGCACCGAGGGGAGGAGCGGTCGAAACACGGATTCCCCAAAGCACCGGGACACCCCAGAGCACCCAGACCCCCCAAAGAACACTCGGACCCCCAAGACCATCCTGATTCCCAGAGCACCCGGACCCCCAGAGCATCCGCTCACCCAAAAACGCCCGGACCCTCCGAGGGCACCCGATCCCCCCAGAGCACCGGGAGCACCAAGAACACTGGGACTCCCCTCGAGCACCCACTCCCCGCAGAGCATCGGGTCCCTCTGGGCATCCAGACCCCGCCAAGAAAACCCGCACCCCCTGAGGGCACCCGGACCCCCCGGAAGATTCTGATTCGCAAAGCACCCAGACCCCCCAGAGCACCGGGTCCCCCAGGGCACCCAGACCCCGCCAGAACACCCACCCGCACCCCCTGAGGGCACCCGTTCACCCCAGAGCACCCTCTCCCCCCCCCCCGGAACACCCGAAACCCCCCAGAGCGCCCAGCCCGACCCGCGGACCTGCCCAGCCCGCCGTGCCCGAGCCCTCCTCCCTCCGCCCCGCCGCCGCTACCTGGAGAAGAGCACGGCTCCGCCGGCCGCGGGGTCGTGCCTGAGGAGCCACAGCGCCCGCAGGGCCATGGTGGTGACGCTGATGCCGACGGTGATGCCGCTGCCGGCGGTGATGCCGCTGCCGGCGGTGATGCCGCTGCCGGCGGTGATGCCGATGCCGGCGGTGATGCCGATGCCGGCGGTGATGCCGACGCCGGCGGTGCCGATGGCGGCCGGGGAGGAGCCGCGGCCGGGCCGTGCCCGCCCGGCGCAGCCCCATTTCCGGCGGGCGGAGGCGGCGCCGCGGCCGCCGCTGCTGCTGCCGGGGCGGGGGACACAATGGGCGGCCGCGGCGGGGCGGCGGCGGCTGAGGGGCGCTGAGGGGCCGCCGCCCTCCCTCCTTCCCTGCCTCCCTTCCCCGCGGCCATGGCCACCACGGCCGAGCTCTTCGAGGTGGGTGCGGGCGGCTCCGGGGCTGGGAGGCGGCGGCCGGGCTGGGCCGGCTCGCTGTGAGGGGATGCGGCGGCCTCTCCCCGCGGGGCGTGCGGGGGCACCTGAGGGAGCGGGGGGTGGGTGTGTGGGGCTGAGGGAGCGCGGGTCACCCGGGCCCTGCCGGGGGGCTGCGGTTCCCTCCTTCGCTCCCTCGTTCCCTGCCCGGGCTCCCCGGGGTGACAGGCCAGGCCAGGCCCAGCCCCGCGCTCCTTCTGCCTCCCTCTGCCAAAGGAACACGCTCCTCTGACCGCGGCGCTGGGGTGTTTCAGTGCGGCTCCTGCTGCAGGGAAATAAGGAAATGACTTTGCCCTCCCTCTGTGGAACCGAGGAACGGGAAAGGGAATTGCTCACCCAAGGCCCCGCAGGAGTGGGAATGGCAGGAGGCTGTCAGATCCTTCTCGTGGAACCACAGAGTGTCCTGAGCTGGAATGAACCTTCAAGGATCATCTCCCTCCTGAAGGGAGCTCACGAGAAAGGTGGAGAGAGACTTTTGACAAGAGCATGGAGTGGCAGGATGAGGGGGAATGGATTCAAACTGACAGACAGACAGCAGGGTTAGATGGGATATTGGGAAGGAATTCTTGGCTGTGAGGGTGGTGAGGCCCTGACACAGGTTGCCCAGAGAAGCTGTGCCTGCCCCATCCCTGAAAGTGTCCCAGGCCAGGTTGGACGGGGCTTGGAGCAACCTGGTCTAGTGGAAGGTGTCCCTGCCCGTGGCAGGGGGTGGAACGAGATGATCTTGAAGGTCCCTTCCAACCCAAACCATTCTGGGATTCTGTGACAGCAACTCCTGGCCTGGACCATGAGCTCTCATGATGTGACCTGTGATAAACACAAAGTGTGTCCCCCTCTTCACGCACGGGGATGTGGTGTCATCACCAGGTGTCCTGTATTTGCTCTCCAGGTCTCTCATGAGCCAGTTGTTCATTTGATGGGCTGTCACTGGGACACACTTTGCCCAGCCTGCCGGGAAGGTCTTCCTGTTTCTCTGGAAGATCCTATATCTGTGGTTTATGATAAATGCATTGTGTGCACTCGAATTTATGAATCACAGTTACGGCACAGAAGTGTTATGACTCACATCATTTGGCTTGCGTGGTTTTAAAAAAATAGCAGGGCTGAAATGCTGTGTTCCAAGTAGCTGGATGCCAGGTTTTGTGCCCTCTCTGTACCTCTTAGGAGCCCGTTTATTTCTCCCCATAATGACAATGCAGTTCTGTTCTTTGTGGGATGCTGGATGTGGGGTAGCTTGGATACGGAAAGAGAACTCTTATGTTTTAGCTGCTTTGGGCCGTGCAACAATTTGCTCCATTTTGCAATGAAATTTCAAATTAGGTGAGAATTTTGCCTGGAGACTAGGCTTGAAATTATGTTTTCCAACATGAAATCCAGTGTTTCTGTCTCTCCTGCTTTCACTACTCTTTCACTCTGAAAGCAAGAGAGGTTTTGTTGGCGTTCATTAATTTGGTGTTGCCTACTAAGTTAGTTTGAAGTTGCTGCCTTATAGGTCAGAACATGAAAATGTGCTTGTTATGGGAGTAACCCTTATCTGTGTGCTGAGGGTGGAATTTGATTACCATATTTTCATGACTGTGTGTTCTGAAGTCATTTTCATTCTGGATATGTGACACTGTGTAGCAGGATCTGTGCTGAAAATGGACACAACGTGGACTCCGTTCTCCCTCGCATCACTTAAAAGCATAAGTTAACAATTATTACTTCTAAACTGCTTTTTAATTTGGCTGTTAGTGTAGTTTCATTTATAAAGACCAGATCAAACCAGGTTATCATCCACTTGAGGCCTATCTCTTATTAAATCAGGAGTATTGGCTGAATGGAGGGGATCACGTTAATTCATCTGGAGCCAGAGGGAAGTTCAAAGCTGGGAAGAAATTGACTGTTGGGGCTCATCTGATAACAGGCAAAGGACTTGCAAATGACATTTGTAATAGCTGATTTTCAGCAATTTCTGCAGGACAGGATAGGAGACTTAAAATAGGAATTAGGCTGCCTGCTCTGGGTTAACCCTGTTATCAAGATAACATTTTAAAAAAGCAAATGGATGTGGAAGATACGATATACAACATAAACTAAAAAGTTTTGGATCTGCAGTGGAACCTGGGAAATCATGTCTTAGAAAGACACTGTTGAACTTCATTTATTCTTTATAAATCAAGTAGATTATTTTTAGCACAGCCTTTGTGGTAATTTGGAAGAAAAAACTTTTTTTTTTTTCCTCTGTTGATCAATATTCTTCATATAATATCCGCTGCAATTAATGTTCCTTTTAATAATACAGAACAGGATTTATATGATATAAATATAAATGTGATATATTTATATGATCAAAGAACTGAAGGACAGCTGTCCTATGCAAGTGTTCTTGAAAAACAGGTATTTTCCAGGTCATGCCCCTTTGAAATATTACACCTGCATATGGGGTCAGCCACACCATTCCTTGCCATGTACCTGGCTCGTGTTTGGGATGCAAGGGAGGGAGCTGCAGGAAAGATTGTGATTTTCATATAAAGGAGAAGTGCTGCAAAGAGCCCTAAGGTAATTGGGAAGCTGGAGAACTCCCCTGAAGGGAAGTTACAGTATCAAATGTCTCAGTTCACCTGTAATTAAACTTGCAAAAATGCTCCCAAACTTTTACATGTAAAGGTGGAACAAAGAGGGAATTTATACTGGTATGAAAACATGGCATTTTGATTTTTGGTGAAGAGGATTCAGGTAAAGGAATCTTCATGTTTTGTATCAGGAGGAACTTGGTTGAAGAGATGAGTGACTTGTAGGGAAATTGTTTTTATGCAGCATCAAGCAGTTATTTTTGCAGTTTAACCAGTAAAACGCAGTTATTCGAGTCAGTCTGTGCATGAGGAGTTACTGGGTGATCTGTTGAAAGGGTGAAATTTCTGCCCCATCCAGCAGGATTCAGTGTATTGTAAAGTATATTTAAAAAACTTTAATCTTTCTCTTTAATGGCTGGGCCTGCCTGGATGGGGCATAATTTGTTTCTGAGAAAACAGACCTTGAACTGGCAATATGTGCTTTTTAACCCTTGGTCTTAGCTATTAAACTAACTCTATAATGCTGGTTTTTTTCCCTCTCTATTACTTGTGACAGAGTTTCAGACATATTGGTACCATAACCAATTTTATACCTGTTTATTTTTTATTATTTTCATTTGTTAAGACCAGGTTTTGTCAAAAGCATGGTCACACCTGTCATCACCAGAAATGGCAAATACCTCTAATAACCAGAGCCACTCCCAGCTCTGTTTTGGGTTGTTTCACGCTTTCAAAACTGTTGCTGTGTGTAATTTAAAAGGTTTCTATGAAATCCTGATGGTTGTGGGAATACTTTACTTGCTGATTTTAGATGTGCTGAGCTTAGCACCTACTCAGTGCTGCTAAATTACCGGTGAAGCTGAAGTGATAAATACTGTTTTTTTAAGGATAAATGTTGGACTGTGTTTAGAGTAATTTAGTATGAACCATGTGATGAAATGTTTGAGCTGGTGTAAGTATTGTGCCAGCCAAAATAGGAGATGTTGGTTTTATAAATGAGGTTTCTGCCTTCAGGAAACATCGCTGAGTGGAGAAATAATCTTAACTCTTCAGCCTGGAGCGGTATTTTAAGGGAAGAACTAGCAAATATGGAAGAAACTTGCATAACCTTGAGCTTTTAGTATCCCTCATACCCTGTTTTTCCTTCTTGGGAAGGTCAAGTCCCTCATGTGTTTGTGTGATTTGTTTTTCCCTTTTTATCTGCTTCGTTCCTGCAGCTGCAGTTCGATGTTGCACAATGTCCGGTGGCATCTGGTGCTGGTTTTGCCACGGGGCAGTGCCTTGGCCAGCTCTGGGTGTGATGCCATGTTGTGACCTGCACCAGAGGGTTGAACCACTGTAAAAAAAAAACCAGACCCAAACCCTTATTTTTCCACATAATTTCTTCAGACAGATGAATTCTCCTGTCTGTTCTGCTGTGCAGCTGATGGCTGGTGATGTAACATCCCAAACCAGCGGAGCTGCTGCACGGGGCAGACACTCTGTCAGGACAAGGCACAGGCTCAGCTGGAAATAAGGTCATTTAGGGCCAACTCACAGACCTGCAGCAAATCCTAAAATCTAGACTAGATGCTCAAAGTCAACACGTTAAGAACAGTGTTCTTCAAATTAAATATGTAAAGCTAAGAGGTGATGGGGTAATTGTCAGCACTGTGCTTCCTCTTGATTGTAATAAGGCTTTTAAACACTTTCAAAATGATGTGTGAGCAGCTGCTTAAGGAA
Organism: Chiroxiphia lanceolata; assembly: GCF_009829145.1. NCBI lineage: Eukaryota > Metazoa > Chordata > Aves > Passeriformes > Pipridae > Chiroxiphia > Chiroxiphia lanceolata. The sequence continues at coordinate 61,128,335 of NC_045642.1, forward strand.
GAACCTGCTGTGGCACATTGTAAGGAGGTTTTTATTCTGTGGCCAGGAGCCTTTTGTGGCAGATGAATACATTGAGCGCCTGGCATGGAGAACACCTGGAGGAGGTTCCAGAGGTGGAGAAGCTTTTGATCCGAAAAGGTAAAACCAAACCGCATAATGGTCAAAGTGAACGTGTCTCTAATTGTACTGTTTTATTCCACATGTAACAAAAAGCCTCTATGTGGTGTTGCTGTGTGTCCAAGGAGGTTTTCATTTGGGAGAATTGCTAAAATTTGTGACCATGAGCTAATTATTCAGAAATAATTACTCAGTGACAAGAATAGGGAAAGTCACTTTCCGATTAAGACCTTTTAAATGAGGGAGATTTGGTGGTGTTTGTCCTTGTCAGACACAAGTGTTCCAAAGCACTAGAGTTGCTGGATTAAAGCATAACATGAGGCTTCACTGCTGTGCTAGTTAATTTAATGAGTTTCTTACTTCAGCTCCCTGAGCTGCCTTGTCTTAAGACCCCGTAGTTTGCAATCCTGGTGCAAACAAACAGCACAAACAGGTAGGGTGGGAAGAAAGGCAGCTCTAGGGATGTGATCCCATGATAAGCTATTCTGACTTCTGGATCTACCTGGATCTTCTTTTGCTTGAAAGAGCACCTTTCAAATAGTGCTACTTTTTAGCTTTTGTAGCAGTATCGGTGATCTTTTTAGAGACACAACTAACCTAAGTGTTCTCATTTTCCACATGATTATAACTTGGGAGATCAGCAACTGCAGTAGCTGTGCCTTGGGGACTTCTCATCCAGACTGAGATGGTTTGCAGTAACTGAGCTACAGAAATTTAGGAGTAACTAACTTGATAGACCAGCTGTTGCTGTTCAAAAGCAAATAGAAAACACTTTATTAGCATGGCCAAAGACATTCCTCCTGGAGCAGTCTGGCTCTCTGGAGGCACACAAGAAGAGGAAGGATATTGTTGGATTTCTAGCAAGGTGCTGAACCCTTGACATTCAGTCTGGGGCCTGTATCCTGTGCAGAGCTTTACATGTGATTTTAAGCAGGAAGAAGCCTGGAAAGACACAGCATTGCTTCCTGGAGCTCTTTCTCCACACTTTTTCCTGGGATCTCCTTTAGGGTAGTGAATAATTTGTAGCAGTACCAGTTCATTTTAACAGATCCTCTATATTTCTGCTGGTTTGCCTGTGTTAACTTCTGTGAAACACCTTCATATTTTTCAGGACAAGTAGGAGAATTCTGCAACAGTTAATATTTTTCCTGTGGCATGTTCTAGTATTGGGAAGGGAGCCAAAATTAATATAAAAACCCCCAGATCTTTTGGTGTATGTTTTTTGTTCTGTTGTTAGAAGATGCTGCTTTTGTTTGGTTGTAAGAGTGTTGGAGTCTTTATTTATATTTTGAGAAACCTGACCAGCAGCTGCCTCTTTTGCTTGAGCATTCCTTCCTCTCTCATTATATTGAATACTGTGGCTGAATAAGTGCTGAGTTGGCACAATATTTGTTTAAAAAACAAACCCCAGGTTTGAATCAGTTTGTTAAAATTAATAGAAACTCTCTGCACTTCCCTAGGGTTTTGTTTGAAAGTGTGTTGTGTGTCACTATCGTTTAAATTTTATTTTAAATATATTTCTGTAAACTTGAACCTGTTCCTTGTGGTTTTCTGTGGAATCTAATGCAGTGTGCTTCCTCTTGGGCTTCTGGTAAGCAGGGAAGGAGTCTGTGAGGGTGGAATAATCCATTCTACTTTTTCCTTCTGGTTGCTGAGAGTCTGTAGCCTGTACTTGGCAAGCCAGGAGAGGAGCAGTGGGCTCATTCTGCCTTGCAGCAGCACCACAGGTTGGAGGGCTTCACATCCACCTTCTGAACAGGGTGTTTGTGAAAATGCAGGTTCCTGAGTAGTCCAGAAATAGCTCCCTGGAAGGATTTCCCATTTCCTCTCCTCTTCTGCTTGGACATTAAAGCTGGACAGCAGAGTTCTCTGATGGTTCAGATGTTTTCAGTTACTGTCATGAGTTTCATGGCTCTGGAGGATCTGGGAATAATCATTCCCTGAGCATCAGTGACTGGGATGTTTGGAAAAGGAGAAGTGAAAAGGTGACAGGAAGGGGACAGAATGGGCAAGAACAGGAGTGAGAAAGAGAGAGACATTAAGAATGGAATGGAAATAATAGTGGAAATTTAAGAATGCACTGAGGTGTACTGTGGTTGGGGAGAGTAAACTGTGAGTCTGAAAGAAAAATCAAAGTGGTGGGAAAGGGCAGAAAAAGCCTTGAAATGGATATAGGAAGAAGTGAAATCAATCATCCAACATTATTAAACTGTGTATTAATTGCCTATTAATAGGATGCTGATTTACAACTTTACAGTAACATGTACAGTAGAAAATATTTTCCCTTTGTAGCCCTTCCATTGAAGGGATTTAGCGACCTGAGCTCTTTTTGTCCTTATGAGAATTATTAAGGGAAGATGTGGATAGAAGGATTTTGAGCTACGTTCTTGAGTGATTGGAATTTAGTTATCCCCCTACATTCCCTTGGCCTACCATACACAGGTTTTATGTAGGCATTGAGTGCTGTACAGCCAGGGGGATAGACTTTAAAACAAAAGAGCCTTTTTAAGTTGTGGTTATATCAGCCTTGTTGGCAAGTTCTTTCCTTCAAGGTGTTTTAAACTCTCTGCAGAAGACAGTGTGTTTCAAACTAAAGTGTGTTTTCCTGTATTTTATTCTAAATCAGATTATTGGAAGAATTCGTGAATCATATCCAAGAATTACAGGTAATGGATGAAAGGATTCAGAGAAAGGTGGAGAAACTAGAGCAGCAATGCCAGAAGGAAGCAAAGGAATTTGCCAAGAAAGTGCAAGAGCTGCAGAAAAGCAACCAGGTAAAGTCTGAGGAGTAGAGTCAGTGCAAAGCTGTGCAAGTTTTTAAAGCATCGTGTGCTCCTCTAACGTTTCTTGGTACATTGTGCTTCTCTTTGAGATAAGAGTAAAGAGGCTTTGATGGAAAAACAATTTCTCCTGTCAAGGGGGGCTTATCTGCATGTTCCATTAACGAGTGTTAGTGATGGGTGAAAGGAGTGAATCTTCACAGTAGTTTAAAGGAAGACACTAAACTTTAATGGGATGTGTGCAATTCAGTAGTGGTTCTGAGTAGGCCTGTGGTTCTGAGACACAGCACCTGCTTTCACTGTGCCTGTTGCTGGAGTAAATCCAGTGTTTCCTGGAGTACATTAAATGGAAATCATGGGTTTAGTGTCCATGTCTCTGTTCTCCCAGGTTGCCTTCCAACATTTCCAAGAGCTGGATGAGCACATCAGCTATGTAGCAACCAAGGTCTGTCACCTTGGCGACCAGCTGGAGGGGGTAAACACGCCACGGCAACGGGCTGTGGAGGCTCAGAAGCTGATGAAATACTTTAATGAGTTTCTGGATGGAGAGCTGAAGTCTGATGTTTTTACAAACTCTGAAAAGGTAAGAGCTGTCAGCGGGATGAAAGCAGTTCAAAGCAACGAGCGGTGCTGCCCTAATTACAAGCTGCTACCATGACTTACCATGGTCAGACTTCAAACCACTGGGTGACTGACTTGTTAAAGTGGCATTGTTCTGAAATGTAAATGAACAACACTGGGCTGCAGATTGCTGATAAAGCATTTGTATTCAGCGATGCTTAATGTGGCAATGTTGGCATTTCTCATTTTATGAAATTATCGGAGATTTGAGGAACGCTGGGAGGGCAACTTTGGAGTCCACACAATATCTGCCTTTTCCCTTTGAAACCCCTTGCCTCAGTTCCATCCTGTAATGCAGAACAGTTCTGAATGCAACTTCTTTGTGAAACTTTACTCTGTTGGGTCAGTCCACTGGCCTTGGATACCTTTTTGTCACAGCATGCCTTGGGGCTTTGTATAGTCCTGTGGTTATGTCTCCACCCTTGGAATTTAGAGGAACCAGGCAGGAAAACTTCAAAGAACTGTTAAAGCATTTTGTTTTTCTTATGCTTCAAGAGTGTGTTCATGAAGCAAATACAAGCTGAATGGTGTGGCAAATAGAAATAAACTGAAGGAAAAGAATCCTGCTGTAAACAAAAGAGCACTAGGTTTCCCTATGCAGATTAAGTAGAGTTGGCTTGGTGGAGTTTTCTTTAGAGTTGTTGGTTTAGTGGTTTTTTGAGGTTTTTTTAGGTGTGTCCTGAAGAATCTTCCCTCTCTCCTTAAATTCTGTGCAGTGGTAGGACTGTAGTCAGGAAAAAATTATAATAATGTGGGAACAGCAAGAACTTGGTTTGCACATTCAGCAAAAAAATATGTGATTGAAATGCAGCTCATAGAAGACCTGAGAACAGGTTAATAGTCACCCCCTCTCTACTGAGCTGGAGGTATCTCAGGGAAATGAAAAACTCATCATTTGATGCAGTTGTATTCCCTGACTTTCAGCTCGTGGGCTGTGGATAGATGGTAATTACCAGTTGATAGTTTGCCCTAATTCGAGAGGGAGCACAGGAAAAACTTCCTTGACTTCCAAAGGAAACAGAGAGGTTTCAACATAATGAAACTCCTTCTCTGACCAGCCTTTTCCAGACCTAGGTAAAGTTTTCTTTTTTTTTTTTTTCCTATGTAGAATAAAACATGCATTTTAAAGAGATTTAATGACAGCATGGTAAATAACAAAGCATAAGTTAGAGAATTATGTGTTGTCTGCTCAAGAGTCTCCTAGAATTCAGCTTTCATTTTATTTGTAAATTGAAGTTTCATAATCCACCCTGTTTGGAGGATCAGAAAAATCAGGTTTATAAACAGGGTAAAGCTGGAAATTTGTAAACAAATGAATCTTTATACATCCTTGAAGAATAACAAGATATTCAGCAAAGCTGGAGGAAGACAAATATAGTAAAGGCTGTAAGTCTTGTGCCAGTCTATAGGGGAAGTGCGTGGGAACACAAACAAGAAATTCTGGATACAAGTTAGCTTACTGAGGTAATTTCAGTCAAGTGGATTCTGTAACTTGTTGCCTCCTCCTTTAATAATAAAGTAGTGTTTATAAAAGAACCTGCCTAGACATGTGCTGTTACACCTTAATGCATCTCTGAACTAAAAATAGCTCTAAAGTATGAGATAGTAACAGATATTCTTAAATGTAAAACCTTAGTGCCTTGTCAGTGTCTTCTGATCTTTGAACTGATGTGGCTTTTAGATGGTGTTTTGGAGGATGTTAAGATTTTTTTGTGCTGTGCCAGCCCTCGCAAGTGTAGGTTTTTCTTTGAGGCATTGAGAGCAAGAGATACTGTGAAAGGAGAGGCACAAAATGAATTATAATGCAGTTATTTCCTAACTGATATTTTTCTCACTAGTGTCAGTTCTTAAAGTCCATTGGATTCCTCTTTTCCCCCTACACTCAATTTGTTGTTTCCCATATTGCTTTCTCTTTGTCTGACTTCTACCTTGTCACCTCTGACTGAAGGTTTTCCCTCCTGTATTGTCCCATCCTATATATTGTGTTTTCATATTTTGAATCCTTATAATTTTCCTTCTGCTGCCAGCTAACCAATCCTTCTTGTGTTCTGAAGAGTCTTGAAGTGAGCAAATCACTCCAGTTAACACAATTAAACTATCAAAATGATCTAGCAGCTCATTTGTTTATTGTGCAATAACATTGTCCTGCTTAATGTGTTTACTGTTATTCTTATATCCCTTTCTCTCTTTATGTTCTGTACTCAACATTATTCCATTATGCATTTTTCAGTTGTGCATAAAAATGTGCCATGTTAAAATTCTCTTATTTCTCCATGATTTTCAGGGTGATATTTTTGCCAGATATGTTCCAGTGGTATTTTATAGAATCTATATTTATTTTGGTTTTAATAGTTTACAGAAGCTTGATTCAATTAAAAATGAAACATGTCCGGGTTTAAGCAGAAACCACAGAGGATTGATTTGTCATGGCTTCTGTTGTGCTTAAGAAAAGGCCCTAAATTCAGTAAAATCTAAGTTTGTTAACAGCTGTTGTGTGAAGAGGAGGCAAAGAAAATGTTGTGTCTGTGCGGTTTTTTTTGTTTGTTTGAGTGTTTTGGTTTTTTTTTTTTTATTTTTTTATTTTATAGCATTGGTGAATAACTGCTGATATATAGACTATTTACTGACATCAGTATTGATCACAAGTGTTGGGTATTAGGGTTGCTGTAAGCCAATAGAAATAACTGCTCTTTCATTGGATTTATTTGAGGAGCGTGGCTGCTTTTGGCTTAAGAGGCTATTGTGAGCTGACAGTTCAAAACATAAGCTGCTCTTAATAATCAGAGTGGATATACTTTGAGTGCCCCTATTTTTGCTGAACAACCAACCTCGTGTGATGCCTGTGCTCTCCATTCTTACCTGTGTGTCTGGCTCTATTCTTGCAAAGTTTTAATCCAGCCCGCTCTGAGTGCTGGGAGAATAGGATTTGGTTGCTTCCTTTCCTCTCACTTCAGCTCCCTGGATCATCACTAACAGGAAGAACAAGATAAACTGCATATTCTCCATGTTCTCCATTGTGTCAGCTTATAAAGGTTTTAATCACAGAATAATTCAGGCTGCAAAAGCCCTCTAAGATCCTCAAGTCTAACCATTCCCCCAGCACTGCCAAGCCCACTACTAACCCATGTCCCCAAGTGCCACATCCACATGGCTTTTAAATCCCTCCGGGGATGGGGACTCCACCACTGCCCTGGACAGTTGTACCAGGGCTGGACAGCCCTTTCTGTGAAGAAATGTTTCCTAATATCCGATCTAAACCTGCTCTGGCACAACTTGAGGCCATTTCCTCTCATCCTGTCCCTTGTTCCCAGGGAGCAGAGCCCAAGCCCCACCTGGCTCCCCCCTCCTGTCGGGGAGTTGGAGAGACCAAGAGGGTCCCCCCTGAGCCTCCTTTTCTCCAGGCTGAGCCCCCCCAGCTCCCTCAGCTTCTCCTCATCAGACTTGTGCTCCAGGCCCTTCCCCAGCTCTGTTCCCTTCTCTGGACACGCTCCAGCCCCTCAGTGTCTTGTCATGAGGGACCCAAAACTGACACCAGAATTCCAGGTGAGACCTCACCAATGCCCAGCACAGGGGGCAGTCACTGCCCTGGTCCTGCTGCCACACTATTGCTGATCCAGGTCAGGTGCCATTGTCCTTCTTGCCCCCCTGGGCACACTCTGGCTCACATTCAGCCACTGTCAGTCAGTACCCCCAGTACACAGACCTTTATTCACCAGTCCCTTTGAGGAGCCTTCTAATCCCCAGGACAGCTCAGTAAAGCCTGGGACACATCCCAGAGCTGTGTCCGGTTTGGCCCAGCCAACACTGTGCTTAAATCCACTGAGGTTCAGCTGCAACCAGCTGCATTCCCCACATTTTCAGATTGGTGTTTTCTGTCTTTTTATTCAGGCCAATGGAGCTGAAGTCACTAAGCACTACTTAGATGCACTTCCCGTGCTGATCCATGGTGGAAGAATAAATGATAAAAGGTTTTGCTACCAAGGACAGAGCACAAATTTGCATGCTGTGTTATCTTTATTTGTTAACCTTTGTGTTTGTACAGCTATTCTTAGTTTGTAGCTGTGTAATTAACTGACTTTCATCTTGGTTTTTGCTTTGGACCTCAGAGTTTATAATTTCTAATACAGCTTCCATTTCTCCTTCCTTGGGAGAATACTCTGCTTTGATCCCGTTTTTCCCCTTCCTCCTCTCTGTGTGTTGAGCAAGGTCATGGCTTTTTTAGATACAGCCAATTTCATCAGTTTTAAAGCATTTCCCAGTGCTTTCCCTGACAGGGTTGACAAGCCATTTCCCTTCTGAGTTCAACAGAGGTCTCTTCTGGTTGGGTGTGAGTCAGTAAGACTTTCATCCCAATTACTGTTGAAGTTGGATGTCACAGCTCTGTGTTACAGTTATATATTTTATTCCCAAATGGAAGGGTACAGATTTCCATGAGACTGCTCTACCCAGGTGTGATCTAATCACCCCTGAGGAATCTTTTGGTCTTCAAGCTCTGTTGGCCTAGTGCAGTGAAGGTTTGTCCAGGTAACTCACACATCCCCACAGACCTGCCTAATGGGAACATGCAGCAAGACTTTTCACCATGTTTTGACCTATATAACTTTGTGTTAAAGAAAAAATACCTTAAGCATCTTAAAAGTGCATACAGGAGCTTGAAGGGGTTGATCTCTTCCATGGGTATGTCAACTCAACCAGCTTTAGAAATAGGAACTATGGGTATGAAATTGGATGGGGGGGGGTAGGAAAGGAATAGCCCACAATCAGACCTTCTTTAATAATTCTGTCATGTTTTCCTCTCAACAGATTAAAGAGGCAGCTGATATTATTCAGAAACTGCATTTGATTGCACAGGAACTGCCTTTTGACAGGTAAAAATCTATCTGCACATCTTTTTAAGAAAATAAATCTTCACATAGCTGTAGTTTCCTGATGCTTCCCTTGTCTCCCCTTTGGTGCTGTGCTTAGTGATTCATGCACAGCTGCTGAGCTGGATTGTGTGCTTATTTCCCTCTCCTCTATTCTCAAATTTGTGTTCACATGCTCATGTTGTAGGATCATCTTTACATACACATCCTAAACTGCTTAACAGACTTTTAATGGGATAATTTTGCTTTGCTGACTTAATGGTAGATTTGAATTAGATGCTTGTAGGTTTTTAGGGGTATAAAGCAGAGAACTTTTCTGTCGTCTTTGTGTTACATGTTATCATTTTTAAGTAGAGTGCCTCTTATTCATGTTCTGGGATGCCTGTGATTCCTCTTGTGATGTGGATTTGAATTTAATCATGCTATTTTTTTTTGTTGTTAACAGGTTTTCTGAAGTAAAATCGAAGATAGCAAGTAAGTTATCTATGCAGTTCAATCCATATTCCTATATTTGAATTGTTAAAGATGATTAGAGAAGTAAGCAATACTGTCAGTATTACAGTTTTTGTCAGTGCCTGATGGATTTTTGTTGTTATCCCCTTTTCTCCCCAGGTAAGTACCACGATTTAGAGTGCCAGTTAATTCAAGAGTTTACCAGTGCACAGCGGAGAGGAGAAATCTCCAGGATGAGAGAAGTAGCAGCAGTTTTGCTTCATTTTAAGGTAAAAACTGAGGGGTTTCATTTAAGTACATGAATAAAACAACCCATGGTACAACAAGTGAACATCTTGCATGGGAACAACCACCATGTCAGATGACATGTATAACTTCAACAATACCCAGATGTTCCATCTGAAATCAGATGAAGGGGAATAAAGGGGGGCAGATGATGGGGGGTTGGAGGCAACATCAGTGGAGAACATTCTAAGCTAATCTTTTCCTGCATGTTTGTGAACTTTTATGTTTGAGAAAGGACGTTGAAACTTGTGTATATTCCTGTAGAGTGGTGGTCAGTGAAGGTATGTTAGATCTGTGACAAAAATGAGTTTGGAAAAGTCTACACTTTGAATGGATCTCAGTTTTTTTGCAATAACTTTTCACAGGTGTTTTATTTCCTTGATTTCATTCTACACTGCTTTAACACTGAGTTGTTTTTCTCCTTTCACAGGGCTATTCCCACTGTGTTGATGTGTACATAAAACAGTGTCAAGAGGTAATGCAGTTTGTTTTATATGTATCTCTTTGGGTGCTGATTTATGTAGTCCTGTAGGTGGTTGTAAATCTGTTGTGAAATGTGCTTTTAAATCCCTAGGGAGCATTCCTGAGGAATGATGTCTTTGAAGATGCAGCCATTCTCTGCCAGAGAGTGAATAAGCAAGTTGGAGAAATCTTTAGCAATCCAGAGACTGTGCTAGCCAAACTCATTCAAAATATCTTTGAAGTTAAACTTCAGGTATTTCACATTCTAACATGTTGAAGTTCAGCGAGGAAACTTTTAATAAAAAAAATATTTTATCCAGTAACAGCAATTAATGAGAATTTACAATATTTGTAACCTTGTAGAATCATATTCATTGCTCTGTAACAACTCAGACAGATAATCAGGCCTATATTAAATAAAGCTGCTTGTGCTCTGGGTACAGGGTGACTGAAAATACTCCAATATGTAAAATTATTAGGGAATATTGTTGGGTAATTCATGAGATGTCATATGTGTATTTGATTTCTTCTCTATACCCCCTACCAAGAATATGTCAGGAAAAGAAGTTTAATAAGCATCTTTAATTTGTTCATTCTTGGGATTGGGTGTCACGTGTGTTCACTGAATAAGTGAAAATAACTTATGTTGTGAATACTGTCTTGCAGCTAATGCAATATTTATATGAAAATCTAGAATAATTGAAAATGTTAAGTTTTCCATCCTGCAAATACACTCACTTAAGTGCTTAAAGTCAACAACATGACATCCTTTGCAAAAAGCAATTTCCCTGTAGGTGTCTTTCTTACAGTGCAGAGATTGAGCTTGTGTTTCAACCCCAATTTTCTGTGTCAGTTTGGACTTAGTATGTTATGGTAAATAATACTTTTGTCCAAATAGTCAATGACAAGAAGACTCTAAGCTTGTATCTGCTTTGTGTCTGTATTATGATAAGCAAATATAGAACCATCTCCTTTGCTTACTGTCAGCTGCAGAAATGCCCTGAGGCCTCTGGTGCTTTTGATTCTTAAAACGAGGGGATTTGGTGTTAGTTGGTCAAGCATATTTTCAAAGCCATCTGCCTTTTGTCTTTGCTTCACACATTACTGCCTTTATTATTGAATACTTTTCTTCTAAAAGATGCATTTAACTTTCTCTGTAGATAATGCTGGATGTGTAAATTAGAGATTTAAAAACAAAGGATAGATGAATTACCTAAAGCGAGACATACATTTTGCAGGAAATTATATATAATCTAGGAAGAAGTGGTTAATAATCTAAGAACCTGTGGTTGTCAGCTGATCTTCTAACAGATGTACCAAATTCCACAGGGTTATGTAAAGGACCAGCTAGAAGAACACAGGAAATCAGATGCAGAACAGTATCTGAAGAATCTCTATGATCTGTATACAAGGTATTTATACATCAATGATGAAATTATTTTTGTACATATTCTCTTGTAATAGATGGATTGATTCTCAGGATGTTGAAAGAGGAGCCAGAAATGGAAACGTCTCATAAAAATTGAAAAAAATGATATGGCCATTAATTTCTGCAATGGTGGCTTTCCTAAAGAAAACTTAAAATTGCCATTATTATTTTTAATGGGAAGTACTGAGTGTAGTGATCCCTGAGAGTCATTTTAAAACTGTGCAAAAGCCAGTCCTCCCCATCTCACTGGCAAGTTGATGGCAGTGGTGCTGTGTGTAGTTAAACCTGAATTATGGGAAATTCTTTCCTTAAATGTAGAATGGCTCCAAGCCTTGCAGGGTTCTGTTGTGCTGTGTACTTTACAAACATGCAATGCTGTAATTCATCCAAACTCAACTGTTTTTTCCTCCTCTCCCTTTCTTTTGTTTCTTTTGCATGAAGAACCACTAATCTGTCAAGCAAATTGATGGAATTCAACCTGGGTACTGATAAGCAGACTTTCTTGTCTAAGCTTATCAAATCCATTTTCATTTCCTACTTGGAGAATTACATTGAGGTGGAAATTGGGTATTTGAAAAGCAGGAGTGCCATGATTCTGCAGCGCTACTATGATTCCAAAAACCACCAGAAGAGGTCCATTGGCACTGGAGGGTAAGTTCCTTCTGGGGAGTTCCATGATTTTAAGATGGAAGGGAGGTGGTGAGGGGAGAAGTGTCTTATTTGCCCTGTCAGATGTACAGTGATGAACTGCAAAAGACCTACAACTTTTTGTAATTTGCTTTCACCTTTATGTTCTGCTAAAAAGTGTGTTACATGTGAAAGGTGATGCATGGTATTTATACATATGGGAAGTGAAAAATACCAGTTCAACCTATGTTTCAACTTAGGATCCAGATCCACAAAAGGACTGAAGCAAAACTAAGGTACCTAAAGCATGTATATGTGTGTATCTAAAAGCATACATTTTTTTTCACCTGCCCAGGTCTTGTGGTTCCCCTCCCAAGACCTAGGAAGGGGAAAAGACCATAGCAATGTCAGTGAGAAAGCTCTTAGTGAGCCCAGAAGATGCAATGGACTTAGAGAAAGGTAAAACAAGACTTCATTATCCTCAGGGTAGAGAAACTAAGGAAGGAGTAGTGAGAAGTGGGATAGGAAGGATTTAAACTTGTGTGAAGCAGAGGTGGTGAGGCTACTGCACCTTTCAGAGAGTGAGCTCAGGGTGTCAGGAGTGAGAAGTGATGTGGAAAAAGCAGCAGCAAAGTAATTAAAAAAAAAAAGAAAAAAAGAAAATTTAATTTTCTTGGGGAAAATTAAATTTACCGTAGTGAGTAACTTTCTGGGTTGTTTTATGCATGGAAATGTGTCGGAGCATGCTTGGCTAAATAAAGGACTGCTGAGGATGAGAGGATTTGTGGGTGTGGATGAGATGGAAAGCTCTCATTAGTGCTTTGAAAGTGCAGAGTGACAGCGTATGGAGGCTAAACTTTGTCCCTGGAGCATAAGTGCCACAGGATTCCACTGAAATTACTCTTATCCCACAAAGGGGAGTGGCTGGTCCCACGTGTGAACGTGCCCTGGTAGAACACAGCTGATGATGGAATCAGAGGTGGTAGTTTTGCATTTACTGGCAATGTTTTTAAAAGCTTGCAAGACTTGTCTTAATGCTTGCATATCCTAAACTGTGTCTTGGGTCCTGTTGTTTTGTGTTTTTTTTTTTTAAGTTAACAACTAAAATGTCCTAAATTGTTGAGGGATTTCAGTAGGGAAATTTCCATCCAGTGAATTCTTCTTTGGGAATGTTTCTGTTCCAGTATTCAAGACCTCAAAGAGAGACTGAGGCAACGTACAAACCTACCCTTGGGGCCAAGCATTGACACACATGGGGAAACCTTCCTGTCACAAGAAGTGGTGGTTAACCTCTTGCAAGAAACCAAACAAGCTTTTGAAAGATGTCACAGGGTGAGTTCGCTTCCTGTGACCTTCGTTTTGCGTGTGAAATTCTGACTTGGGGTTAAATTTTTGATTGAGGAATAAGAATAAGGAATAAATAAATTATCTTTTGGGTTTTTTCCCACTGGAAGAGGGTCATAGTGGAGCAGGGTTTGCTCTTACATGTGTATTTAGTTGTATTTTGTGGGGTTTAATACTATTTTAATACCTTTTTTGGAAGAAGTGAGGATGGTTAAACCTACTGCCTACATTGCTTTTCTTACTGAATTACACCCAAGACCTGAGAAGCCTTTAATGTGGTTTTCTTTTCCTGCTTTAAAAATACAGTGAACAGTTCAACACTTGTTTTTCTGTGTCAAGTGTCATTTCTTCTTGCCTTGGTGAATGATCACTAATGAGAAAAATAGTCTTTAACATTGTCTACCCTCTAGTGTTCTTTAAATGCTTTAGTCTAACAACAAAAAAAAGCATTTTACTTCTGATTAAATTGCTGCTTTTACTGCCTGTCAGTCATATTTGTCTGGCACTTGGAGCCCTTGAAATTCAATTGCAATCTTAAATGCTAGTAATTTTTTTTTTATTAGCTAAACACAGTGATTGCTAACAAATTTTAATTCCTCTAACATTCCAAATGAGCTGAGGGCAGAAAAACTTAACATTTCAGACATTTAGAAGTTTTAGCATTTTATAAACCTAGCAGGGCCAAAGACAGAACAGGATACAGAGACAGCAGTGTTACCTGCACACCCTGGGATCACCTCCTTCCTAGTGGTGAAACCACTGCCTGTAAGACAGATAGATCATTTATTTTCTCAGTATCACAGTTGCTAGAAACAGTTGTTAAATTCATGATATAAACTAATTGTTTACACACGTGCACAACCTTTTTTTTTTCCCCACCTTCCTGTTGGGATCAGGTTTATTCATATTTGGTCTAAAAATAATTGTATTGGGGTGGAAACCCCAATGGATCTTGGCACGTAAGGAGACTTTTAGAATTAGGGTTTTAGAACTGAGGGGTTTGTGGACAAGGCAACTCACTTTGCAGAAGAGAAGGTACACATAACCCTGGCTATTTAATTGTGATGTTTATGTCACATAGCAGATGTGTGCAGATACACTGCACCAACTGGGACTGCTTCAGGAAAAATAAGTTGTTAGTTCTGAATGTAACCACATATTGAAACATTTCAGTGTTTATAGATGTCTGTTGTTGGGGGTTTTGTGTTTTTGGGGGGGGAAAACCAGCAGAAATATCTATGAGTGTTGTTGTGTAAATTAACTTGAATTGCAATAGTAATCTTTCTTACTCATAAAAGCCTTCACCTAATTCCTTAAAAAACAAAGCTGTATCTCTTATGTACAAAAGCCCTGCCACGTTTTCCTTTAGAAAGGGGATTTACTGACAGGTTGCTGTCCCAAATCCCACGTTGCTCCCAGCTCATCAAAGTACAGGTGCTGTGTGGAAATGTGGGCATTGCCTCACCTCATAGAAGTGTTTGTGCTCCATTGGCTCCAGCTGAACTGGCCTAAATGGAGCTGAGCTTCAGCTGTGTTGGTTTTGCTGCAGTGATAAAAGGACAGAAACTGGAGGTCCAGCTTAACCCACTGTCCTGGCTCTCACTGTGGCCTGCAGCCTTTATTCTTTATTAGAAGAATAAAAATACAGGGAATGAATAAAGTAATTTCTTCTGTATGCGTATTCCCAGCATCCAGTGGCTTGTGGTTTAGGTAATTCCTAAGATTACATCTGAAAAAATGTGTTTTAAGGACTATTAATTAATATCTTCCTTTATTATTATTATTGGAAAGTTTATACATTTGCTTCTTGTAGCATCTGTGGCAGCTTAAGTATACTTGTAAATGCTGAAGGGTTTATTGATACTAAAGGCTGTTCCTATAATTCTCTATATGGATACTTTTCACTTAAAATAGAATTCCAATTATTCTGGAATACTTGTTACATTTTAAGCTTATCCCCTGCGCCATATCAAATAAACTTTCAAATCTATGTAGAACTGACCTTTAGGATAATTTTTTTCCTTTTTCTTTGAAGCTCTCTGATCCCTCTGACTTACCCAAGAATGCTTTCAGAATTTTTTCTATGCTTGTAGAGTTCTTATGCACTGAACACATCGATTATGCATTAGAAACAGGCCTTGCTGGTGAGTACAGGATTCTCTGAGCATTTCATCTCCTTGGCCTTTTTGTGCAGAGGATCTTTGCAGGTCCTTGCTGTGCCTTATTGATTGGCCTTGTTCACACAGTGTGTTGGTTAAAGGAAATTTTATGTGTTTTGGAATCAACATTTAATGTCCTCTAAAGTGTAACTTTCATTTGGGCAATTGGTGCTCAGATGGGAACAGGCTTCTGTCTTCAAAAACAGTTTTGTCACAGGAATTGGGACATCAGCACTCTCTGCCTCTTTTAATTGTTCTCCGTGCCATAACAAGAGAATATTTTTATATTAAGGCTTAGTGTCTTAATTTTCATAAGAATTCTGTGCTTGTTTGTATGTTTGTGCTTTTCAGAGTGGCAGTAAATAAGAAAACTGCTTGTTTAAAGAAATTAGAATCTTGACAGTGAGAACCTGTCAGTTTTAAATGACAGCATTAAACTCCCATTCTGAAGGAGGTTTTAAATTGACTGTCCTGTTGTGCTTTTAGAAATTTTAACAGTGAGATATTTCTCTGCTTGTGCCTGTTACCCAATATAACTGTGAGTAGTACCCTATATATGGCACCATTTGTAAATTTTTGAAACTCTTAAGCCTGTGATTTACGCATTCATGGAAAAATTCTGCATATTTAAAAAGTCATCATGCTAATTATAAGAACTGCATATCTGTACAATCCTAATGAAACCTCCTTTGCTTTAGGCATTCCCTCTTCTGATTCAAAGAATGCAAATCTGTATTTCTTGGATGTTGTCCACCAGGCCAACACGATTTTCCATTTATTTGACAAGCAGTTCAATGATCATCTGATGCCATTAATCAGGTACCTTTATTTTGATTAATATTTCCAATATGAGTGGTGGTTTTTTGGTAAAGAAAGCAATTTTTTTTCATTCCTCATCTCTGTTAAGAGGAGTTTATGCTCAGACTAGATCAACTTGATATTGTGGAAGATAAAATACCATAATGGGAGGGGGAAGGAGGGAAGTTAAATTGGTTCCTTTGAAAACTAATGAAGGAGAGTGAGCTCCAAGAGTATTGATAGGTAGGAGAAGCAATTTTTCCTTGGAGACATCACTGCTGCATTCCAGGTAGGACTAAAGGGGGTTTGTGGCTGTGCCTTGGGATCCTTTCTGATGGGATGGGAGATCTTCACTGAATCCTGTTGTAAGCAGCAAACACAGCAGAGAAATTTATCCTGATATTTTGACACTGTCACACATCCAACCTTTTACACTGTTGCAGTTCCTCTCCTAAATTATCTGAATGCCTTCAGAAGAAAAAGGATATCATAGAACAAATGGAAGTGAAGCTGGATATGGGCATTGATAGGCAAGTAGAGATTTAAACTTTCTCTTAATTTGTGTAAAACTCCTTTGTGATGCATGTTAACTGTCCTTTTAAGCATGAATTATTCCTGAACGCAAAATTGATACTTTTAATATTTTTTTAAAATTATAAACATGTATTATTGTGTGTAGAAAATTCAGATTTTATATGGTTAGAGGGTCATCTTTTCCATAGCACATTTCTGACCCATAAATACTTCTGGAAGGATGTTAAAAGATGGTTGTGTTGAAAGAGTGCAATAGTTCAGTTTTACCTTATTGTCTCAAAGTCTTTTTTTCTACTTTAAAAGAGGGAGAAATGATGATTGAAATAGGTTAAACACTTACAGGATTTCCATTAGGAGCAAAGTTTGACAAAAATAGGTTAGATGATTTGCTGGAATCTGTGCAGTGCTATGGATTAGACCCAGTCATAGAAGTCTGTAGACCTGGAATAATTTTGATTCTGACATTGACTTGCTTTGAGGTTGTGACTCATTTAATCTTTTTTCTATTTCTCGGAATATAAATGAGGGGATAGCTATAAAAATTGTAAATTAAAATCACAGCTGTTTTGCAAGCAGAGGCAAATAATAAACTAACAAGCTTAATGTTAGGAAATGGAGCTGTTGTGTGATGCCCTACTTTTGATTTGGTGTATTATTTTCTGGAAGTGCAGAAAGAAAGGTGGAAACAGGGGATGTGTAAGTGGCAATTGAGATTTTTTTAGCTGCTCCTGCTGCAAGTGACCTTAGAGATTTAAACACAAAGTTTGAAATATTTCAAGCACAGAGGCCATAAGCTTAGATCTAGACAGATACAGGTTGGTCATCAGCATTAAAATAGTTTGTGTATAAAATAATTAACCTTTTAAAAGCGATAGCAAGACTTGTGAGAACAAGTTGGAAAACAGTATGTTCAAAGGTTTGTGGATGGAGAATTCAAAAAAATTAGTGTTTCAGCCATAGAAAAGAGATTAATTTTGAGATGAACATTACATGTGAGATGTGTCTGTGTGCCTCTTTCATGCTGCTTTGTGGTGCCACTGGTGCTGTTGAGAATGGATTGTCTTGCTTAAAGGAATTGAGTTTAAAATATAAAGCAATTTTTCTAAACACTGGTGCTTTCTCAGCATTATCCAATCTGGAAAAGTCGAAGTGCAGCTTCTTGAGTGCCATTCACAGCAATTGAATCTACCTCTAAAAGTGATTTATTAGCCAAACAAAATTAGTTCAGCCCATTTTCTTTCAGCATGTGTTTTGTGTAAACAGCCTTCCAGGAGTATTTATTGCAAATGGAAATTGAGGAGAATGAAAGATATAATTTCCTTGAATTTCTGTGTGGATTGTTGGATGAAGTGCACCTGAAATGCAGGTCTGAGCTCTGTGCGTAGGAAAAAAAGGAGTTTGTTCCCTCTGGATACATATATTTGTGTCCCCTCCACCCCACTCCAGCTTGAATCCTTCAATCCCTGCAATGGCCTTGACTGTTTTCTTCAGGGAAGTTGGAAGGGTGAGGGAGATGAAGGAAAGGGAAGGGAGGGGAAAAAAATCAGAGGGATGTTCCTGGCCAAGGTAGGCACTGGGAGAGGTTTGCAGCCTCTCTCAGCTGCTTTGCTATTTGACCTGTGCTTTGGACTTAAAGGAGACCAGGACCTTGACCTTAGATAATGTTCTGAACAGATAAATCCTATAAGGGAGAAATAAATGACACTGTAAAACTCCATTAGATTTGTGAGAACAAGAGAAATACCAAGCTCTGGCAAAGGAAGAGGTTTTTCCTTCCCCCTCACCCCTCCTTCACTTTGCAAGTGTGTTCTGATGCTTCTGACTAATATGCAATGTGATCTAATTCTCCTAAACCCTTTGGAATGCTTCCTTCAGCTTTCTGATTCCCTCTACATTGAAGGATCCTCTCCAATTTCTCTGAAGAGCTGGATTTGAATGGATTACCTTCCAATTAATGTGTCCCCTTTAAAAGCAGCTGGCCAGCGTGCTGTGTGCTGTGCTCCAAGACACTGAACTTGGAGGGAAGAGTTTTTAGGGATTTTTGGGCTGATGCTTCTTTTTCCAGCTGCTCACTAAAAATCAAGCATATCTTCTCTATAGAATTGTAGCTCTAGCAAAGAGTGTGTATTTGTGCATGTTTGTTAAATGAAATATTTCCTTTGACACAGTAAAAGCATTATTTATTGTATCTTCTGTAAATTACTCAAATATGAGGTGCTGGGTTTTTTCCTCATTGCTCTATGCTGCTGACTTTTGTACAGAATCATGTTAGTTTGTGTAAATATAAAAATCAAGGAAATGAAAATGTTCCCTTCCAAACCCAACCTGTGTTTGTAACTTTAAAGGACACTGAACTGCATGATTGGACAGATGAAGCACATCTTGGCTGCAGAGCAGAAGAAGACAGATTTTAAACCAGAGGATGAAAACAATGTTTTGATTCAATATACTAATGTAAGTAACTGAAGTCTCAGCTCAGGAGTGTCATCAGGTAGAGGATGTTCCCTGCCAAACATGCTTCAGACAACGTGTGCATGTGCTAAATTTACTTCCATTCTGCACCAAGCACCTCCAAACTCTGTCATGGGCTATTTTCTCAAGCTGAAAATGAACATGAGCAGTTCTGTCTCCAGTGTCAGACACAAATCAGTAGGTGCTGGAGGAACTGGCACATTCTTTCCCGTCCCAAGAGGCCCAGATTTGGAACAAGGCTTTTAGCTGATAATTAGCTTTGAACTATCAGTTTCAGAAGATCAATTATCAGGTACTCTCTGGTTGCTGGGTGGTTTTTCCCCTCAGAGTGGCAGGAACATGACAAAGCATCACAGGTACTGCATGAACATTCTTTGCTGCACAATGCTGTCTGGACCACCAGATCTGTCTGAATCCCAGCCTAGGGGTTTCTGAGGAGCTGTAGGGCTACCTCACATCAGGCTCTTGTTAGGGAACAATGCAGGGAGGAGTAGAGAACAAACTCACTGGGAAGAAGTGAGAGCATTCCCAGATGGGAGTGGGAGAAGTGGAACAGTAGGATGTAGAGCCTTTTACTATGTGGGAATGGTGAAGATGCCTGTATGGCTGTTAATTTGAATTTATAACTACAGCTGACAAAGTTTTTAATCACTTCCCCCTCCCCACCCACCCCTTGGTTGATCATTGTTTGAATTAAAAGTCAAAATGAAACTGTTCTATCCTGAGCTGCTCTGAACTATAACTTAATTGAATTTTGTCTTGCATCCATCTTCCTACTCACATTTTTGCATCTTTACGTGGCAAATAAAAAACTGTTGGAAAATTGTTAATTGGAGAATGACTAATTTCAATGCTGTGCTGTGAGAGTTTAAAGATTAGTGGCTGATGTTTGGCTTATGATATGGAAACCACTTTGAGAAGAACAGATTCCTAGAAAGTAAGTTACCTAATCATTCTTATTTTGTTTTAAATTTAGGCTTGTGTTAAGGTCTGTGGCTATGTTAGAAAGCAGGTGGAAAAGATCAGAAATTCCATGGATGGCAAGAATGTGGACACAGTTTTGATGGAGCTTGGAGTTCGATTCCATCGGCTCATCTACGAACACCTCCAGCAATACTCCTACAGCTGCATGGGGGGCATGTTGGCTATTTGTGATGTGGCTGAGTACAGGAAGTGTGCCAAAGACTTCAAGGTAAGGCACGAGGAGAGGATGATGGATGTGAATCCTCTGTCAGGAGGGAGTATTTTGAAGATCTAGGTGGACAAGCTGTTACAAGACTTCAAGCAACTCTAATAATTTATGTCTGTTTTTTCTTTCTTTTCTCTTGCCCACAGATTGCTCTGGTGTTACAGCTCTTTGATACCTTGCATGCACTTTGCAATCTTCTGGTTGTAGCCCCTGATAACTTAAAGCAAGTTTGCTCAGGAGAACAACTTGCTAATCTGGACAAGAACATCCTTCACTCCTTCGTTCAGCTGCGTGTCGATTATAGGTCTGCTCGTCTCGCCCGTCACTTCAGCTGAGAGCACAGCAAGAGAAACCTGTACCTTTGGGCAGGCCTCAGTTGTCAGAAAGCACAGGGAATGATTCCTTACCAACCGTGGGTGTAACTTTTGTGGGACAATGACTGTTCAGAATAAAGCAGCAGCCATATCTAAACATGACAACGTAGGAGGTGAGCAGGTAAAACTCGGGGTGGTGTTTCATGTGAGCTAAAGTTCTCCCAGTGAAGAATTTCACAAATCTACTTGCTACTGATTTCTTTTTTTTTTTTTTTTTTTTGGTTTGTTTTGTTTTTTAATTGGAAACATGTTTGTGTAGGAAAGCAAGTGGTGCTTTGGAAGTATTTTAGTCTTCAATATTGAATTATGAGATACTGTTTGTTAGACTTGAAGTACAGAGCATAGCGTAGGTAATGGATTACATAGACTAGACCAGTGTAAAAACATCCTTCATCAGTTTTAATGACTTAGACTTGAGCACAGCTAATCATAATCAAATTATCTTTGATTGGTGTTTCTAAGTCATTTCTTTCATTTAAAACCTTATCCTGCTCAATGTAATTTCTTGCTCTAATTAATTAGCTTGGAATGTCTTTGAGATGGAGGAGCAAAAGCAACACTATCCCAGAAAGATGTAATTTATTCATTGTGTAGCATTCTAAACAGAACTAAAGTGGTGAAAAGTTTTGGATTTTTTTTTTTTTTTTTTAGCTCTTTGACTCTGGGTTTGTTTTTTTTTTTACCTGATAGTCAAAGGCCCACTGGAATGTACTGGCATTGTATGATCTGACGTTATTGTTTCTGTTTGATACCAGCACACTGAATTTTGTACATGCTCCTGAAGTAAATGTGGCTGCCTTGCCTAAGGCATCCTTACTACAAGGTGAAGGTGCCCATTGTTGGGTTAATATACAAGAACTTTCTCCTGTCTTACTTTTTATGTAAATAAATTCAAATTCTAATGAAGTGAAAGGATAAAATGTAGCCCAGTTTTTCCTGTGTGGCTCTGGCCAAAACCTCGAGTGGAAAATTCCTGTGCTGAAGGTAATTGATCCTCAGTGCCTGAGCAATATAAAATGTTGAAGTGTGCAAAAGCTGCTCTTCCACTGCTCATAATTTTCATACTGGACACAGGCTACTCTGTGTCCCTTGTGCTCCAGTGTTTATTCAAGGTGTTTCTGACATGGACCCACAGTGAACTGAAGGAACAGTGATGTTTGAAACATTCGGGGTGGCTTTTCCACAAGCAGTTGAAAATTGATGTAAATAAACCTTTTCTCAGTGCAGACTCTTGTGGAAACCAGGTTGGAAGTGCAGTGGTTTGTGTCTTCAATCTGACCTACACTATCCCTGAGCAAATCCTTTCTGACACATTGTTTGTACTGTTATGGAAACTTCTCTCTCTCCCACCTTCAGAGCAGCATTTCTATCAATTTACTTTGTGGGTTGGTCAGATAATTCTGTTTTCCTCTTTCCTTAATGAATTCCCAGGTGTAGTCAACATTGACAAGACTCCTGTGGGACTTCTCTTGGTTAGTTGAGATTCTCCTGCTTAATTTTATATTTAGCAGAGCATTGTATCAGTAAACAAGAGGATGGATGCCAGAGTGTCTCCCAAGTATTCCAGGGGACTGGCTGCTTTGCTGAGCTGCACTGCTCTATTCCTTGGCCATGGCAGAGCCACAAAGAGTTTTGGACACTGGAGGAGGCACATGCTTGTACTGCTGCCATTTTTTTTCAAAAGCTCTGATGTGAGTTCAGATGATACCTCTCTGTTACCTCTGTAACCGAAAGCCAACAATTTTAAGGCTGTGGTTTTATTAACCAATACAAAATCTTTCTACAAGAAAAAAAAAAAAGTGTCAATTTGTAAACACCTCAGAACAGTGAACATCATCTTGAGATTGCAGATCACAGAAGTGCTTCAGAATTTGTTGTATGATTGTTTGAATTTTTTTAAGGTTGTATGAAATGTATTTACCATATTTCTCGCTTTCTTAGCTGTGTTTTCCATGCATATGCTCAGTGCAATATTTCCATTATGCCTGTTAACAGGAGGCAGCAAAAAGTAGGTGAATACTTAAACTTAGATATGTAAACTCTTCCTCAATAAAAAAAAAATTCCTTCCAGACACTTTTTTTCATTTCATTTCCATGTTCTTCAAAGATATTTATACTCAATTGTATAAGCCCTTCTATTTAAAAAAAAAAAAAAAAAAAGAATAAAAGTAATTTTACTGACCAAATTTATCACTGGTGTGAGCTTTCCCCTTCCTTTTAAAAACCTCCCCCAGCACATACTGAAAGTTTTTATTTCTGGAGAAGGCTGCATTGTCAGTAAGTTTATTTTTATAATACAGGTTGGATTGGGATGGGGCGGGGAACTATAATTTTCACACATTTTTAAGTTTAGAGCTCTTATAGCAGGTAATTTAGAAAAATATTTCCAGTGGCTTCTGAATGCAATAAAATAGTATCTTAAAATACAAATATACCTTTTAATGTTCATATAATGAGTTAAAGTACTGCCTGTCTAATATTCCCTCCTACAAAGTGGGCATTTATTTATCAGGCTGGCAGCCAAACAACTGCCTGAGAGGGGGGACTGTGTGTGTGTGTGTGTGTAATTATGTTGTCTACAATTGGGGAAAATGGCTTTGCAGCAAACTGTTGAAGGCTGGAAAATAAGCTGTGGGGTTTTTTTTTTACAAGTCCTGTAATTTATTAAGATCATTTGGGTTTGTGTTCTGTTTGCCTGTGCACAGAGGGCAGGGAGGAGTTGGTGTTCTGTAAGAATACTTCACAAATAATGCAAAAAAAATTGGGAAATGGAAGTGCTTGGAAATATGGAAATAGAGGGTAAGGAGTGAAGAAGATATGAACTAAAAGGGTGTGGAGAAGGAGCAGATTGAAACGAAGAAGCACGTGAAGGAGGAGGTTAAAACAGGATTAATGGAAACCTGACTCACATGTCAACCTGGGAGAATAAGCAGGATTGGCATTAAATCTCCTACCCTGAAATGAAGTGAGCCTCTAGAGGAAGGGGACTGGCTCAAATACTTTGCTGTGCAGCTGTTCATTCATCTGGAGACTTGGATTCACCAGGAAGAGGCTCCCACCCAGCTGTGGGTCTGCTCTGCAGGACAGGTGATGATGCTGAACCTGAGCTCTGTGAGGAGCAGAAATGCCTCAGCACTGTGCAGCCTTATGGGAGGGAGGGAGAACTTGCCAGAGCTGAGCTTATTTTTTTAATTTGAAGACTACAGTGATCTGGAGGATGGTAAGTGACTGCTGGATTTGAGGATGGGGAGTGGGTGGGGTTAGCTCGTGATCACTAAGCAAACTTTGGGTTTGGTTTTATTTTCCTCTTCACAAGGTCATTTTAAATCTTTGGTGGTGTAATTGAGAGTCCTCTGAAGCGGTTGCTCCATTTCTGCAGGAAATTTTGTGTCTTACAAAGTGACCTGAAGGGTGTGAGGCCCGTTGGGTCCCTTCATGGATTGGGTACACCTTGGCCTGTCCTTCAGAAACCCACAGTTCCAGCTTTCTCAATCTGCTATGTTCATGGCACTAAACCTAATGTACTCAGTTTTAGATGCCATGAAAAATTCCAAAACACAGGAATACTCTTTGGATTAAGTTCTCATGGCAATAACTATCTTAGTTCATGTTAGCACTTGAGTTGAACCACTCGTGGAATCCAGTCTGAGGTGATGATTTTTTTTCTGTTCAAAGGAAAACATTATCTAAATAATTGCTTATCTAATTTTAAGTGCAGGTAGCAGCTCTTCTCCTTTGCCCTTCTTGTCCCAGGAGCAGCAGGGTGGATAAGCCAGCCATCAACACTCTTCCACAGGACAACAGAAAGGTAGGAGCACCTTCCCTCTCCTGATGTTCTGCTGGAAATTGGCTTCTAGGCATTATTTCTACCATCACCTCCTCTGTGACAGCTGTAAACGGAGAGAGATTTCTGTTTTGCTGTCTGCATTGGAGTATTTTCTCTCTGGACATCAAGGCTGGCATGTTGTTGATTTTTTTTTTTTTTCCCCTGGTGTTTCTACACCTGTTTCAGGGAGGGGAGGGAGTCAGACCTCCTGCCAGTTATGTTCACTGCTTTGCTTGTGTTTTTTCCCCTCCATTCTGATTTCTTTTGGTGGTAGTAGATTTATTTCTATACCACCTCTTCTGCTTATCTTAGAGTGGGGAAGCAGCTGTGTTTGCCTCTCTTCTTTTCTCTTGTGTGGGGCACTGCTTACTCTGTGTCAATAATACAGCCCTCAGTGTGTGTGGAAACCTTGGTTTCTACTTTTATTCTATTAGCTTTATGTCCCTGTGCCCTGTTTTCCTTTCAGATCTCAGGACTGCACTATCCCTTCCCCTCTGTTACCACACTGCCAGAGAGAAAAAAATCTTTAACTTTGCAGCGTGGCTTCTGGAAGACCTTTACGTGTTATGTAGTGGTTCTTCATCCACATGTAGCCCAGTAGGAGGAGCTTGGCTTCATTCCTCTGTGTTTTTCTGCCTTCCCCATATTCTCTTATCTCTGCAGGGCTCTGTTCCCACATTCTCTCCCCTGACCTGGCTGTGCATTATGAAACTTCATGTAAGGGGCCAACCATGGGGCAAAAAATGTTAGATATCTCAGCTTATGTCCTTTAGTTAATGTGCCAGGAAAGCAAGATGAAATGCAAAGTTGAGCCATCTCTCAATAGTATCTTTGAGAACAGCTTAATAAAACAAAATTAATTGTTTTGATACTTCAGAGTCAAGATGTTTTGAAATTTTATTTGTAGTTTATTTGTTTGTAACTGAAGTCCATTCTGATATGGGATGAAACTAAATCTGAGGCTCCCTTGCAGCAGTCCCAAATCCTGCTCATCTGCACTGCTGCTTCCCCTCTGTGAAGTGAGAGGACCTTGGAGCTGAGGCTGGAATGCTGGCTGAGCCACAGGCTGTGGCAATTCTCACCCTTGCCATGCCAAAGCCTGTCCTGGTCCCAGCTGAGCAGCTCATCCCTGCTGTGAGGAGTCAGCACCCACGTCCTCTGCCTACCCCTGCCCTCCCCTGGTTGTGTGGCCTCAGTGTGGAGTAATGTGAGGCTTTTGTGTCACCTCTGTGCTACAGAAGAGATCTTTGGTTGTCTTGTGGCCTGTATGGGAGTTTGGGTCCAAGCGATACAGGGTCCAGTAGCTCTGAGCTCGTGGAATCAGAGAACAAGTATTATCAAGTCCAACACCCTGTTCCTTGCAGGACTAACTAAAACTAAATCATATGACTAAGAGCATCATCCTGATGCTACTTTAACTCTGGCAGGTCTGCTGCCCTGATCACTTCTCTGAGGAGTCTGTTCCAGTGACCAGCTGCCCCTTCAGTGAACAACCTTTTCCTGATGTCCAGTCTCCTTCGGGGGGTCAGAATTGTTCCACCCCAGTAATGTAATTTTAGAGCATGTGTGACCATCTCAAGAGAGCCACAGCTGCCAGTGCTGGCCTGTTCAGCTGATCTTCCAACATACAACATTCTTTGAAAGCTGACATTTTAAAATTTTTCTTCTTCTTGAAGTGTTAAACCTTCTCTCCTGTCTCTCACTGAAACCCAAAACTGTCTGTGAGGCTGCTGGAGCCAGAGTGGGAAGAAAGAAATGCTGTTTGGGAGACAGGCATCACAGCAGCAGTGGCTGTTGCAAAAAAAGCTTCCTCACGCTGTGTTTTGTTGTTCTTAAACCTGGATTTAGGAAGGATAGAGGGGAGAATGGACTAAGAGGTGTTGGTCTGTTTAATTTGTCCCTTTGTGTGCACAGTGGGGCTCTGCAAGTTTTGGGGCTGTTTCTTGTCCCCAGAGGAGGCTGTTTGCCCCACAGCCTTCCCTTGACATTTATTCACCTTAACCCCACCTCACCTGTTCCCAGGGCTGCCCTTGTCCTTGTCATCCCTATCCCAACCTCACTTCTAGTCAAGAGCACAAAGGAGCCCTGGCAGGTCTTGGATATCCATCTGCTTTTCTATCAGTCTGGTGGAGACAGGAGCTGTTGTTCTACCAGGTGTCCAAACTCATCAAGGCTCCCTCTTTGCCTGGAAAGAAAGGAACCGTGGAGAGATGTCCCAGAACCAATTCCTGGATAAATAAGCTCCATGGTGTCAGGATAAACAGCTCCTGCTGGAGGACACAGTTAAGGTTCACCTGGGTTGATGTTGCCAGTTGAAGATGGTCATTGTGAGCTCTCCACTGCTGTGACTGTGGCATTTGAGTGTTACAGAGAAGCCAGAGAACACCAGCTTGCATTTGAAACATTTTTATAACACCCATTTTGCTGTAAACAATTCATTGAAATTACTTTCTAAGTCTTAGGCAAGTGGATTTTTGAAGGTTGCTCATTTTACTTATCCACCCAAAGTCAATTTGAGTATGAATATATAACATTTTACTCATAATAGCAAACAACTTCAGAGAAGAGACATTTATTCTGGAGGCAGAGATTCAAACTAGACAGCAATGATGCATTACAAATATATAATTATTTGCACTAATATTTGAGCAGGTGGAATGGATTAGTACATGGTCAACATTGCACTGCTGATAACATGTATTTTTCTATATTAATATGTACTGTGCAACATGTATTAAAATTGTCAATAATTCATTTTAACAGAGATAGCAATATTTATATTGCTGTGTTCTAGAGACAGCAGAGTGAATTGGTAAAATGTGTAAAGCTGAGCTAGATTTAACTTAACTTTGTTTCCCAGTGTGTGTGTTTTTAATTTCTCATTAAGAAAAAAAAAAATTAACCTTTCAGCCCAGAAAGATTCTTGTTCTTCTGTGGAATTTCTGATCCAACTCCATTCCTGCTCTCCCTGGCCTGTTAGGAATTAACTTGAAAGGAGACCTCCAAGACCCAGCCCAGCCTCTGGTAATAATACTGGGATACAACCTCAGTTTCGATGTTTAATAGGTGGATTCTTTCTGTGGATGTTCCCGAATTAACTGGAGACTGCTTTTTAATTTATTTTTTTTTTTATTTTTAGGACCTATTGTGTCTTCTGCTATGTTACTTGTTGTTTTTCCTTCTTAATGCATTTTTGGAAGCCTCTGGGGATAAAATTAGTCAGTTTAACCAGTGAATGTATCTTTTTATAAAGAGTGATCAAGGGAATAGGCTGCACTCTGGGCCTTATCACTGGAAAATCCAGGGATATGCAGAAAGTGCAACACGGGGTGATCCACTAAGTTTTAGAGGGATATCTTAAACTGACAGAGGGCAGGTTTAGATGGAATATTAGGAGGAAATTCTTGGCTGTGAGTGTGGTGAGGCCCTGACACAGGTTGCCCAGAGAAACTGGGGCTGCCCCATCCCTGGAATTGTTCCAGTCCAGGTTGGACAGGGCTTGGAGCAACCTGGTCTAGTGGAAAGTGTCCCTGCCCCTGGGAGGGTGTTGGAACTGCATGGTCTTTAAGGTCCTTTTCAACCTAAACCAGCCTATGATCTTAAATCATGTTGTCTGCAACTGTCTCTTTACAACTGTTCTGTTCTGAGATGCAGAGCTGGGGTTATATTAAGAGAAATAAGTGGATTTTGTTGCTTTTCCCTCCTGGGGTCACCTGTCTGCAGGGAGGCAGCTGTATTGGATGCAGCAGCAGTTCGAAGCAGCCAGAATCCTTGCATCCCTCTGAAGGTTTTAAAATAATGTTCCTGACCAGCCAGACACAAGTTAAACCGGGCTAGTGAACCTCTCCATTTATTTGTCCCTTTTTTTAATACACGCTGAGATATATTAATATCAGAAGTGTCTGTGGGGGTGGATTGCTCCTTCCTCTTGTCTAGGCAACTCCTTTATTCTGAAATAACCATGTTACATTTGAAAAGCTTCTTTAAATGTGTAAGGACATCCTTCTGTGGTGTCGGAGCATCTGCCATAAATGTCTGCGTGAACTGAGCCCCCAGTCGAGACTAAAGAAAAGAAAGTCTAGCTTAGCTGTTGAGAATCAACTTGCTGGTTTTTAATTTACTTTTTTTTTTTTTTCCCCCCCTTCCTGCAACAGTGAGAGCCTTAAATAGTAATTTTGAGGCAGAGCTTGAAGTCCAGGTCTTCTGAAGGAGACCAGAAATAGCTGGCTTATGTTGGCTCAACGTACAGGGCGCTGTGCCAAATTCACTGCTGGTGTGAGCAGCTGTAACTTTGCCAGCTTCAATGGAAATATGAATTTTTAAAAGTCCATAAGCACGTTAGACACATATCTTTGTCTTCCCACAATTAGTTTTGTTGCTTACATAGCATGAGGCTTTCTGTAGTGCATAATCCAATGCCTAAATATAGTAATTCCAATGCACTTGAGATCAATTAGATTTGTACTTTTAAACTCAGTTTTGTCTATAAAGATAATGTTATGTTGCTGAAGGGATTTGGTATTTAAAGTGTCTGAACAAGTCTAAGTGGCTCTTGGGCATTATAATTTTTATTTAGCTGCTTTTAGCCCAATCACTAATCAAATTAAAACCTACCATGACTGGTGCATAACTCAGAGCAGACGGTGGAGCGTGTTTAGCTGATGGCACTTAGTTTTTTTTTTTTGATGAGAGGGGTGCTAAGGTGGTGCTTTTGTTAGCAACAAAAGAATGCTCTTCTCTGAAAATTGAAAAATAGGTAAAAGTGACTTCGGAGGAACAAAAAGATGTAAGTTCAAGGTTGTGGTAGTCCCTACAAAGGTAGGCAAAGGCCTCTTTGAAGTCCTTACACTACGAGGGCACTTTGCTTTAAAGGAAATTACTTTATTTGGTCTTTATAAGTAACAACCCTGTAAGAATAATGCTGCTGGTTGTGTGTAGGGAGGAGGGGGGAGGGTGTGAAAGAGCTGTCAGCTTCCCTCTGGGAAATTATTCCAGAATGTACCCTCGGATCAGACCACCAGAGGGAGAATTCCTCGTGTGGCAGCGACGTGATCCAAAACGTGGTTTGGTTCCCATTTAAGAACGTCAAGAAAGCCCAAACTGTTCTTTGTGCAACACGTAATTCCCTCCACGTTGGTGTTTTCCATTCAGACCCCACTGTATGAGGTAATGAACAGGAAGGTGGGCAGTTTTCTGTTTTGTTTCATGTGAAAATGGTACATTTAGCAACGTTAGGGGCCTTGCTTAAAAAGAGAAGGCAGGAAATAATGATTCAACGGGAGTGCTTAGTGCTCAACTGTTCAGTCACGTTGTGAGGGCAGAAATCAACAGCAATATCTGCTAAAGAAGAGAGTTCATCCTGGTTCTTTATTTCCAGGGCTGAATAAGGTCCTAATCAGGCTCAGGATGTCTGCTCTTTGAAACTTGTAAGAGTCTGTCAGCTTGGTTTAAAAAAAAATGGCATGAGTTATATATTGTGCTGTCAGACACCCTCTTACACTTGTCTCCAACTTTGAATTGAAGTGCGCTTGTTTTTAATTGTCAGTGCCAGAAAATTGCTTCATGCAAAAAAAAAAAAGACAAGGAAAGGCTCTTCTTCTTGAACATTCTCTGCATAAAATAGGCACAGAAAGAACAAGATGTGCTGAGGAAGCTCAGGGGGAGTGACATAACACTTTCAAATTTTTTGGTTTAATTTAGCGGGATGTTATTTTTTTGGATGTCGATCAGCGTGGATTCCAAGGGGAGATGGAACAGAGCCAGTTCTGTGATGAAATAAGATTGTAGAAGACAACAAAGCTACTCTGCACTGCCACACAAGATGTAACTGGAGCCAAACGAAGCAAAAGTGGAGCAGTTCTCCAGGCATGGAAACATCATGGGGGACTGATACCACCAAAGTCCCATTGTGTGAGTTTAAATGGGTACTGTGCTAGTTGAGTAGGCTCCCTAAGTCATGGACTAAGAGAGAAGGGAGCTGTTCCAAAGTCTGATTCATCCTGGCATAGAACTAAAGTAGGACAGATGATTTGCTTCCTAGAAGAGTCTCAGTTGCTTCATCAGTTCTGAAGGGAACCAAGCCACTTGTTTCAGAGCAGCTAACATGAGATGCCTGATGAGTAAGACAGCTCACCTACTTGTAGAGGCCAAGAAAACCATGGATACTTGATATTTTGACCCCTGAAAACTGTCTGTGATGAATTTCAGGGCCTTTCAGCTTGCATGGCTTATTGGGATTCCCTTTACCTGTCAAATGGAATAATCTAGAGCTGATGTTTCACTGGTAAGTCTGGTGGTGGACTAGAGAGCAGAGAATTTGATAGCAGGCAAATGCTTCCTTTCTCTGTTCAGGAGTTGTCTTTAGGAATTCTGCACAGTCCCTCTGTCTGCTGTGGCACAGCACTGCTTGTGGATTTATCTCCCATGGCAGTGCTGTGTGAAGAAGCACGTTGGTGCACATGAGGATGCAGCCATGAAAACTGTGCTTCCTAAATTGCTTTGATCTTGGTCTCTTTGGGGATCTCAAAGCCAAGGGATGAGCCTCTTCTGGAAGAACCATTCTGTTGTGACTGATGAAGGAAACAGGCAAATGGAGGAGCAAGAGAAAGGAGGTTAAACTGGACAAAAGGCTTGGACTGAAATCTGAAAAATGCTTCCTTTATTTCTCTTTGCTTTACTCTAAACAAGTCTTTGATTTCTTTAATCTGACAGTGGCTAACTTCAAACAAAATGAGTTTTCTTCTAGCTTGGTTCCCTTCTGCTTGGCATCTCTCTCCTTGCACACCTGCTGGTCCTTGGCAGAGCAGAACAGGCCCCCTCTCATGTTGCTCCCCCTCAGATCCCAGCTCTGCCTGCCTGAGTGGCAGCTGCTGTCTGACCATTTGCTCCACTGATGATTGTGCACTTGTCTGAGGCTGCAGGATGAGGTACAGTGCAAGTTAGACAATCTACAGATGCCATCCATCTGTTCCAGCACTGCCTTCTTGGAGAAATGGACTTTCTTCAAATGCCCTTGACAGTTTCTTTTCTGGATCTCTTTTTCCACGCTGAACACAGTGAACTTCCCCTCGCAGGTGGAAGGTGCAATGCTGGGCCTGCTCTGAGTGACTTCTCAGGCTTTTTGGTATTTCAGAGCTACTCTGGCAGTCTGGGGTGCATCTCATGTCTGTCTGCTTCCTTCAGGGATCTGTTTAGGACCTTCCCTCGAATGTCCTCACTGCTTTCACCCTCTTCTTTTCTGGGATCCGTCTTCTAGCTGAGGCTTATCAGGTCATAACAGAAATCATGTCTGTTGCCCTTCACAGAGCAGCTGAAGAATTAAGAGATCTTTTTCCCCTGTGCAGCAGTGAAGGGCATTTCCAGCCATCATATTTGCCCTTCTCTGTGTTATGAATTGTGAACCACAAAACATCTCTTTGTCCCATCAAAGGATCACTTCCCGATCAATTTGTTTTTTCCTAAACCGGTTCCCTCAGGTTTAGGAGTTTGAGAGTCTCTGAAGCTGAAGGCTACCACCAACATCAAGGAGAAATTATTTATCTCCAGGAAATCCTGAGTTTGGCTGGACATCCTCTCAGATGCCCAGTCTCTCCCAGGGTACTTCCATCTGACCTACTGTTCTCTTTCAACTCTGCCTTGGGTCTACCTTACCTGGAGGCAGTTTTTATCCTCAGCACTCCCTCCCCTCTTTTCATCCTTCCTCCCAAGCCACCAAACACTCCTCGGCCAAGGCATTTTTGGCAGGATAGACAGGAGCTATTCCAAGAATAGGATCTTTATCAGCCCAGCAGTTGCTTGTCATCTTGTCCCCTCCTGACTCACAGGTGGCTTTGAGCTTCCCTGTCTGGGAACACAGGAGGCAACAGCTAACAGAGCCTCATTGATGAACTCAGTAAAACAGCAGAATTTGGAATGACAGGATGGAAGATCACCTTTTTGCAGAGAAGCAGCCTTCTTATTCTGCAAAATCCTGGAAACTGTGGTTGACATCAGCCTTGATGGAATGAAACAGGGGTTGTGTCCAGCCCAAGGCTGCCTTGTTGTGTTCAGTGTTGTTGCCATCACTGTTTGTCTCCCCTGCTTGTTGAGGGTGTGACATAGGCTCACTGTGCCAGTTTATAATCTGTGAGTTTAATCTTTCCTGACTGGAATTTTAATCTTTCCTAAATGGAATTTTTCCTTAGGGTAGCCTTTGCAATTGGAATATTCAACCAGGGCTGCACTTGCATGGCAGGTATAGGTTTTACTGCTTATATTCTCAGATGTGTGATAGACACAGGATAATTCAGATTGAAAGGAATCTCAGAAAGTCATCCACTTCCCCCCACATAGCTACTTTTAAAGCAGGATCAGCAGAGAATTCAGGCCATAAAGAACACTGCATTTATTTACTGATTGTGTGTATCTAAGCCCTGTTTTGTCAGGGTGGGTGTTAATTGCTTTTATTGTGCAGCTTCTTGAACACTGGAATAAACCAAGTTTGGTTTCCTGGGGAATAGTGTCCAACAGGTTCCTCCCTCTGCTTGATGATCTTAGAGGTCTTTTCCAGCCTAAATGATTGTATGACTCAAAACTCCTTTAAATCACTCTGGAGCACCCTCTGTGCTATACCATGTCCCCCAAATTTTGGTTGGTTGAGTGTCCACCTGTATTGTGGATCCTTCTGAGATACACACAACATCCCTTATATCTCCCATATATTAACATATGATCTAACTGGACACCAGTTCACACATTTGAGTTGATAATCAGGGGGATAAACAACAAACTACTGCTGAGCTCACTCTGTAGCCTTTGTTCAGTGATAAACAAATTTATACTTCTGAACTTTGCATTGAACTTTTCCCACAATTTATTGGAACATTATTTTATTTTAATTTATACCTTTGCTCCTTTTGGTTAAAATGTGTTAATGGGCCATCCCTAGAAATTAATGGGATCCTAGAATGGTTTGTTGGAAAGGACCTTAAAAATCATCTCATTCCAACTCCCCTGCCATGGGCAGGGACACCTTCCACTAGACCAGGTTGCTCCAAGCCCCATCCAACCTGGCCTTGAACACTTCCAGGGATGGGGAAGTTCAGAGAGAAGAATCAGCTTGGATATATCCATGACAAGACCCTGGGCTTAGATGCTGGTTTCAGTTTAGGAAAAAGCTTTAGGTTTAGTCCCTAACAGAGGAAATAGTGAAGTTGTTTTCCACCTGCCAGCTGACATCACCTCCACCTCACCTGTTTTAAAGCTCAGCTGGTCAACTCTGCTTGTAAGAGACCTTCAGTCAGACACTGGCTGAAATATTTGGGGTTTGCTTGGCCAGATGAGACAGAGACACTGAACTCCCCAAGGAAAGTGGCCCAGGGTTATCCTGTGCAGAAGTCCGAAGGCATAAATCTAAAGTCACTGGTTCCCAGGCTTGAGAGATTAATCTTTATTACAGTGTCCTGGAGCAGCTCAGAGCTCAGTGTGGATTTGTTATGCAGATTTTTACCTGAAATTCTTCATAAGAGTGCTCTGCTCTATGGCTACCTTCCCAAATGTTATTTATATTCCTCTTGTCCCAGAAGTCAGAGGATACCATGAATGAGGGGTTTGTTTGGTGAACAGGCTCATGTGACAGTGAAAGATGGTTTTGGGAACCACATCATGCAGAAAGGAAAGTGTTGTTAAGCTGTAGAGTAGTTGTGCCCTCTAGAAAGATTCCTATGGGAGTGGGACACTGAAGGGAATGTCTCTTCCCTCTTTCTCCTTGTCCAAGTGGGATCTGCTGCTGTGCTTCTCTCCTGCTTTCTGTCCGTGTGGTGAGTGAGGCTTTCTTGGTCTGTGTTTCTGATATTCAGGGTAGCTCAGGTATGACTTGTATGAAATATATTATATATATTCCTTTTGTATAGGAATACAAAAATAGCTTTAAATCATATTTAGAATAAGTTCTTGGTCTGAGATGGACACTAGTCATTTTTGATGTTCCTAGGCAAGGAAGAAAAAATATTAAATACTGCCCCAAGCATTTTAGCCATTAAGTTTTTGATTCTCCAAGGGAAACTTTTCTTCCCCACCCTCATCCTTCTGTGAAATTTGGGGTTTTTTTGCTGAGGTCAATACTCAAAGGAAGAAAGGTGCCTCGCTCACAACCCAAGCAGAGAAACAGTTAAGCATCTTAAGCTGTGTAAGCAAAAAAAGAGGGGAAAGAAGTCGCCAACATATTATTGACAAAAGGCAGGAAAATGACAGGCTGTTTGGGGTATGCAAAAAATTTTTCCTTTCATACATATTGACAGTCAGAGGGGGGTTATTATTGAGAATATGGGTAAAGTTACTGCCAGTTTCTGCTGGTACTCATGTTTAAAAAGAAACTATGGAAACCAGGAGTAGGAATATTAATTAAGTTCAAATTTGGAATGCCTTTGCCAGGAGTGGCTGCATGAATTCAATGAAGCAGCCTGTTGGGTTGCAATTCACTATGTTGTTTGCAATTTAATAGAATGCTGAACTTTTCATAAATTAACATGTTGTTTCAATAATCTGATTAAAAGGTTATATGTTGATAAGATTAGCCTTAGCTGAGGTTTTTCCCCTTCTTGCTTAAAGAACCAGTGTATATTTTCTTTAGTCAGTTTGCAGCCATAAACTGTACCTTAGGGGCAAGATCACTGGCTCCTTTAGATTTTGAAAGTGCAGATGCAGTCAGTGCAGCTTCATACCAGCTGAGGGTATGGCCCTTGTCCTCAAGTTTTGGTGAGCATCTCAATTACAAAGATATTCAAAAAATATTCATTTTGAAGAAGGTTTTAAGTAGCTGTCGAAGTTGATTTAATCCTATTTTTGTGGACTAGGATAACAGGGATACTTTATTCTCTTCTAGTTTATCTTTTTCTTCCTTATGACTTGACTGTTACATACCATATGTTCAAAAATGTTCTAAAGGTGTACAAATGTGTGTATAAATATACATATATACAGAGAGAGAAGGGGAGACACACTCATAAACAGAGGCAGGAAGAAACCTTTGCTTGGAGAGGATCACATCCAAGGACATTTGAGGTATCTGCAGTGGAAACCTGAGTAGACTCAGGGGAGATTTAGATTGGACATTAGGAAAAATTTCTTCACTGAAAGGGTGGTCAGGCATTGGAACAGGCTGCCCAGGACAGTGCTGGCATCACCATCCCTGGCAGTGTTCAAAAAAATGAGTGTGGATACGTCACTAGGGGACATGGTTTAGTGGTAATTTTGGGTTAATGGTTGGACTCGATGATCTTGGAGGTTTTTCCCAACCTAAACAATTCTGTGATACTAAGACTCAGCACCACAGCACCCAGTTTAGAAACTTGGATCCACAAAAATATTGTGCCATAATCTGGTGTATTTTAGTGCTCTGCAAACATTAACTGAGTCCACAAGGATGGACGGTGAAGGATGGGATGGACTCGTGTTGTCTCAGTAGCCAAAGAAATGGAAACACAGAACACCAGCAGGAAATGCCTTCAAACAGAGCAAACAGGTCCTTGTTTGTGTAGGCAGGTACCTCTCTGCAGGATTCCTTGTGTAGTTTCTCTTTTACATGGGGCGAGTCCCACGGCTGTTCATCCGTGTCCTGCTCTCCACAGAACTTGCATGTGCAGGTACCTCGGTTGGCACAGCAGTTGTTGGGCAGAAACAACCAAAAGCCTAAGAATGGCCTGAATTTTATATCTGATAAGGAAAACACACATACCTGGAAAATCAGGTGCTAAGTTATGAGTCAGAGCCCAAACAGCAGCCAGGTCTGTTAACCACCCCCATAAAATATTCCCGGTTTATGGCCCAATCCTGAGCTCGGCTCACTGAGCTGGCACATACATTCAGTGTTAATATTTATTGACCAAATTTCCCTATCCCGTGGTCTTTTCTGACAGCAGAGACTTTCTCACTTTGTCCAAGTGTCTTGTAGCTCAACCAGGAGAATGTGGGAGAGGTGGGGATCAGATGTGGAAGGCCGAGTGTTGGCTGTCTTGTGTGCAGAAGGACAGGTGAGTTATCTATGGGATGCTGCTCTGGTTTTAGGAGCACAATGAAATGCATTCCAGGCAATTCCCTCACAACCCTTCACGTGGAAGTTGGTGATTCAGGAAGGCTGCCAGGTCTGTGTACAAGCAGAGCAGCTGCTCTGGTTTTTAACTGCCTTACATCTTTGTGATGAGAACGAGGACTGTGTTCAGAAAGCACTTATTAAGCCAAAAATAACCCCCCATTTTTCTGTGAAAAGCAAGTTATAAATATAATCGCAGTCAGCAGTAGATCTCAAATCTAAATTGCATGCTTTGCTGAGACTTTTTTTTCCTCCCCAAACAGAGGCTAACAGATGGCAAAGATGCACTTCCCAGAGATGGCAGAAGGGAGGCAGCCTTGTTTCAAGTAATGCTGCTTCTGGGCTATAATCCAAAATGCACAGTAGGCAGAAGTTAAAAGGAAGTGCTTGCTTTTAGGTTTTTAAACTATATCCCTTAATCCTGGGTGATGATTGACAATCATGATTTAGAGTATGAGGTGCCCCTTTCTAATCCGGCAAGTTTGATGTTATTTGCGTATCTAGTATGGCTTTATTCAACTAAAACTAAATGGGAGCCTGTGCAATTGATGCCACATTTCAGAGATGAGTCCTGGACTGGGAGTCTATTTACAGATTAGTGGATACACAGCTCCCATAGTAGTGGCCTTTTTTAATGCTCCTGTGTGTGTAATTTAAAGACTCCAAAAGGCAAATTTACAATTAAAATGTTTCTTGCTGGGTAAGAATACTAGTGGGAGACTTTTTGCATCATTTAATTCACCGTGAAGGGAAGCAATATATGAGATTATATTAATCCCAGTTTGATAATTATGGTAAAATAAGAATACATGTTTGTATTTAATAGTGATAAAAAAGCTATCGTTTATTGGCTTTGTGTTTTTATTATAACATATGTGCTTGATCTTAATTTCAACAGAAATGCTCCTCCTCTTGCTGAAGTTTGCAGTAAGTGAATGTAAAATGAAGAAGACAAAACAGTTAATGAGTATTTGCCCAGGGTTTGTTATTTGTAAAGGTGAGGTGACACTTCTTATCTCCTGCGATCAGCAGCTTTTAAATCAATTTTGCTTAAAGAAAAGGAGTAATAGATCATGATACATTAGAAATGGCAAATAGAGGGAGCATCTGGGGGGGGGGGGAAGCTGGATGTAACTTAAGCATGTAGAGCTTTGCAGCATCTTCTGCATTTTATAGGGTTTTCTGTTGATTTACCAAATGCAGACTAGCTAAGATGCACACTCTTGCTGATTGAAGCTTGGCATGTATATTTAGCATTAATCACAAGCAGCTGTGGTGGAGGGAAACCTTCTTTCTAGCCAGCCAGATTATATTAGATTAAAATGATCCATATGTAAGGTGTTGCAATACCTACTACTGGGGCAGGAGGGAAATCACATTATACTTGCAACTAGATTAACACAGGGATTGAGCTGACAAATAATTCTCTCCTGCTTTTTTTTTTTTGTCAGGTGGGAGAAACAAAATGTTGCTGCACCAGTGACCTGCCTCCACAAGGCCCAGCTCTGCAATGGCTTTGGCCACACGTGCCAGCTCCTTGAGATGATGGAGGATCCCAGAGCTCAATGTCATGGGAATCAGAATCATTTAGGTTGGAAAAGACCTCTGAGACCATCAAGTCCAACTGTTCACCGAGCACTGCCAAGCCCACCACTAACCCATGGCCCCAAGTGCCACATCCACACAGCTTTTATAAATCCCTCCAGGGATGGGGACTCCACCACTGCCCTGGCAGTGCTTCAACACCCTTTCAGTGAAGAAGTTTTTCTGATATCCAGTATAAACCTCTACTGGCACAATTTGAGGCCATTTCCTCTTGTCCTGTCCCTTGTTCCCTGGCAGCAGAGCCTGACACTCACCTGGCTTCCCCCTCCTGTCAGGGAGTTGTAGAGAGCAAGAAGGGCCCTCTGAGACTCCTTTTCTCAAGGCTGAGCCTCTCCAGCTCAGCCTGCTCCTCATCAAACTTGTGCTCCAGACCTTTCTCCAGCTCTGTTCCCTTCTCTGAAATTGCTCCAGCACCTCAATATCTCCCTTGTCGTGAGGGACCCAAAATTGAACCCAGGATTCAAGGTGTGGCCTCAGCAGTGCTGAACAGAGGGTCACTGCCCTGGTCCTGCTGGCCACACTATTTCTGATACAGGCCAGGATGCTATTGCCCTTCTTGCCCCCCCGGGCACAGCCTGGCTCGTGTTCAGCCACTGTCACCAGCACCCCCAGGTCCTTTTCCGCTGGGCCACTTTCCAGCCACTCTGCCCCCAGCCTGTGGCACTGCAGGGGGTTGTTGTGACCCAAGGGCAGGACCCAGCATCTCATACTGTTGGTCTTGGCCCATCAATGCAGCCTGTCTCAGATCCCAGAGCATTCTTTATGAAGTGTTTGAACCCCCGTTACAGAATCCCGTCTGCAGGGAACACGGCAGCCTGTAAACTGCAACGGGCCAACTGGTGGGTGATGTTGGGTGTGTAGTTTTGCACCTTGGATGCTGGAGAAGCCACCTGTCACCTGGCTGGGGGGGGCCCCATTGTTCAGACACTGCCTGGGGATAACACCAGCTGGGGAAACAGGCTGCCTGGATGATAACTGGTGTACCAGACCTCGTGAGACTGTGCTACCACGAATGGGGCGTAAGCACGTGCTGTGTGCTTGCAAACCTCAGTTGTGAGGGCAGGAATGTTTTCCTTTGTGGCTGGAGACTGTCAGCAGAGAACAATACGTGATGTTTTCTGTACTGTCCCGGAGAAACAATAGCTCAATAAAATATTGTACAGAGCTGAGGAGTGGGGGGGCAGGGAGGGGCTGAACTGGATTTGCATAACACCAGTGTAGGAATTTGGCTGCCAGAGGGGCAGGGGGAAGCAGGGGGCCATAGAATTCACTCTCTTGATCGTGAATAGCACCGGGAGCTCCACGCTGAACTACTGGGATGGAGCCATGGTGGGCCTGGGCATGATTCCAGCGCACTCTGTCGCAGAGGAAATTCCTCTCCTCAGTAGTTTTGTGTGAGCAAAGTGGACAGGGCCGGGATCATGATTATGTGGAACTCCTGAGGAACCCATCTATATTGTCATCTTACTGGTTTTGCTGAGTTTTTAAATTTTGGGTTTTATTTTCACAGAGCCTCTAACAGCATCAGATTTTGGGACACCATTAGACAGTCTCTGAACCAGGTCTAAGGCTGTATTCTGGTATCCACTCTTTCCTACGCCCAAATCACCTCCTTACTAATTTACTGGTCTCATTTATTGAACATGAAGCCCAGAGCTGGCTCCTGCTCCCTGAAATTGAAATCTGGTGTCTTACACTCCTGCAGTGCTGTTCTGCCACCCTGTGCTGCTCTCCTACCTCATGAACCAGCTATAGGTGTCTTGAAAGTGAGGTCTTTGAATGTGAGAAGCGTTGTGGTGCTGTTGTGGGGTTTGGGTCCTGTGTCCCTGCAGCAGCCTGTGCTGTCCCTGAGAGAGACACATTGCTGGGCTGCAGTTGAGCACTTGGCTTTTCACAGTCCTCCAACTCAGCCAGTGAGATGTCACATGTTGGGACAAAAAGTCCTGAGAGGGCTAGTGTGTCACCTGGAAATTGGATCCAAAAAGTGAGTGTTTGCCACCCACACCAAGGCACTGGGGTGAGAACAGGGTGGCCACAGGAGCAAGGGGGCTTGATCAGAGCATCCCCAGCTGCAGTTTTGATGTTTATTAATAGATCTCTGCATGCAGGGATTGGACTAGATAGTCTGGGGTTGGACTAGATGGTCCTTTAGGTTCCTTTAGGTCACTTTCAACCCAAACCATTCTATGTGTCTATGATTCTAAGCAGGGTAGAACAACGAGGCTGTATCACTACCCATGGCTCGCTCCTGGATCAAGGGGAGAGCATGTTTGGGCCTCAGTCCAGCAGTTCTCTTTTGTGCCTTCCCTCCATGCTGCTGGTAACAGCTTTTTTCCTCTGCTCCTTTTCTTTCCCACTGGTTGGCCAAACGCTGACCACTTCACCCAACAGCCCCGTGCTTTCCTTTCTCTGCTTTGTGTGTGTACTGTGCCCCTCTCTTGTGGTCAGTCCATTTCCTTCACTAATCTGCTGCTCAGGTTGTTTTTTCTTTCTCCACCTGGCTTGTGTTGCCAAAGGCCTGGTGGCACAAGAAGTTGGAGTCCTACCTGTAGTGGGTTTATGTAGTTGAATAACATAAACACTAACATAAATAACATAACACTACCACACTCAGAGAGCTCTCTCTGCAGACATATTGTACCCTTTATATCACAAGACTTGTATTATGTATTTGAAGAACATAGTAATGTTTGAGATTGTCTTTATGTCTGCAGAGCTGGTATGGTCTCCAGCCAAATTCTATGGGTGATAATGCTCCACTAGCAGTTTATTTTAGCTTCGGTGTTATAACAGTAATGCATTTAATTGAAGTGCCAAAAATGGCTGGGTAGGAGTTTTTAAAAATGAGGCTCACGGAGGAAGGTTCACTTGGAAGCTAATCCAGGTGGACTGCAATCTCAGAAAGATTCTGGCCATCTTCCTACCCAGTCCTGTTAAAATGTCAACAGGAAAAGAAGAAATGGCCTCAAGCTGCATCAGGGAATTTTCAGGTTGGACGTCAGGAAGAATTTCTTCACTGAAAGGGGGGGTCAGGCACTGGAACGGATTGCCCAGGGAAGTGGTGGAGTCCCCATCCCTGGAAGTGTTCAAGAAGTGACTGGATGTAGCACTTGAGTGCTGTGGTTTAGTTGACAAGGTGGTGGTCATTCAAAGCTTGGACTCAATGGTCTTGGAGGTATTTTCCAACCTTAATGATTATGTGATTCCATAAATATGACACCATGGGACCATGTTTGATGCTTCAGCCCATTTACATGTTAAGAATGCAGGGAATACTTCGGTTTATACCAGGACTTAGAGGTCTGCAATTTATTTTTTTTTAGGCAGTGACTCCACTTTCTATGAGATCTTGGACTGTACCTGTAGCTTAATGTTGCAGTAATGTCGTTAAGTAAAAAGGCTGCAGCTGGTGATGCAGGGCAGGGACCTGGAAGCACTTCCAGTGAGTCAGGAGTGGAGAGATCTGAAAGGCATCAAGGTTTGGACTCCTGGTTCCACTCAGGAATCCTTGAAAATTAAATCTGAGCCCAGTTAAACCCTTTCCTGTTTAATGAATACTCTGGGTACCTGAAGCACATGCCAGTACACCTTAATAACATATTCCACAGCTTCTTATCTTTCCTTGTATCTCAGAGAAGGCCAGAGAGCTGTTATAGGAAGGATTAGCAGAACAACTTTGGGGCAGCAGCACTGTTTAGGTATGAAATGAGAAATGGAGCCTGTGAAACCTTTGTCCCTGCAATTACTGTCTCTCCAATATGTGTTTCTCAAGCAGAACTGGTGGGGAAAAAGCTTCCTGTTCCTATTTGAGTTTGGGCTGGTTTTAAGGATGTGTCTACCTGTAAAGCCATGTGTCCTTATGCCATAGGGCAATACAGTGGCATCTTCCATAAGATAGAAATAACAATTACAAGTGCCCAGAACAACTTTTACAGGTTATAATCTTACATATTCAGGAATCTGATCTCTCTGTTTATAAGCTTTGCTCTTGTGTTGAGAAAGGCCAACTCTGTGATGAAGAGCTGCTGTTTTCTCCAGATGTAGGTCACAACTTGAACAGGACTTGTCATCACTCTGAGATTAAATGCTGCTGCCATTCTTCCAGGATAACTCTGTTTTCTACCCTGTGTGCAAACCATCTGTTTCTTGTGAATTTGTAGATATAAACCGTGGTTGTTTGGACAATTGATGTCTTTAAAAGATGTCTTGTTCTGTACGTCTCAATGAGATTTAAAAAATCAATCAAAGCCTGAAAACTATATACTTTCCCCAACCCTAATGAATGCATGTCTCTAAGCAAAATTGCAGCTTGCATTATATTTTGAATTAATTGGCAAACAGTTACATAAAGAGATCATATTAAGGTCTCTGAAGAAGGAAGCTGGGTTAAGAATGAGCTTTCATCTCTAAATCTGCTTTTTCTGACTTTTTAAAAGCTTCATTTGTCAAGATGTAGTTGACTTCTGTTTTGTGTATAGATTTTCTGTCTTTGTTTTTCTTTTAAACAAAACATGTTGAGGGGAAGCCAATATAACATCAAAGCATTAAAATAAAGAGCTTTAAGGGAAGGAAAAGAGAGATGTTAAGATTAGGTGAAGGAGGGAAGGCAAAGGTGTGGAGGAGATATAAATCAAGTAAATAAAGACATGGCAGAGAACTACTCTAATGAGACACAGGCTAATTAAAGAAAAGGAACAAATTTAATTATTCTCAGATATTTTACAAGGCATGAGAATGAGGTTAACTGAAATCTCAGTCCTGCTGCAAATCCAAATTCTTTTTCTTTTGCTATTTTTTAATATTCCCTTATGAAGGCACTGAAAGCCTTCGTGAGTTCTGGCCTCATGAATCATGTGCTATTTTCCTTCTGGTGATGCTGTTCCAAGGTGAAGGGTCTGTAATGTTTTCCTGGCCCTGCTTTCCACTTGATGTTCAGGGAATCATATTTGACACCTGGGTTTTGAACAAGAAGAGTAGAACTCTGGGTTTTACACTTGTTCCTGGATGAAGCCTATTAGCCTATTTAGGACTCAAATTTTGGGTCACAGCATCAATTCCTATTAATCAAAACCTACCTAGAAATGAAGTGTAATTAGGACAATGGAGCTGGGGAAGGATCTGGAGCACAAGTCTTACAAGGAGCAGCTAAGAGAATTGAGGGTGTTCAACCTGGAGAAAAGAAGGCTCAGGGGGGATCTTTTTGATCTCTACAATTCCCTGACAGGAGGGTGGAGACAGGTGGGGATCGGTCTCTTCCCCCAAGTAAAAAGTGACAAGACAAGAGGAATGGCCTCAAGTTGTGCCAGGGGAGGTTTAGATGGGATATCAGGAACAATTTCTTCACAGAAAAGATGGTCGGGCATTGGAACTGGCTGCCCAGGGCAGTGGTGGAGTCACCATCCCTGGAGGGATTTAAAAGCTGAGTAGATGTGGCACATGGGGATGTGGGTTAGTGGTGGATGTGGCAGTGCTGGGGGATGGTTGGACCTTGTGATCTCAGAGGGCTTTTCCAGGCAAAATGACTTCATGATTCTGTGACCCATTCCTGCTATCCTGTGGGGGAACTAGCAACTTGGGCCTGGTTTGCATCTCTCAGGCTGTAGTGTGGCCTATTTGGATATTGTTCCTTGGCTAATCTCAGGAGAGGATGGAAAAAAATTGAAGCATGAGTGGTTTGGACCATGCTGAATAAAGGTGACAGTGTTACTGTTTCAAACATGAGCTGCAAAAACTCATCACCCAAAGTCATAGGTCTCCAGCTTTCCCTGTCCATTGATAAAAGTACA
This sequence comes from Chiroxiphia lanceolata, assembly GCF_009829145.1. Classification (NCBI taxonomy): domain Eukaryota; kingdom Metazoa; phylum Chordata; class Aves; order Passeriformes; family Pipridae; genus Chiroxiphia; species Chiroxiphia lanceolata. The sequence continues at coordinate 61,172,128 of NC_045642.1, forward strand.
GAGGCATGCACCATGAACTGGGGGGGTCTCCTGGGACCAAGCACCTGGAAGTTTGGCTTTGTAACCCCTGGTTCATCAGTGCTTAAATTCTTCATTAGGTTAAACATGTGGGTTGGAAGGGACCTCTAAGACCACCTAGTTCCAACCCCCTGCTGTAGGCAGGGAGACCTTCCAATGGACCATGCTGCTCCAAGCCCTGTTCAACCTGGCCTTGAACACCTCCAGGGATGGAGCAGCCACAGCTTCTCTGGGCACCCTGTGCCAGGGCCTCACCACCCTCACAGCCAAGAATTTCTTCCTAGTATTTGCTCTAACCCTGCCCTCTGGCAGTTTGAAGCCATTCCCCCTTGTCCTGTCATTCCATCCTGTTGACCAAAGTCCCACTCCAGCTCCCTCATAGGCCCTCTTCAGGCATCAAAAGGCTGCAGTAAGGTCACCCCTGAGCCTTCTCTTCTCCAGGCACTCTGGAAAAGAGGATCTTGATCTGCTTCACCTGAAAAGTAAGCAATTTGTAAAGATTTTATTTTGAAAATCAGGCACATTCCCACCCAAAGCTGAGGGGCCACACAGGCCCAGAGGCCGGAGCTGCCTCTGTAGATGTTAATGGCAAACCTTCTGTTCCCTTCCATGGTCCAGATCATTATGGACCTGTTTTTTTCATCACCAAAATGAAAGAACCATATGACAGGTTCAGATTTCAGACAAGATGCCTTTCTCCCCTTTCACACTCCTCACCCCCTCCTCCTTCCCTTCCCTTCCCCTCATCCTCCAAAGAAAACTCGTGTGCGCTCGCCTCTTGTGCCCGCCTTGGCACGGCATGAGAATACTCGGAGCAAAAGGAAAGAAAGGGAAAATCCTGAAAGCCATGCTTTTCCCAGTGGGTTGGCACCATCACTCCGGCTTTCATCCACGGAAGCAGCGTGCCAATCTCCCAAACAGATGTGACTCTAGAGCTTTGAGTGTCCAATGAAAGGGGCATTGCTCTCCAAACCGCGCTCTGAAAGCCGCCAAATGTACCAGCCTTCGGATTTTCTAGTGAGACACACACGGTTTTCTCAGAGCTTCGCTTCAAGGTGCCTGGATTTTGGGCTTACTTATTTATTTCCCCCTTTCCCTTTGTGCACTGACATTATTCCCACGTTCAGCATGTGATTTCTGCCTCGGAAGAATGTTATCAGACCAGGGTAAGTGCATGGCGAGGCCGTTCGCCGCTCCCTGAAAACCACCATATACATAACGCAGGGCCAAATGTATGGATGGGCTGAAATGTATTCCACATGCACTGGGAGCTCACGTGTATTGAAAACTCATGCAACAGCTAAAGTGTATTTTAATTTTCACGAAACCAGCCAGTCTTTCGTGCCGTTTGAAACATACAAAGCAGGAAAACGCGGGCGATTCCGTGCGCTCCGCTGAATCGGAAAAAGGAGGTGCTTAGTTGGCAAAACCACTTAATCCAGACATCTACAAGGGAAATCGTGTAAGTCCGACGATGCTTAGTGGCAATGAGTGCCACTTAATAGGGATTGTAGTTCTGCTTAACTGGGACACCTCCAGACGATTTAGGAGGCTTAGTGGAACGGGGTGAACAATTTGCAGACTTTATTCTTCTGAACGCATCCCTTTTCCTCATATGCAAAGAAAAAAAATTTCCCTGAATGGCCTGTGATATCTGGGGTGGTATTTGCTCCTCAGAATTTTGCAAAAGTTGCCTTGTGGCAACAATCTGTGTGGCCTGTGGGGGTGTGAGGCACAGGTTGCCCAGAGAAGCTGTGGCTGCCCCATCCCTGGAAGTGTTCCAGGTCAGGTTGGATGGGGCTTGGAGCAACCTGGAATAGTGGAAAGTGTCCCTGCCCAGGGCAGGGAGGTTGGAACGAGATGGTCTTTGAAGTCCCTTCCAACTCAAACCATTCTGTGATTCTGTGTGTTGATCACTACTTGCTCATGAGCCTGAGCTGAGAGTTGGCCACAGTGGATTAGCCAAATTTTTGTAGGAGTAACGGGATTTACTGTGATCATCTGTCCTGACACTTGGCAGATATTAGCCAGAGAATTTAATCCTGAAATTTCTCCATCAGGCCCATCAATGTTAGGTTGAAACACAGTTCGGCTTTTGTCATGGTAGGAGTCACAAAACTGCCTTCCTTCCTCAGTGGTGCCCTCCTGGTGCTCAAGCATTAAATCAGAAATTAAACCCCTTCAGACCCAGGAGCCCTGTACCAGGGTGAGAGAAGAAACAATTCTTAACTAATGAACCCCACTGAGAAGCAATGATGTAGCTGAACCATATTCTTCAAGACAGGAGCAATTCTGTTTACAACATTCTGGAGAGTTTTTTTTTTTACTAACCCGGCTTGGAAAACTGGGCACACCATGATATCCTTTGGCATAATTTCACCAGCTTTCACTAATATTGCTTAAGGGCTCCAATGGCATTGGAAGGCCTGCTCCACACAGCAAAAAGCAGATGCATGTTAAGAAACTATTTCCTAAATAACTTGGGATTTGTAAAGACTTAGCAGACAACCAAAAGGAAGCTGTATTATTCCCATTCTACACACGGAAAGCTGCACCTTGGAGGGATTAAACAAGTTATTCAAAACTCAGAAGCAGGATCAGGACTTGAACTCTTGTGACTTTGCTGCCTAGTCCTGTCTTAACTGCGAGTCTAGCTCCCTCCTGAGATAAGGAATGCTCAAGGTAAGATTAGACTCAGAGGCTGGGAACGAGCTGAATGCTGAGGCGTATGACAAGATGTTCTTGTGAATTTTTAATCGTTGGCTGTGTGGACATGTGTGTAAGGCAGTAACCTGAGGAATTCTGTCCTACATTTTGGAAGCTGTAGTAGCTTTGCAGCTCTTGGAATGAGTCTCAAGTGAAAAATCTGTAGTGCTGCATGTTCGCTGTCATGTTCCCTCTAGATAAAGCTTTAAACCCATGAACTTAGTGGCTGTTATTCCAGGAATTTCTCCTTGGAACCAACTGACAGTGTCCCTAATATTTGGCTAGAAAGAAATCTCTTCTGGAAAAAACTAAGATGGTGCAAGTTCACCACAAATTGAGAGCTGTCTGTTCCCTTTTTATACAAATTCAATGCTCTGTGATTTTTCTACCAGGAAAAAAAAAAATCAACATTTAGCAAATCCCTTACAAAATAACATCGAATCTTTTGGCAGTTTGAAGATAAAAATTTCTTTTCTCTTTTACCTGGTTCGTAGGTATCGGTTTCTTCTTAGAACTACCAGTGTGAGTTTAATTTCAGGAAATTAAAACTGTGTTCAGTTGTTTTAAAAAATACATAAAATTAAAGTGGGAGCAAATAGAGAGCTTTCTGTTCTCCTAAGGAGAGGCAGGACAGGGGAGAAAAGCATGAGTGAAAACTAATTCATATTTCTCCTATAAATTTGGTCTAGATCCATATTGTATAATACTTCCTCCTGTTCTTTTATTCATCTCAGGCTTGAAATGTTCTTTAAAGTCTGTCCAGTGTGAGGTGAAGTTCATATTTCTAAAGAAGGATTTTTACTTTGACTGGTGTGTCTTAAGGGATCTGCTACTGAAATAGAAGTAAAAGTCAAATGTTGTGCATGGCAGTCTGTAAATTCTTGCTCTGTAGTTAGCTGCTTTCACAGCTGGCACATACAAATTGGATGTTTTTTGGTTTGTGTGATTTTACTTTGCCCCTTGAGACAAGTCAGGAGCTGGACCTGGCTATCAGATCCTTCAAAATTGTGTGAAATTGTGAAACTGGGGGGAGAAATAACTGAAAATTTGGGAGCTGGTGTGTTGGAAATCAGCTGTAAAAAACTTGACTGTGTAAGCTGTTAACTATGTTGATGTAACCCCTCCTTTTGGAATGGTGTGAGTCATTTTATCTGTGATACAGCAAATATCCGAGGTTGGACCAGAATAATAAATCAATAGTGATTAATAGCACAGCATACTGGCTGTTTGGCTGTGAGGAAGCCTGAATCAGATGTTGATTCATCAGCAGGACGTGGAGACCCCTCATGGGACTGTAGCCACTGCATTAGTGCTGCCTGATGAAACAGAGGGAAGGAATCTCCATAGACTTCCATGTCCTCTGCAGGGCCAGGAGTTGGACTCCATGATCCTTTTGGGTCCCTTCCCACTCTCAGGATGTGATGATAACATAGTCCAGCTGGTGGCAATAGCAAAATTCCTATAGACTCTGAAGGGCAGAAATATTCTGCATCCAGTGGACAACTGATAGGGTCCTGATGGTAAATGTAATGCACAGAAGGGAGGGGCACAGGGATGGCTTGATGGTCTGAAAACTGCTGATTTCCTTACCCTTCAGTGGAATTAGTCCTGATTTCCACAGTGAAGTGAGGGACAGGTGTGTACGTGTGTAAGACTCCATACACATGTTCAGATGTGTCTTTGTCTAACTCTTAGTCCACATCATATCATGTAACATGCAACTGGCATTTGGTTTGATAATGAAAACAACGTTTTATGCTGTGATGATTATAATCCCATAGTTGACTGCATGGTCATTTAACAAATCTTTCACAAGCAGATCTCTGTCATAAAACTGTCCCTTTTCTCTCCCTTTTGCTGTTGCATTAATATGCTGATGAGACAAACTGAGCAGTCGAAACATGTGAACTTTAAATCCCTTAAAGTCTCTGTGTTTGAAAGTCAACTGTTTTCCGAGCCATGATGACAAAAGGTCTCCGGGTTAGTCCAGAGAATTTTTCGGGGTGTTTTTTTTTTATTTTGTTTTTTTTTGCTGTCATTTCTGTCCTGTTAATTTGAGCAGAAACTGTAATTAGATGTAAGTGGTCTTGTTCCCACAGAAATGAATGGCAGCATCTGGAGAGAGACAACCGTTCCAAATGCTCTTGGCTCCCGGCTCTCTACAAGTTACCAGTATGGAGCAAGGGCCGGAATCCAGACTTCTGTCGGCCTAATTTTATATCTGTGGAAGCACAACATTAAATCCAATATTCAAATGCCTTGCTGTGATGGGTGTAGGACAGAGTACATTCCAGACTTTTATGTTGCCTGCTCCTCTTGGGAGGCCAATTCCCACTGTGTCTCTGGGTGGGATTGACCAGGGCTCGGAAAAGGAGGGATGTTGGGCAGAGGCTTTTTGGAGGGTTTGGTTTTTTCCACCCTTTTCCTTTTCCATTACATTATCCAGTTTGACAGTAACTGGGCTCTGCTTCCCCAAACAGGAGCACGGCTGTGTTTGTAAACAGTAATTGAGCTAAAAGATGTTTTGTGTCAGAGCTGAGCTGGTTTCTTTCTTTGCTTTCCCTGCTCCTTCCAGAGGTGCCGCAGGTGTCTGCCTGGGAGTGCTGGGGCTCCACAAGGTCACACAGCTCCTTATCACCACTAAAATGTGTCTTCAATGAGCATTTATCGTAATCAGCACCAGGGTGCTGCATTTTTATCAAACTTTCTGTCCCCTAAAGGAGAATCAGACTTGAAGCTGATAGTGCTCTTTGGAAGTAAATATTTCCATTCAGCCTTCCCAGTTAATTGAAATGGAATTAATTCTTTTTCTTTCTTCATATTTTTAAAATTATCTTTCTTGTTATGTTCAGGAGGAACTTGCAATCTTTCAGAAGCATTTTCATCTCTGGCCAACCACTGCATGCAGCCAACTCTGCCTTGTCCTACCTGGCATTGCAGCACCACTCGTGTGATACTGTGTGTGAGGCCAACACGTGCAGGACAAACATGTTGGCACTTCCCAGTGCCTTTTATTAAACTTTTATTAGACTTTTCCACCATGCAAAGCCAATTCTCTTGCTTTACCTTGCTAACACTGATGCAAACAGAGTCTCCTCTCTGCTTGCTGCTGCTCTCCAGGGCTGAGTCTTTTTTCTTTAAATTATGCAAGGGGAGGGGGAAGGAATCTAGACCAAAATTTTTTGGAGCTGCCTGAAAGATTTACAGGAATGGTTCTCAGGAGTCTAATGGGGCTTGTGTCTCTAAACCCTTTCAAAACTCTCAAATCTCTGCCTTCTGCTGTTGTGGAGGCATCAGTGATGACCCAATAAATGAGGGGAATTGAGATTTACAGCTGAAGGGTTGTCTCAAACTTACTGTTGCGTACAAAAGCAAATACAGTGTTTCTTCCCCAAAGCCAGGGTGCTTACCCTGAGTGCTGAATGAAAGGCTGAGCATTTACAAGTAAATCTGTTATTCAGTGTGGGAATTAAATTAAATTATTCATCCTTTAAGAAATTTAGGAGTGTCAGACTCTTCCTTCCTTGATAATTTCGGTAATACGGTGGTAAAGTAACTTCAAACTCGTGACATGGCTGAGGTTCAGTGACATGTTTTTTCTGTGCATTTGACACTGTGAACTGTTTACATAAAATTGTTGTTATGCACTCACAAATAGGTATGTCTTGTGCACAGCAATTCATAGTGCTGGATTTAAAGAATGATTTTGCTACTGCAAATTATTTATACTCCCAGCTTTGCAGCCACTCAGAAATCATTGTTTGCTGTTAAAAATTGTCCTTTTTTGTCTCTGTCAAGAGCATGCTGTTATTTCTCAGTTCTCATGGATCTCTGGTTTTTTTTGTAAATGTTTGATTTTATTACTCTCTCTCCTGATTGTTCACTGGGACAAATGCCTGTAACATGGCCTTCCCAGAGGTGGCTAACTGGCCTTTCTTCAGTCACACTCATCATTTGCATTCTGTTGCTACAGTTTGGATTTCGTTATGCTTGCTATATTTGGCTGTTCCTTTTTTTTTTTCCCACACTTTCCCATTAGGCCATCTACAGACACACAGTCTGAAATCAGGATTCCTATCAATGCTACAGTTTGAAAGGACGGGCTTTTTTCCTTCTGTACATCCAGATACAACCATCCATGTAGGAACAAGGTCCCTGCTGTGTTCCAGCTTGGTGTTTTTCTAATGTTACTCATGGCATCTGAAGATGCCTGATCTTTACTGGCAGATGCCTGATCTTGACTGGCAAGACCTACTTAATGATCCATCAGAATCCATGATCACAACCAGGAGGAAGAGTAGTAAATAATTTTATTTTATTGCTTGGTAGGAGACTAAGAGTGTTCCTTTAAAATTGTTGCCTTGCACAAGTATCACTGGCATAGGGATGGAAGCTACCTTTAGTCAGTGGGAGCTAGATAGGCTTATCCAAGCCTATCTGTTGCTGTTTCTTCTGGCATCATGTTCTGGTGGAAGCTGGTTGTGAAGGGCAGGAGAGGATGTTTGGTGATGATAATGTAGATTACAAGAACAGAGAGATGGTCTAGGTGAGTAAACTCTTAATTATTTATTTAATGATACGGTGTGAATTTTTCCACGAATGGGTTTCTCTTCATGCTCTTTGCATCCCCTAAAGTGACTTCAAAAGAGATGGAGAGGGACTTCTGATAAGGGAATTGAGTGACAGAACAAGGGTTAATAAACTGGAGGAGGGTCAATTTATATTAGATATAAGAAAGCAGTTTTTTAACAGTGAGGGTGGTGAGGCCCTGGCACAGGTTGCCCAGAGAAGCTGTGGCTGCCTCATCCCTGGAAGTGTCCAAGGCCAGGTTGGAGGGGCTTGGAGCAACCTTGTCTAGTGGAAATTGTCCTTGCCCATGGCAGGGGTTTGGAATGAGATGGTCTTTAAGGTCTCTTCAAACCCAAACCCTTCAATGATTCATTAATAGGGTCCTATTTGTCTGTCTTTCCAATAGCTTGCCTGGGAAGGTGGAGAGCCAGGAGAAGGCATGTCAGGGATCCCCCAGGCAATTGCTGTGGAGGACAGCAGCTGTAAGAGTCCTGACCATTTGTCCTGTCAGAGCAGATGTCAGAGCCAGAGGGCCAGAGATGTGGGAATCCAGATGTTCCTACTGCAGAGGAGCTTTGCCAGGCTCCAGTTTAGTCCTGCACAAGGGAAGCAGAAGGTGGCCTGAAGCCCTGTGAACCTGTGCCTGGGCTCAGTCGTACCATCCCACCTGCCAGGCAGGCAGGGGAGAGGAGGAGCATGGAGAACACCTAAACTGTCATCTCCAAGAGCCTCCGAGGCTTCACAAGAGAAGTGATCTGAAATCACTTCTGCAGATAACTTGCCTCTAATTAAGAACTTCCTGGGATACCACAGGTGACACCTCTAGCAGCTAGTACTGCTGTATGAAGCATTGTTTTGCTTTCAGTCCTATGTCTAGACCAAATATTAATGATTTGAGACAAATACAATTAGTGGTGATTTTTTCTACGTTGCTGTGAAACCTGCCCAGTCCAGGAGGTGTCTTAGTCCCGTTTGACTGTCCCCTTGTGTTGTGACTGTGGCACAGCAAGTGTGAGGGAGGCAGGAGAACAACCAGGAGTCAGAAATATCTCCAGTCATTCTCAGTTGTGGACTTTACTCCCTACAAAATCCTCTTCCTTAGTATGTAGCAGAGCTGGGCAGTAGATAAGGTGCTGCTGGTAACTGAAGAATTGAAGAGACCTCCTGGGTCACAGCATTTGGTCACCTCCTGACCTGTACAGTGATGAAGTGCCATTCATAAACAGATCAAGGTCCATTTTCATCATGTTTGGGGTTTGTTTTCTTGGGTGGAGAGGGAGAGCTGCCCTGCTAGTCCACTTATCCAGGCAACTCCATGCCCTCTCTGATCTTACACTTTGAAACCTTCCTCTAATTTCCAGACCAAATAAGATCAAGGTTCTCTTGTGCATTACTGTCCTTTAGCATCAGTAGTTTCTCCCTCTAGGCATTAAATCTCCAGAATTATTTACAGCAGATCTGTCCCCTCCCAGCCTTGTTTCGCTAAGGCTGGAGTATTATTGTTTATGTGCCATCTTGCCCCACCAATCCCTGTGACAAAGCACGATCCCACTTCTCAAAGAGCTATTGCATATCTGAAGCTGCTTTAATAAGAGGTCACTTAGCTTTTCCCTCCACCAGCTCTTACATTATTCCCTGAACAAAGCCACTTTGGTCTGTGGAAAGCCTGGAGTTCGGCTCAATGTCAGAGTGACATCCAGTGGAAGAGCAGTGGAGCATCCCTGTAACGCACCCACCTGGCAACATCTCACTTGTCACTGCTTTAAATTTATCTTCTCCTTGCTCCACTGAGCAGGGCAAAAACTTGCCGAAGTCAACATGTGATGACTGAAATGGCTTTCGTTGTGAGACCTGTCAATACTCTTCAGCTTCCTCACAATAACAGGGTGACTCCTTTGACGTCTGGGACTTGCACCTGTCCTGCTTCTGAAAGGAATACACTCTGGATATGCTGAAATGCCACTCGCAGGAAATCAGCAGAGTTAATCTATTGGGAACACTGAGGTCTCAGGGCCAGCTGTTCAGCCTTTCTTAGTATCATAGCTCCATGGATTGAAAGCGGCTCTGATGATACACACGGACTGCTCGGACCAGATAAACCCCCTTTTTTTGAGTTATTTTGTGCAAGCAGAATAGCGATTAAGGCTGATCTGGGAACAGAACAAAATGGATTATCATAATAAGTAATAACTGGGAGAGGAGAGGTCCCTGTAGTTTGGCCATTTAATGCTTTACTTTGAGTGGGAAGGGGTGGGGAGAAGCAAGAGCTGCTCTGGGGTTTCTCAGGCCGTATTAAATGTGGGGTGGGCAAAATGCACTTTTCGTTCTCACTTCTGCGTGGTTCCCACATGGCCTTTTTTTTTGTTCCGTGAGCCACCAGCATCAGTGCCTGGGACTCATCCCTTTCCCTTCCCCTTCTCACAGGGTTTGGTCATCAGCACATTTCATCCAAGGGTTGTACTGACTCCTGATGGGGGGCAGGCAGCAGTTGCTGCTTCAACCCCACGGCAAACAGAAGGAGAAATTTCAGTCATTGACCCGTTAGCTGTGATGAGTTTTTATCACCATTTTAATTCTCCAGAGGAGGTGTTGAGCTTGTGGATCCCGGAGGTCTTGTGGGACGCTGGGAGAACCTCTGACCAGGAAGATTTTCCCCATCTCCAAATGTCTTACAGGCAAACAAGAGAAGAGCTTAATTCACTTGAAGCACCACCAAGCGTTTAAGGTAATTTGAAATCCTTTATCTGTCAGCGTTCTTGACAGCAATCAAGCACAATAGAAAATAAATAAATAATTTAAAATCCCGTAGCCATGGAAGCACACTTTAGATCAGATTTCTATTTGCATGCTTCATACATATACATAAAACATATTTCATGTACCAAGCTAAATAATGCACAATGCTTAAACTATTCTTACTTTTTATCCTTTGGTTATTGTAATTACAAGTAATTTTGTGAAGGATTTTCTATTTTTAAGAAATCACACTTTTGTACTTGATCCAGCTAACAGGATTTTCTTACATTACTTCATAAAGAGACCATCTTTAAACTTCTAATGTTATTTCTTATTCATTAGTACATATGCCTGTAGGGTATGTTCATAAATGGGTTAAAGTTACAAAGTTATGCTTATAAAAGCTCATGGTAATTTGGAGTATCAGGAGGATTTATTAATTTTGAAATCTTAAAAGAGCAAAAGCTAAAATGAGATTGGATTAAGTATATTCTTGCATGCAGTTATTCTAAACACCCTTAAGGACCGCAGACTAACTTACAGAGGACATTATGCAAATATGAATATATCTCTAAGTGCCTCATAGGCTTGCTGATGTAATATTTTACATGGTTAGTTAAGTACATCAAGTAAAAGGTTTGACCTTGATATACTGTAAAAGGTACTTATCCCACAACACCCAATTGTTTTCAGTGCCATTGTGAAATACATCACTCAAACGTGCAAACAATTTCGTGCATAAATCTCATTAAATGTAGCTCCAGCAGCCAAACAGCTGTCCACAAAACCAGATCTCTTCAGGAGACCAAAGAGCTGCTTTATAATTTGTCTTTATCAAAATGCTGGTTATATTTATCGACGGCACCAGGCTGTACTTATGTAGTGAGGAGACAGTTTCTTGGGAAGACAAATAGAGTTTCCAGGCTTTATTTCTGGCACCTGTTCCCATTACACAGTTCAATTTAATTTTTTTGAGGACACATAGAAGGTGCAAGACTACAATGCCCTGAAGTCAGAAGATGTTTTGGGAAAGGAAAACAAGCTCTAGGTTTGACTTCAGCTCAGAATTTCTGCAAATTCTTGGCTTTACTTGTCTCTTTGGTTATGCAGAAATAAGCTTGACTATAGGGACTCAAATGTTATTCTTTTTCCTGTGTCTTCACTCCACTCCACGCATACATATATATGTGTGTGTGTGTGTGTGTGTGTGTGTGTGTGTGTGTGCATGTGTGTGTGTGTGTGTGTGTGTATTTATATATATATTCCATTGAGGTGGTAATGAAACAGAATAGAAAAATGGATTGCTAAATATTGTGTGTTATCTTTTTTGTGTGGTATCTGAAGGGAAGATTGGCTGATGTGGCACCTGCAGATCACTTTAGGGTAAATTCTTGTTTGTTCTGTTTAGCATTTCTGTGGTTATCACTGACTGAACTGGAGGGAGAGACTCTGTAGATGGATGGGGTAGGTGTGGATTCCTTACATTAATCAGATGGAATAAACAGATAAGCAGTCCTGCACACCAAGACATCAGCCCCCTTCCAAATCCTGTCTCATATCAAAAAGTTCCTGTGGGGCTCAAGCAGTAAATTGTATAATCTCCCTCAAGTCCCTCCAAAGTGACCAAAGTGCTCAAAAAAAAAAAAAAAGAAAAAACCAAAACCAATTCTAGTATATTGTACTGGACTGTAAATACCCAATTGAGATCATCTTTATTGTGTGGTGGTTTGACAGTGATGAAATAGTTGGGTTTATAACACAAAAAAAAGGAATTAAATCATGTGATTTCATTGGGGTGACGGTGGTGGTGTGGGATATCACACTCCAAGTTGTGTTCTTCTGTTAGGTCCGTCTTAGGAGGATTAATTAGCTGTAAAGTACTACTGAGAATATTTCATTAGCATTTGCCACCTACCTGGGCAAACTTGACCTGCTGGATGTGGCAGAGAGTGAAACTTTATCCCAGAAAAACCCCTGGAACAGTGCATCCCTGTATGAGTAAGGACTATTTCTGTGCCTGCCTGCCATGTTGGGGTTTCGCTCAGTGGAAAAAAAACAATGGAAAAATAGTTGTTTCCATTTCAGATCAATGTCTCTCAGCTCTTCTGTATTGTAGGATATTCCTTTCCAAACTGAGATTGTGTTTTGGGGTGAAACATTGACTCTCAGACCCATTTGGTTCGGAGTTCTCCTTTTTTGAGGTTTGTGTCTCCTGAGAGGAGAAGAGGTTGGAAGCAAGATTAGGTTTCAGAAATTATATTCCTCTCTGAGCCTTTTCTGTAAGGAATCCTATAATGGATATATCTAATAAATCACTCCTGTTTGGCTGGCATCTAAAATGAACCCACTTCCATGCTACAAAGACACATCCAAGAGTATGTGTTAAGTGGGTCCTCAGTAAAGAATAAATGGAATAGAGCAACCAAGTATAAATACTCTTTACCTTGCCTCTCTCTCTTCTTCAAATCAACATTTCTGTGTTCGTACAGGTAATTCTGGATATCCATTTCCCTCTTTGGCTGTATGTCACCAGAGCAAGCCTTGCTACAGGATAACTAAAACAACCATATTTTTGTTTCTTTTGCTTGGAAAATATAATTACTACAAAGGATGATTTTACTAAACAGGGAAGTCACCACTGGGGTCTGTGAGGACACGGTGGCTCTGAACAGAAGGTTCCACCTCTGCAGGAGTGGACCTTAACAAGGAAAGGGACTGCTCTTTAACCAAGCCTGGCACTCGAGGTAAAACACCACACAAGTTGTAATTTAGGGCCTGGTCCACACAAATGAGATATTTGGGTAAGCAGCTGGGTGCCTCATGAATTTACAAACACAATTAAACAGATTAGGTTAGGCTGGGAATGCACTGAAAGTGTTTGTTGGTTCCTTCTGGCATCTGTCTGAAACACTGGTCTCTGAGAAACCTTCCTCAGTGTGCCATAATTCTGCAAGGTGTTTGAAGGAGTTGCTCTTCTTAAGGTGAGTTAATTAAGTAAGTTTTTAGCCATGCATTTATTTTTTAATCCCACCGTACTGCCACGTATGAGCACACTACATTTATCCTTTCTCTCTACTCAAACCTCATAAACAACAACAAAAAAATCACTATTCATACATCCATAACACACACATATATACAAAACCTGCACATGCAGTGTAGTACATATGCACATAAAGCAGCAAGTGGCATTTCTCCATCCAAATCTGGCTCATTTTAAATTCAGATAGGGGGGAAAAAAATATCACTGGAAAGATAACTTATCACACTACTGAAGACACTTTCCTTTTCTTTATTCCCCCCCCCCCCCCTACAGTGCTGAGTGTGTGTGCACACGAGCTGCAAAAATCCAACCCAAGCAAAATGCAGATTTCTTGTAAGCACAATGTTGTTCTTTAGGATCCTATAGATTTGTATTAAGGGTTTCCACATACATTCAATTTCAAGATGATTGGAGAGGTAAAGATCTTTGTTTTGAACTGAAGTGGAAAAGTGCAGAGTGGAAGAATGAGATTCTCTCACCACTAGAAAAATATTGGGGTGCTGGAGCATGTCCAGAGAAGGGCAACGGAGCTGGGGAAGGGACTGGAGCACCAGGAGCAGCTGAGGGAGCTGGAGGGGCTCAGCCTGGAGAAAAGGAGGCTTGGGGGAGACATTATTACTCCCTACAACTCCCTGAAAGGAGGGTGTAGCCAGGTGGGGTTCAGGCTCTGCTCCCAGGGAACAAGAGACAGAACAAGAAGAAATGGCCTCAAGTCATACCAGAGGAGGTTTAGTTTGGATATTAGGGGAAATTTCTTCACAGAAATGGTGTTCAAGCACTGGTACAGCTGTCCAGGGCAGCAGTGCAAGTCACCATTCCTTAAAGTGTTCAAAATCATGTGGATGTGGCATTTGGGACCATGGCGGACTTGGCAGTGTTGGGTTAATGGTTGGACTCAATGATCTTAGAGGTCTTTTCCAACCCTAATGGTCCTACAGCTCTACAAATGTCAGTTTAAAATGCAGGGACTTGGGTGGGCAGACAAAAGGTCTGGGGTAGATTAACCCCAAATATGCAGAGATGAGTAAGTGAGCACATGGGTTTTGTGCAGCTCTTTCTCTACAGGTTTTGTGCAGTCACCCTGTGGTTCCAGTGGGGAGCAAAGACTCTTTTAGGGCACCACTCGTTTGACCAGGTGCTGACAACCACTGGAAGAAAAAGTGAACTGCACCCCTACACTGCACTGATTTTATTGGCTGGATCTTCAGTGGTTTTAGAGAGAACCCAGTGATCAGCTTAGATGTAGCCATGCTCATAGGGCGGATGAAATATGTCTCTGAAATCTAATGCTGGCTGTATAACTGGCTTCTTTTTATAGTCTTATAGTTCCTCCCATTTTCTGATTATCCTTCAGATTGTAACTTTGAAACACAATCGTAGAATGGTTTGGAAGGGACCTTAAAGATCATCCAGTTCCACCCCCCTGCCATGGGCAGGGACACCTCCCACTAGCCCAGGTTGCTCCAAGCCCCATCCAACCTGGCCTTGAAAACCTCCAGGGATGGGGCAGCCACAGCTGCTCTGGGCAACCTGTGCCAGGGCCTCACTGCCTTCACAGTAGAGAATTTCTTTTTAATGTGTGATCTAAATCTCTCTTTTAGTTTAAAATCATTCCTCTTTGTTCTATCACTCTCTGCCCATGTCAAAGTCACTCTCCCTCTTTTTTTACAAGCCCTGTTTGAGTACTGGAAGGTCACAATGAATTAGGGTCCACCTCTGGCACTATATAAAATACATAATATGACATAATCCTGATTCCAGCTGTGTTTTCTTGGTGTTGCTGCAATGCAAATAACGTTTTACACTTTTTTTTCAAGGAAGTGTAGCAAATATTTTGCACAAATTAGAAGAACATTAAATTTTTCCTGGAAGTGGACATCCAGTATCCTGGGACATGCGGAGACTACTAAAAGTGCAAAAAAATAAATTAAAGCAAGAACTACGAACCCCCCAATAAACAGCCACTTTTCAGGAAAGCCAAATTGTTTATTCACCTTGATGCTGTGCCGTTGTATCTCTGCCTTCTAATCCTGTTTTTGGGATGCTTCTGTGTGTATGGGCAGTGGGGGAACTGGTTTATCCTTCTTGCTGATACTCATTGGCCTTCTGTCATCAGGAGGGGAAAGCAGAAAGAAGCTGGTTGGTTCTCAGCCTTATTAAAATTAGGGTGATACTGTAACCCAGTGCAGCTGCATTGACTTCCCCCTGTTGAGACTCCAGAATCTTTATGGAATAATCACTGGGAATATATTAACAATTAGGTCTTGTGGAAGGAAAGGGTCTGTAACACTAATAGATCAGGTCATGCCTGTGCTTCCAAGGAAATCAATGACAAAGCTTTCTGATAATCAGCATTTGGGGGCAGGGAGTGTCAGTGATGATAACTGAAAAATGGGAAAAATTCGTTCCAGGAATACAGATATTTTGAAAAATTTCAATATTTCAACAACAACAAAAATCTCTTTAGGTGGAATTAAATATCTTTGAGACCTAACCGACATATCTCAACGTACTGTGAAGGTTTTAATTTTTTAAATCATATAATTAATTTCTTATTAAAATTTAAGTACATTTTGCTATGGAAGCATTGGCTTCAAACTGAGGGACCCAAATATTTAGCTTACAAAGCGTTTTTCATCAGAACACTTTGTGTTGCATTAACTTGCCGTGCAGTTTGTTTGACCACACTTTGTCTTTCATGAAAGGTGTGCTGTGCACAAACATCCTCTGGCTCTGCTCATTTCTTCTGTTTTCAAGGTCAATGTCTGCAGATGTCCCTCCTTTTTCTGATTCTCTTGCCTATTTTCCACGCTTAGATCCTCTTTTGGCTGTGTCCAAGTTAATAAGCCCTAATGAACATGTCTCTGTTTTCTGGAGCAGACCTGGCTTATACTGTGTCGAGCATGGATCCACCTACACCAACTTACATAAGAATATAACATAATTCTATTTTTCTTGAATCTGCCTCAAAAATTCCTTATACTTCTTACCTGTGCTGTTGGGAGCTCCTGGTGGGTTCTGCTCCAGCAGGTAATCTGTTGTATGCAGGAGTAGGGTTGGTGTCTCTTGGATTAGAGTAAGAGAAAAAACCCAGTGGTTGCACAACAGCTCATTTCTGACGTCGGTGAGCACTGAAAATGTGCTTGTGGGTGCAGGACATCACGAGCTGGTCTGAAGAATTGGCAGTTGTAGGAGTGATACGAAGGTGCAGCTGAAATTTAATTTCCTCCAGAACCATTCTCCACAAGCTGTGCAAACTTCCCTTAGCTAAATAAACACACTTAAAGACAAAGATTTCCCGTTTTCCTAGAAATACTCGTGGTAACAACTGCCTGTGCCTTCTCTCCTGGAGCCTTAACAAACAGTCTGCACATTTGCATTTTCTCTAATAGTCTCAGCAGTAAACTTCCTTCCAGAAAGAGGGGAAAAAAGGAAATCTTGTGTTCCCTGAATGCAGAAAGAAATTACACATTCTGTCTCTGTCTCTCGTACACACAGATACACGACTTAATACTTTACATCTTCAAAGCGCTGCTCAAATAGGGACTAAATTGTGTTTGTAAACTCTCGCTTTGGGAGACAAGTTCAAATGGGGCTTAAGTCCCAAATGGAATGTTGATGGTCTCAGTCAAGTTCCTGGTGGACATTTGCCACAAAAGCACAGCATTGTTTGCCTGTGTTGATAACAATTAGCATTATTGCTCTGTGATACAGCACAGCCCCCTTCAGAGCCGCATTGTGCGATGCACTGGGCACACACAGAATAGAAGACAGGCCCTGCCTCGAAAATGTGAGCAGAAAAAAAAAAATGTTTAAAAAAATAAGAGAAGTTATTTTTCCTTCTTTCTGTTTTGCAGAGGAGAACCTGGGGGCTGCAGCCCACAAATACAGCTAAAGTGATGGTTACTACTGTCCCAGTTTATTGCCTCCTTTGCTAAATTCAAGGTAGAATTATGAAGTGGTGTGACCATGGTCACAGGGGGAGTCTATGTCAAAGCCAGGAACAGAACCTAGTGCTCGTGAGCCCTTAGAAATTGTGTTAACTGGAAGGTTACCCTTCCTCTCCAAATGGAGTTTAATGAATATAACACACTTCAATAGGTGTATTCATAAGAAGTTACCCATTATGGATGTAATGCATGAGTTTTTCTCTCTTGGAAATAGGTTACTCTTACTGGCCATTTCCTGGTCAGGTTTTGATGAGTCTCTTTCAGGCACAGTTCCCATTGAAACAGGTTTGCCTGAATGAGGACTTAAGGAACAACTGAATAAAGACCTCTATAATTGCTCTATAATGATTAAATGGTTCCCATGAGCAAGGCAGTTCAGAAAGACGTGCTTTCACTTAGCAACATTCATGCTGCCAAAATGAAATGGTCACATCTACTGCAGGCAGAACTTAATTCAGTGTTGTTGCTGCTGTGATTGTGGCAGAGATTGGGCAGGGTCAGGCCAGGAGAGGGGCAGAGCCTGTACAAACACACTGTGCGTGGCAGTCTGTGTCCACGTGCCTGGGGGTTCTTGTTCTGCTCCCCTGTGTGCTGCTGCTGTGCACATTTGGAACAGTTTCTTTATTTTGCCTTTATTTTTGCCCCATTTGTTCTGGTTTTGAAATGGTATCTGGGTACAGATGTCATGCTGTGTTTTAAAAGCAGTGTTTCTTCTGAAGGATAGGGCTGGAGACAAAATGAACTTTATTTCAAGGCAAGGTGGAAACTGTTCCTACAGGAGAGACCAGTTCTTCAGGTCCCATAAGTTTAACCAAAAAACTCCACTATTTTATTTCCCCAATCTCTCAGTGTCTTGTTCCATTATTTATTTGTCTTTATAAACCATGGCTTAGGGAAAAGGACAAGAACTGCATTAAAATTTTGATAATGAAAAAGGGAGAAGAAGCCTAAGGGGTTGATCAAAAGCCCACCTCAGAAAGTCTCACCCTTTGGACCTGTAGATGCTGGACTTGTTCCTAGGAGCACTGTGGGATGGGAGTGGAAGGTCAGTGATGGTAAATGATGGTCTTTTACAAAGCAGTAAGAAGCCACAGGAATGGAGTAATCCTCTTGGGGTTTCCAAGAGCATCCCTTTGTCATGTGTGCACCTTCCCCCAGATTTTGGAAGCTGTTTGTTGGAAGTCTAGAGGTTTCCCCAGCTTGTTTTGGAAAGCTCAGCCCCGCTTTGGGCACACAGGCCACAGTGAAAGTGGAAGTGGTGGAAATGGCAATGCTCAATGTCAAACCACCTTTGGAGTTTCTCCCTTGAAATCGTGCCTGTTAAACAATGGAGTTGAATCTCTTGAAAATGAGGAGCTCACAAAAAATCAGCTCTGCATTGTCAGCTGTAAAGGGAGAGGAGTGTTTTGTTCCTCAGGGCCTTATCCTAATCTCCGATGTGCAGCGTGCATTACCATATAGCTTAAAAAAGCAGATATTTCAGAGATGATATGTGGGATTCTGTGCAAACCTCTCAAAGAACCCAAATATCCTTCGGGAGTTTTTCATGCGCTCGAACGTTCCCAGCAATGATGTGGGCCCCTGGTAGAGCATTTTTGGTTAAGGGGTGAAAGAGGAGATGGGGAAGTCGGAGAGAAGTGCAGGTGAAGAAGCAGAATGTGCCAGAATTGGAGCCGAAACTTGTGAGCAACCCTTTCACTTCTGAGAGGGATGTATGACAAGTTGTCTGTCTTGTGATGATATAGTAAGATATCACTAGAATATAAGACTAGAGAGAGTATTGAGTTTTACAGTGGTACTGAGACAGTAAGGGAAGGTAATGCATTTTAAGAGGTGGTGGGTTCTGTTTGTTTTTTCTGTTGTTATTTGTTGTTGTTGATATTGGTAGTCTTAGCCTGCAACATGAACAGGTCACTTGGGTCATTCAAACCAGAACTAATTGGTGTCAACAACTAACTGGTACCTGAGCTCAGCCTGACTACTGGAAAACACCTGGAGAGCCACAAAACCATCCTGACAGCAGGAGGTGGTGAGCAATCACAGAAAGATGGGGCCAGAAGGAACCATGGGAGACCACACAATCTGTGGACAGACATCTCTTCTGTCCCTACAGGCTGACTGTCAGGTAAAGAATCCCAGCAGGTGTCCCTCATGCCTTTGGAAGTTCAAGGAGCAGGGGTTTCAAGAGTGGATAGCGATGATTCCCCATAGTGCCATGCTGCAGGATGGGGTTGGGCTGGGCAGGTTTGGGGTGCAGTGGTGTTTGGCAGCCTGGTCAGCAGTCCTTACAAACTTTTCTCCAGAAAGTGCAGAGTAGGACTGCCAAGCAGCCCTTGTGCTGGCACAGGCCTGGCTGGCAGCCCTGGGATGCTGCCTGCCAGGGGAGCTGCTCTCCAGCTGGGTGAGAGCCAAATGCCTGCCTGTGGATGCTGGAACATGAAATCAAAGAATCACAGAATGGTTTGGGTTGGAAGGGACCTTAAAGACCATCCTGTTCCAAACCCCATGCTGTGGGCAGGGACACCTTCCACTAGGCCAGGTTGCTCAGAGCCCCATTCAACCTGTCCTGGAACACTTCCAGGGATGGGGCAGCCACATTTTCTTTGGACAACCTATTCCAATGTCTCACTACCCTCACAGTAAAGAATTCCTTCCCAATTTTTAATCTAATCCTTCCATCTCTCAGTTTGAAGCCATTCCCCATTGTTTTGTCACTTCATGCCCTTGTCCAAAATCCCTTTACTGCTTAACAGCTGGGCTTGCAATAGTTAATAGGTGTCCAGCTTAAGTGAGGATATTTGTGATCATATGGTAGCATTTCTTGTTTAGGAAAACATTTGCAAAACACTGCATGGATCTACATAAAGATTGTGAGACATCTAGTGAAACAGGATGGGTAAATCTCAAGCCAGAGTGCAGCACCCTCACTTTTCTTTGCCTGGGTGCTCAGACATGGCTTTGTGCACCTGAGAGCTGTTTCTTCACTTTCACGCTGCATCTGGGATTGCAGGGGTGGTGTCTGAAACAGGGATCACAGAATCACTTGGGTTGGAAAAGGTTTCTAAGATTAATGAGTCCAACAGTTCCCCCAGCGCTGTCAAACTCACCATTAACCCATGTCCCCAAGTGCCACATCTACACAGGTTTTAAATCCCTCCAGGGGTGGTGACTCTACCACTGCCCTGAGCAGCCTTTTCCAGTGCTTGACAACCTGTGAAGATATTTTGAATCTGTGAAGATATTTTTCCTAATATCCAACCTAAACCTCCCCTGGTGCAACTTGAGGCTGTTTCTTTTCCTATCACTGACAAAAAGACTGACAGGATGCTTTGCAAGTTATCACCTCATTAAAGGGGTGCAGAAACCTTGGGCAGCAGCAGAATGTCCTTTCTGCCATATGTTAACCCATATCAGCTTCCCCTTGGCTTTTGGCAGTCACCCTTGGGTGGGACAGGAACCAAACACAGAGACAGCACAGCGGAGGCAGCTCCAGGTTTGTATCTGAAAGGAAGTTTGTGTTTCTTGGATAACCAAAGTGGAGGGGAAAAAACTCTGTTCCACTTTGCATAGGAGCTGTAGCAGAGCTCTGTTGTCCTGATGGCACGTTGAAGGGGTTGAGAATTTAGGATATTTCCTTCTCATGTCCTCCTTACCCTGACCATAATTTCCCATGACCACGAGCTGGGCCTTCGCCAGCTTCTTTGTCTTTCATCTGTGAGCTTTTCTTTTAGGGGCACTGGGACAGCTGGGGGAGAGGAGACAATTCTGGCTGTGACAGGGAAGTGTCACAGTTTGGCAGGCACCAGAGTCAAATAACATCTCTGAGCCTCGCTCCTGGAGTTCTCACACAACCTGGGAGGAAGAAGACACGAGTCCGCCTTGTGCATCCTCGAAGAGACAGAACAGATGCTGGATCTGACCCTCCGGGATCTGTCTGAGAGGGAGAAGCAAAGCCAACTCCACGGCTCCGTTATCTCCGCCAGGCTTGTAAGATGAACTCAGCCAGTGTCAAAAATTGCTGTCAGGTCTAGGAGATGAATCTGGATGTTTGTCATCTCCAGGGTTGGAGGCTCTGTTCGCCCCAGAAGAATCATTCCTGTGCCCGTCAATGATCCAGTGCAGCCTACCTGGTCGTTGGGAAAGGGATGCAGTCACAGTTTTGTCTCCTGACACCACTCAAATTCTTCCCTGCCTGCAAGGTTAGACTATCATAATCCTCTATAAAATAGTTCACGCTCTGGTGGCTTCTCAAGCCTCGGCCAAAACACTGCATGGCCTGAGGAAACCTCTTCAATAATCTCTTAGAGGGATCCTGACCTCCACAGCCAGCAGTGACCTTCTGCTGTGCTGTTCCCCAGCCAAAACTGGTTTTGGGGTAGTTTTGACCTTCAGATCCTTTTCCATCCTTACTGAAGAAGTCTGGAGAAAATAAGGAAGAAAACCAACAACAGCAGGCTAGATTTTGACAGGAGCTGGGGTTCTGCTCTTCACTCAGCATTCAAGCAGCTCTCCAAAGTCTTAACTGTGCTTTTCCATGGCTAAACGAAGCCATGACAATGAATTTACTACAGTTGTACTCTGCCAAGCCCTGACCCAGCAGAGTGCTTGGACAAGAGAGGACGAGTACTTGGACAACTCAAAGCCTTTGGAGTGCAATGCAATCACTGGCACACTTGGGCTTGAGCACATCTGTAGCACCTTGCTGGAGTTAGGCTGGTGCTCAGCACCGAGACTCCAAGGCAAGGATTGCTCAGGAAGGGGTTCAAATAACAGGAAAATAAGGACTAAAAAGCTGCCTGTTCATTGCAGCCCTTCTGGAAACACAAGAGACGGGTTTGGGGACTAAGGACAAAATGAAAGGGGCAGAACAATAAGCTGTTTCAAGCACCTGAGAATATATTTCAAGTAAGAGAGGGAGAGAAAAAAAAAATACCGAAGCAGCACTTGAGTGCATTTTTTTCTGCTGCTAGTTGATGTATCACCTTTATTATTGATTTTTTTTTCCTTTGCACTGAAAATATACATTATCTTCCAATCCTTCTTCAGTGAAGTAAATCTAAAATGAAAACAAACCACATATTTGGCCAACCCTGCCTTAAAATTACACATCAAGAACATTTCCAGTGACAAATACTTTCAAGGCAAACAAACTGAAGAGAAATTAAAAAATCTCTGTGGGGCATAAATATGTAATTACACTCACACAGGGAGCATTTTATCAGGTAAACCATCCTACTTTGTTAATTGAAATGCTGCAGCACAAGGTTTTTTGACAAAGGGACTGAATATGCATGCACATTTCTCACTGCTGCTGTTCCATTTCTCTCTCTCCTTTCCCTGTGTGCTCCAGCGATGGGGTAGTGATCACTCCTGCTTTCTTTGTTCAAATATCCTCATTTCTACCACCTCCACTTAATTCTGGCGGGGAAACTTTTCCTTTCACTGGAGGCACAGGTTTGTGGAGGGTTTTGTTGATTTGAAAAAGAAACCAAACCAAACCCCAGAAAACCAGGAACCAAGCTTTTGCTTAAATTTAACTCTCCAGAAACAATAAGACCTGGAGAATTAAAAAAAAAAAAAAAAACTGAAAGAATAAAAAGAACTGCAGGAAGTAGGTGGAGCTGTACTGACCTAATCCCACTAAAACAACTTTACCAGGGTGAGTTGAGGGAGTTGATGGGAGCAAGGGTGAAGTCTGGGACTGAAGGGGTTTGAGGTCCAGCTCCCAAGCTTTTGTTACAGAAGCATTTGTCAGTGTTTAGTGGCCATGGGCAGCACTCAGTGAAATATTTACTGCGCCATCCCTTCCAGGACTGGCTGCTGGCAGGCTGTTTAATTGTCTAAGTGCAAGCTGCAGTGCCAGCTGTGGTTTTGCTCACCCATCTGCGATGGCTCTGCCATGCCAGTTCTCCTGCCCTGAGAAGGGAGCAGAGAATATCCTCCCTGGGAAGGAGGGGTACAGGATAGCCCCATACACAGACCAACTGCTAACCTTGCTTGGCAGTGGTGACCAACTGTGACAAGGATGAGACAATGAGGAGACACAATGCCCAGCCTTCCTCTAAGGAAGGAATCTGGGACTCCTTCCTCCCTGCCCCTGCAGATGGATGGAGAATAATAAGTTCTCTTTCATCACCTGCTGCCCAGTTGGGTCTTTCTCTGGCCTTTTCTCTCCCTCTCCTGTGCAGTGCAGAAGGTGCTCCAGTTGCACAGCCTTTAGCCATCAGTTGGGGAAGCTCAGAAAGGCTTCAGTGCTTTTCTTAATGAGTTTAATAGGTTCCACATTCCCTTTCTCCCTTGTGCCCATATACTGCTTTCCTGTATACATCCTTCTCTTTCACAGTGTTTGTAATGTCCCACGAGTATAATCTTCACTCTGTTTTCAGTTCTTTTTCCAGGCTCTGTTGGTTTGTTGTGAGCAAAAGAAGGTTGGCTTGAGGAACAGGGGGGCTGACATTTCCAGAGAAGGAATATCGTGGTATTCCTCTCCAGGTAAGGCATGTTAAAAGCCCACAGACATGTAAACCCCTGGGAAAACATTGTAAAATGGCCAAAATAAGTTTGGGTGACCTCTTAGTCCCTGTTTCATTCTGTTGGCTTTACAATATGATAACCACAGTATCCTCTCCCAGGAGTGATGTGATTTGGCAGCCAAGGAATGTGAGTTGTTTAGAAACTAAACCACTGTGGTTGAAGATCAAGAAGTTGCCAGACATGGTCTTCTTTTTGTCTGTGACTCTGAATCTTGAATAATTTTACACAAAGAGAATCAGGTTCAATAGAGGACACGTGAGAAATCTGGGGTGATGTATCAGAACATCTTCACCACTAGCAGGTTGTTTCCCTTTTATTTTTGGTTGAGTAGAACCTCTGTGTTTCCTCTCTAGAAAAATCCTTGTAAGAATCCCACCAGTGCTGTGCAGGATGTGAGTGGGCACGTGAGTGCCCAGTAGCTGAAATTCATGTATTATGAAGATTTTACTCATGGAAACTTGAGCATCCAGAGATCCAATTTCACCATCTTGAGAATTAAGCACCATTTTGACAGGGATTTTAACCAGACATCCAAGCCCACTTGTGGTTCTAGGTTTTGGTACACCAGGTGTTTTATCTTTAGTCTGTTTTGTTGGAGAAATGCTTTTGGCAACAGGATATTTGCCATGGACTCTTCAATGTCTTTGGCTGGCCTGTGTCCCTCCTGAGTCACATTCACGGGGACACTTCCCCATCTTTTTCTCTTCCCTCTCTTTGCCTTTTGAGCTGTAGGGTGGATGTTTGCTCAATAAACAGTGTTTGAAGTCAGCAGTCTCCAGGTATCTGTGTTGACTGAAACCACTGTACTGTGGCAGAGAGAGCAAACAGAGCAGCTTAGTAGATCCTGTTATGGTTCATGTGAAGCCCTTGAACATGGCTGGTGAGGATTTCCTTAGTGACAGATCAGTGGCTGCTTGGAGGAGTTTGACACTGCATTATTTTTCTGTTTTATTACCATTATCTTCCTAAAATACAAGAATGGCTTACCTGAGTTTATATAAAAAAAGCAAATAAGGCATCTTAAATCAGTTTGGCTGGAAAGCTGGTTTTTCTGACATTCAGCTCTAACACTTGGCATTCTCACAGGAACCTCTTTCTTGGACATTTTGGAATCCCAGAAGATCTGCAAAGCAGAGCAGCCACAGCACCCAGTGCTGAATTGTCAGGGATGGGAAGGTAGGGGCAAAGGCTTATTGAAGAGCCATTCTATGGTACTGTGGGTTTGTTTATCATTTAAAAAACAACTTGAGACCGTCTTCAGCCTGTGGTAAAGCCATAACAATATCAGGGGGGTTGGCCAGAAATGCCCAAAGGTTTTGATTGTTAACTTTTCCTCGAATTTTGGTAAAATATTATGCTCTTGCATTTCCTGCTGGGACTTCCTGTTATTTTTAATCTGTGGCTATTGCAGTGGCTGCCTTTTCCTCCTTATAATGTTAATTAATATATCCAGCTTGGTTTTGCAGAGAGCTGTAACACTTGCTCCTGCTGGTGGATAGGGCATCCACTAATCCATACTGTGATGCCAACTGAAAGTCCACCTGCCTGTGATTCTTTAAAATCCCTCAGTGATTTTGAAAAACCAGATGATGAGACCAGGAAAATGTTTGCCAAACTCAGATTTAGTCTGTGGTGCAGTTGTAATTGGATAAAGTGTTGAAATACCAGCTGGATCATAATATTTCCTGGTAAGGCTGCCCTGACCCTTCTGAAGAATAACAGGAACACCTCAAAAAACGGACTATTGATTTCCCTTTTTGTTTCTTTTTTAATACTGGTATTCTTTTATAAGACATCGTCTTGTCACTTCAATTAGTTATTTTATCTTTTTTCTTTTATTTTGTCTGCATTTATCACTAAAACAGACTGCCCAATTATCTTCTTTTTTTCACTGCCTTGTGTGCTGCAGTCCAGAAGTGGATGAAGGCAGCAAGGTACGGGAGGGTTCCACGGTAAAACAGGCTGCAGGGCAGAATTCTTGTTAGCTCCATGTGCAAGGTCACAGGGAATCCTGAACATGGAGTCTTGCCATAAAAACCTATGAGGAATAACTACAGTTGTTGGAGGCAGGAGGAAAAAGACATTTGTGTGAGCATCACATTGGACTGGTTGGATAAAATCCCTTGTCTTCTCCTTTCTAGATTCAGTAGAGATATTTCTTGACTAGAAGTCCAGAGAGAGCTGAGGAAATATCCAGACAGTTTGCTGGCCTGCACTGTCCAATGCCTTTTTTTTTTTTTAACTGAACTATCACATGTATTTAAAATATTTTTCACAGCTTTTACTGAACCTCAATTGCCTGGGAGTAAACTGTGGTGATTCTTAAAGCAATTACTGTATTCAATTTCTTTGAACCTGCTGGCCCCTATTTTGACTGCAGAAGCAATTGCAAAGCTCTGCATTAACTCTTGCTCAATAACCCATGAGCAGGTACTCACACAGGTTTGTGGTGAAAAGCCAGACAGCAGATTCCTTGGAAGAGCAACTTTTGCAGCAGCCTGACTCTCAAACGAGTCTTTGATGGTTCCACCTGATGGGCTACACCCCTCATGGAACTCGACCACCCCATACAAACCCATACAGAACTTGATGCTCTCTGAATTCACCTGGAGCAGAGCAGAGTGCATGGCATGGGAATGAGCCTGGAGGATGCTGGAAGGCTCAGGTGCTCATCTCAGGTGTATCTCAGTGTGGGTCGTGTGTGTATCTCAGGTGGCAGCAGGACCAGGGCAGTGACTGTCCCCCTGTGCTGGGCACTGGTGAGACTGCACTCAAGTCCTGGGGTCAGTTTTGGGACCCCTGTGATAAAAAAGACATTGAGGGACTGGAATGTGTCCAGAGAAGGGCAATGGAGCTGGGGAGGGGTCTGGAGCACAAGTCTGATGAGGAGCAGCTGAGGGAGCTGGGGGGGCTCAGCCTGGAGAAAAGGAGGCTCAGGGGGCACTTTGTCACCCTCTACAAATCCCTGAGAGGAGGGTGGAGCCAGGTGGGGGTTGATCTCTTCTCCCAGGTGCCAAATAACAGGACAAGACGAAAAGACCTGGAATTGCAGCAGAAGAGGTTTAGATTGGATAGCAGGAGAAATTTCTTCACAGAAAGGGTCATCAAGCACTGGCACAGCTGCCCAGGGCAGTAGTGGAGTCCCCATCTCTGGAGGTATTGAAAACCTGTGTGGATGTGGCACTTGGGGTCATGGTTTAATGGCGACCTTGGCATTGCCAGAGGTTGGACTCAATGATCTTGGAGGTCTTTTCTAACCTTGGTAGTGATTCAGCCTGAATCACTGACGAGCCCAGCAGCACAGCACATGCTCTGCACATCTCAAGGAGCTGTTACACAGTTTCTTTTTGCTTCCTGATCTCGTAGACAAACTTTTTTGCTGAACAACATAGATGGTAGCTTTGAAGGCAAAACAAGCCCCCAGCCCCTTCATAAGCAAATCCAGCATTACTTTTAAACCCCATGCATTCCTTGGCCCTGTAGCATCTGTCAAAGAGCTGCTTCAGCACCTCAGTGCTCAGGAGCTGTAAGTTAACTTCCACCCTGAAACTATTTGGCTTGTCCTGATATATTCCTGTTCCAATGCCAGTTTTCTGTCTAAGCAGGCTTCCTTGCTTTGTTGTGCTTTCTTCCCTGCCATATTTCTACAGGAAAAGCTGAATGTTTTTCCATCTTTTCTTGGAAGATCGAAATTCCCACCTCTCTGATTTCTCTGTACTGGCTGGCATGGGAGGATCTCTCCTGAACAAGGCACCTTCTCTACCAGTGTCCCTGGAGAGGGTCAGTGACACTTCCCCACCTCCATTGGCTGTATCTGGCTGGATACACCTTAAGACTCATGGTTTTTCCACTGCCTCAGGATGCTGTGGTCCTGTAGACACTTGGTAATAGCATATCCCAGTTTTATGTGTCTGGCTTTTTTCAGCCAAGGGACCTTTTTAAAGTGGACTTCTTTAAACTAATCTTACATCTGGGATCCTGTGATCATCATCATGTTTCCACAGGACTTCCACTTCTAAATACCTCTCAACCTCGTATCTTCAGCAAGCTGAATTTGCATCCTCCCATATTTCTCCTTCCTCTGAAGAAACGCCTTTCCATTTCTCTTTACACTCAGATAAACATTTGATGCTTCATTTCACTCGGACTCTTTTGCCTGGGCAAAACCTGGAGTCTCCCAGTGAGGCTGGATAACATGGTGTGGCAGTGCAAAGAAGTGTCCTTGCTTGACCATCCCTACAAGGACTTGCCTGCCTGAGCTCTGCAATTATGTGATTTTAATTGGCTTTTAATTTGCGGAGATTATATAATACACTTAAATGAAAACCACAGAGGTGTTGTTAATACGTGGGTTAGAAATTGCAAACAAAATGATAAGTGGCTGAATTGCTTCTGAGCTCATACAGGCAAATTCCTGTTTTCTTTCCCATGTATTTAATGGGAAATATACCAGAAAGTTCATAATTAGAAAATTATAAGGATTTAAAACCTATATTGTGAAAAATACATTTTTGTGGTTCTGAAGGTTCTAAACATGCTTTCCATGTAGAGCTGTATGTTGCATTTATGCTGATTTAATCATTCATTAAACATTAGTAAGAGGCCAATTATGCCATTCAAGAATAAGATGTTTTACGAGAAAATGACAAAAAGATACATGTAATCATTGAAATGCCAGTTTACAATCAGATAGGATGGGAAATAATCCCTTTAGCAAGCTTAAGCTTTTACATATTAATGGCAACATTGGGGAGAGTGGAAAGAGGGCTTTAACAGCCTCCCGGCCTCCCGGCCCTAATCAGAAAGTGAGTGCTCAGGATGCTCTGGACTGAGATTTAACTCACTGCTTTATTCTGTGGCAGAGATACCGTGAGAACGTGAGACACACTCTTTAAGTGCCCTGCCTGTAGTTGGCAAGTGTGTTTCTATGTTAAAAACATAAACATAGAAAGAAAAGGCCTAGAAATAGTATTCTGACGCTTCAGAGAGGTCATAAAATCATAGAATTGTTTGGGTTTGGTGGGACCTTAAAGATCATCTAATTCCACCCCTCTTCCACTATCCCAGGTTGCTCCAAATCCCATCCAACCTGACCTTGAACACTTCCAGGGATGGGGCAGCCACAGCTTCTCTGGAAAACCTGTGCCAGGGCCTCACCACCCTCCCAGCCAAGAATTTCTTCCCTATATCCCATCTATCCCTGACCTCTGTCACTGTGAATCCATTTCCCTTTGTCCTGACACTCCAGGTCCTTGTCCAAAGTCCTTCTCCAGTTCTCTTGGAGCTCCTTTAGGCACTGGAAGGAACTCTAAGGTCTCCTTGAAGCCTTCCCTTCTCCAGGCTGAACAGTCCCAGCTCTCTCAGCCTTTCCTCGTAGGAGAGGTGTTCCACTCCTCTAATCAACTCTGTGACCTCCTCTTGACTCGCTCCAAGCTGAGATGTTCTGGGGAAAAAAGAGAGCAAAGATCCACTGGGACATTTTCATATTTATATTTTAAAGGTCCATGTCAAACACTTCATGGAAAAGGGAGGAGGATGGATGGAGGATGTACCAGTAAAACCATAGCTATGAAGCCATGGCTGCTGAAGAAGCAGGGAGGGGCAGAAACTCGTTTTCCCACCTGTCTTCCAATACAAGACTCAGGGACACCAGGCAAAACTGTTGGGTCATAGGTGTAAAACAAAGAGAGAGAAGTGGTTCTTCACACACGGAACTGTGAGGTGGTGGAACTCCTTGCTGCAGCATCTGGTTTGCCCAAGTGCAAAAAGCAAGCAGAGAAATTCACGGAAAGAAAGTTGTTTGCAAAGAAAGTTGTTGGGGAACTTTTAAGCACCATCTTCTTCTTGATCTGGAGGTTTCTCAGCTGCAAAGTTTCGTGGACTGGGAAAATGAGCTGTGGAAAGAAGACAACATTCAGCAAACCATGGACTGCATTGCTGGAAGAACTGAGACTGTTTTGATATGTGGGAGATCAGAAAACCAAAAAGGTCACGCAAGGCCAAAACCCGCATGAGATAAGCTAGAAAGGAAAAAACAAGACAATTGTTAATGTTAATGTACTCAAAATGTACTCCAGAGTGACTCCCCTGTGAATCGCTCTGGGTGCTTTCTGTGTCTGGAAGTCTTGCAGTTCCCAGGTTTCTTTGGGATCTGAGCTCTCCTGTCTTTCACTCTAAGCATGTTTGGACAGAAGTCTGAGTAGGGTTGGGCAAAGAAAATTCACCATGGTTTGAGCAAACACTAAGTCCTTATGAAGAATCAAGGACAGGAAGCCCAAAGGTGTGGTGACTTGTCTGCAACGAAGAAAATGGATGTGGGACCAAGGTGTCCCGGGGCAAGAAGAGAAAAAAAGGGAAGACCCAGGTGAACAGAAGGTGGGTTCCAGCTAAACTTCAGCAAAGCACCACTCCAGCTTCCCAGAGCCATGCCAAGCCTTGATGTTCTCCGACTGCTTTACCCACTCGTACATCTGGCTGCCCAAACCACACAGCCCCCTTTTCCCAAATCCAGTTGGTCAGCTGTCCCCGTTGCCATGCCGGCCCCTGGGCAACAGACCCGGGTGATGCTGTCGAGAGGGGGGAAAAATGTATTCCAGCGATAATATTGGAAGGGTTACAGCTGCCAAACACACTGTGTCCGTGGAAACACCTGTTGAGTGGCTGTTGCAGTGGGAAGAGCAAGATGAAGAAAGACAGCTGTAAAAGTGCCAGCAGCAGTAGGAAGCTCTACTAAGACTGCTTTGTGCCAGTTAGAGATGTGCCAAATTATCTGGCTGCATTTCAAATATCTGGGTGTCCACTACATTTGCCAGCTCACGCTCCCAGGGAATACTTCAGCATTAACACCACCACTGCCACGGTCCCGCTGCTCTCCCACTTTAAGTTCAGCCTTCACGTTTCTGCGTGTTTCTTTTATTTTTGTTTCCTTCTAGTGGAAAGGAAAGCCCAGCATTGCAGTGCAGAGCCCAAAATAAGGGCTGGGATCTGCAGCTGGTGGGAAGACAAAGCACCACCGTAAAGGTTTTTGGCAATTGGCTCGTGAGATCTGCTGGGTTATTGTTTTGTGTGTCTCTCCTGTTGTTGTTGTTGTAGTTGTGTTTTTTTCCCAGAGAATAATAATTTTATCTTTTACAAACAGTTAGCTAACCTGCATGCTTCTCCTGCCTGTCCATCTAGAAATCCTTGGAACCGCAGAGCTCAGCTTTGGGGAGTTTACAGTGGGAATGGAGATGAAATTTGGAAGTTTAGATGGGCTAGGTGGGTGGTAAGGGTGGAAAGACAACAGCAGGATGCTGTAGGGAAATATTTCCATATGTGTTGTACCTAGAGATGTGGCACTTGGGGACATGGGTTAGTGGTGGGCTCGGCAGTGCTGGGGTAATGGTTGGACTTGATGATCTTAAAGGTCTTTTACAATCTAAATGATTCCGTGATTCTATGAATTACAGATGCTGCCTTTACAAACAAAGAATGGAGAGAAGATGGAGTTGTAGAGAAATGCGAATCTGTTTTAGACACTCTTCCTCCTGAAGTGCCCAAGGAGTGCAGGTTCATGTCCAGGACCCTCCCAGTCCCTCCTGACTTTCCTTTAAGAGTGTCTGCATTGCCAAAACCCTGCAAAAACATCCCGGTGTAAATCCTTCCCTTGTCCACAGTAAGACGTAGGAGTATGCTCAGAGTTGAGCTTGTCTTTTTAAGAGTTTTTGAAAGCTAAAATTTAATTCTCAAAGAATTAAATTCTGATCAAATAATGCCTGTTAGCTCTCCTAACTCCTCACGTTGTCCCAGGGAACACCAGACATGCCAAGAGACCCTGGAATTGCAGAGCACTGCTGTGCCCATACTGCTGCAGCATTTCATTGCTTTTCTGTTCGACACAATCATCTGTTGTCATGATTTCTTTAAATTCCAAAATCCTAAGAATGATCAAAAACTCCCCTGGACTGAGGAGATAATACTTTTCTCAGGGAGTTTTTTTGCTTCCCAGGAAGGTTTATCTGTTAAGTGTTTGTGGGGAAAATTCATCCTCTTCTGTCTATTTATGCATATTTCCAAGACATCCTTATCCATGACAGTTGATTAGCCCTGGAGGTGGTATTTCTCTGTGAGGTATTGTTGCTTTGCTGGTTGCAGACAGAGATGGAAAGGTCTGAGCTCCCAACAAACAGAATTGTAGCATCCTACTCCTTTTGTGTGCCTTCCCTCAACTTGTGGTAACACTTCTGGGGCACAGATTCACTCTTATTGTTTGGGGTTTTTAGCAAAAATAGGATCATGTTTGAGCTTAGGTCCCTGGGACTGACTGTAATGCACAAAACAAAGGCTAACCCCAAAAAACTTTCACACCCCTTCACTCAGAACAGGACATTTCTTGAGAATAAAACTCCTTTATTAAAGAAACACAAGCCTCTGTTTTTTGAAGGAGAGAGAAAAAATATCATACTGTAAAAACTGGCAGAAGACCAACTATGTCCAGGACAATTATCTTTCCCTTTTGAGTTAATTTTCCAAGCAACCTTTGCTCTAATTACCAATTTCTTTTCTCAAGCACCAGTCAACCTGTTCTCTTTCTGGATTGTTTAGTATCCATATGCTCAACATTTTCTGATTTTACCTACAGGTGAAGTTCAAAGAGCCAGTGGTTGTACTTAAATAGGTCTTCCAAGACTCCTTGGTTAATCTTTCCTCCAAGATAATGGGAGAAGTTCTCATTATCTTGGAAATTTTACAGGAATTCTTACCACTGTGTTCCTGTCTCTGTGCTAACCAGTGAGGGGAGTACAGAGTTATTTTTCCCTCAGCTTTCAAATGTCCAGTGGGACAAGAAAGCTACATCTTTTTGAAACCCCTCTGCTTGGATCTCATAAATAATGGTGAAAGGCTCTGCCTGTTGTCCTGGACGTGTCAAACTTCTCTTCAGACAACCAGAAAATTCATCTTTCCTGTTAATCTTCTTGACTTTGATGCCAGAGTCATGGGTTATGGTCTGCTCGTCCTGAGAAAATGTTATCCGAGTCAATATTTAGACAGAATAAGCCTTAATCACAACATAGTTATGCTTCATTAAAGAGGTTTTCCATTTGCTTCGTTTGGAAAATAATGCAGAACGTATCAGGAGCAAACAAATGGGGGGGATTTCCTATTCATGAAACCCTTTCTTTCTTCCACAGAAATAAAGGACTGATTACCTGTTCAGAAGCCTCTGTTTTTCTTCCTTCAGGGGAGGCAGGGGGACACATTTCCTCTGCCCATCGTGCTTGTTGGGTGGTGCCCAACTCCCCCCATTGCTGATAAGCAGACCCAGAATGACACAGACTGTTGTCCTCTTAATCCTTCCTTTAGGTACCACCCAAAAATGATGTTCTCTGGTCACGAAAACCATTCTGAACAACCTACTTTTAGGAGTGTTCCCAACCTTGGTGTACTCCCAGGCCTCCCGGGAGTGTAGCTCAGATTGTCAGGAGATCCCATCTCACCTTCAGATGGAAAACACCCAAGGAAGAGTCATGGCATCATTAAAGTTGGGAAAGACCTCTAAGATCATCCACCCAACCTTTGACTGATCCCACCTCGTCAACTAGAGCAGAGCACTGAGTGCCACGTCGAGTCGTTTCTCAAACACCTCCAGGGATGGGGACTCCACCAACCCCCTGGGCAGCCCATTCCAATGCCTGACAACCCTTCCAGTGAAGAAAGTCAAGTTTTCAGTCCCCTACCTGACACCTCCCGTGTCCCCAGGGCTCATACCCCGTCTTTGGCCCCATAACAGAACCACAGGGGCAGAGAACGTGAATGGGAGGTGCTGAGGCTCATCCAGGCAGCTGATCCTTTCCCAGCTGGGCACATGCTAAGGGGGCAGAATATGTAGAGCACAGACACGTGGAGTGGAGTGTAGGCATGGCAGGTATGGCCCCAAAGCCCCTCCACACAGCCACATGGCCACATTGCCACAGTGACTGACCACTCAGCTGCCCTCAAGTCATTTCCTTACCCTCACAACACCCCAGTGAGGTAAAAAAAGTGCCTTTTGTCTCCGTGCTGCAGTGGTTCACCCATGGCATGCAAGAGTGATGCTGCCTTGTCTCCCCCAGCCTGGGAGGGGCAGCACAGAAATCAGAGCATTTCCCTTCTTTCTTGAACCAGGGAAATAGGCTGCAGCTCCTTCTTGCTTCGCTGTTCCACTCCACCCCTGAGCACAGACCAGACTAACCGGGGGAGGTTGCAGGGAAGCTGGTGGTGGGGGGAGGCCAAGCAGCGTGTCCAAGTCCATCCCCTTCTCCAGGGCATGGAATAACAGACGATTTTTCCTGCGGTGCTCATAAAAAAAAGAAAAAAAAAATTGATTTCTTTCATCTCTTTCCTGAGCAAAGGCCAGGTGCTGAGCCTAGCAGATTATTCAATAACATCCCATAAAAAATATTAAACTTCTATATCGGAACCAAATTAAAATTGTATTTCATGATGTGAACAAAGGTACCCAAGTCGATTTCGTCTCTCTCTCCCTCCTTTTTCAAATTTAATATCACACAGAAGAGAGAAATGAAATCTGTATTTAAATGGCTGTGGAACATTGTGCATTTAAAGTGCACAGCAAGTCACTCCCTAAAGCACTCCATATGATATGTAAATCTTTTGATCTTTCACAAAATGCATGATTTCCATAAAGAATAATGAGTACTAGCTTGGGAAGTACAATATTGACTGTCACTGTAGTGCACTTAGCCACAATTATCATTTGCATGGCTTTTGCAACATAACTGGAGGGGAGAGTCCTGTGAATATTTTTAATGCATTCTAATAGCTAGTAAAAGAGATTTTATTTTATAATAGATGCATTCTTTCTTTTGGGTCTACAAGCATTTTTTTTTCTCAATTTATTCATTACCTTTTTTGCTCTTTATAAGGAAGCATCTATGGGGAAAAGCAGAGGAGCACACAAGTCCTGAGAAAAGAAACAATTGACATTCTGCCCTGCCATTAGCTGCAGTGAAGCAGAGGATCAACAATAACATTTATTTATTCTCTAAGCCAATGAGTAAAGTTTAACTTGATAAATGATCTTAGCTATGATCTGCCTGAGGGAGCTCGAAGTGTTATTCCTCCTTTGAGGCATTTCCAAGACCTGGATGGATACTCTGCACGGTGTAAATGCACGGAGATCCCACGGGATCAGTTTGTCAGTGACCACTGAGGTCAGTGGAGCTCTTGGCACCAAACCAGCACGTTGGCCCTGACTTTCAGCATGGAAAGGACTTAAATGCACTGACCCTGTGGCAGTTGTGCTTATTTCCAATACTAGTGATGGGAAGGGAGAAGTTGAGCCATGGTAACCTTCATGCTGAGCTTTTCCCACCTTTTTTCCCAGCTCCCTAGAGATGCATCAGCATAAACTCCTCCTGGAAGTGGGGAGCTGAATCCTGTCTTGCAGAAGAAGAGAATTCTCCCATCTTTCTCATGGACACGAACATCCTGTCTGTTAACCCAGGAGATGAGAAGACCACAAGCTCGTGGTGAAGGAAATTGAGGTAGAAATAAGAGCTGTCACAAACATCACATTAAATAAAGTAAAATTACAGAATTAACTTATTACACCTCTGCTTTGTGATTCCCTTCTTGGTGGTTTTGACATCTCCCTGAAGGTCTATGCCAAGTAGCTCCATGCATTTTTTACTTGCATTACAGCAAAGCCCAGAAGCTACAGAGCAAGGAGAGAGTTGGTTGAGCCGGCAGGGGGATGGTCAGTGTTCCCATGAACACAAAACACAGCAAAGGGGCATGGAGAGCCTTGCTGTTCTTGGGTTAGGCAGGAAAAAGCAGATTATTGAAGACGAAAATTTCTCATAATGCAGGAATGATCGAGTGGTCCAGAGACACAGTGAAGCCAAGGGCTGTTTCACCACTGACTCCTCATAGATGTGACAGGTCCTGTGTGTGATCAGGCACTGAGCACCTCTTTGGTGCACAGTTCACCCAGTAAGACACATGTACAGCTGAAGAAACAACACACAGACCAAAATCAAACCCCAAGATGGAGCTGAGTCCCTGGTTACCACTTGCTGCAGAAATTGGACCTCTCCTTGCACCAGGCAAAATAAATTCTTGCTAATTTGCATTGACCTGATCTCAAGGTCCAGTCTACAAGGAGAAAACCATGCTTTGTCTTTTTTTTTGCCTCAGTTTCTCTGACTTCAAAGTAGGAATAGTGCCATTTTCTTCCTTATTACAAGTGCTTTCAAAGCCAGGAAAGAAAATGTTGTAATTAATCGTATAGGTGAACAGTGGTAGGGCTGAACTGCAGTAGCAAATTGGTGCTCTGACTTGAAGGAGGCTTCAGGAGACCAAGGTTGTAAAAGAAACTTTCTGAGCTCACTGCAGAATGAAAACCCACTTTCATCCAGAAGAGGATTTGTGATTTTGTTTTTCCATGTATTCCAGCTTCACCCTAACCTAGAAAGGACTCAGGGCTTGAAAAATTAATTATGTCCATGGCAAGAAAGCATCAAAATTCTTTGTCTGTTTTTTTGACTACTTGGTTTGAACTCTGACACGTCACTGGGAAACACTGTTCCCATTTTTTCATTCCTCTTATCCTTGGAGATTTGACTCCTGTTCAGTGTTGGTCATTCAGTTCATCTGTAAAGGACCAATAAGACTAGTGCAGAGGATGTTTTAGGTCTTGTAAAGTGAGCTAATTCTTTCTGGTTTATTTCCTGGTGATATATATATATTATTATATATTATTATATTATTATAGATATATTATTACATATATTATTATTATTATTATTATTATATATATATATTATTAAATGCTATTTATTGCCCAAACTTTTTTGGTATAATTTTTAGTTTCTCACCTTAGAAACGTTGTTCCATGCACAAACCCCTCTTTATTGGTAAAAAAAAAAAGGCAAGAAAGTTTGGATTGAATTACCACATTGTTGTTTGTAGCACAAGAGCCAGATTGTTGATTTTCAGGCTTTCTTTTTAAATCCTGGACCATCAGGATAATTTTTAAATAAAAAGGATTCCTCTGTGAAAACATTTGTCAGAAATAAACTGCACTAGTTCCCCAAAACCTACTGAACTTGTTTACCTGGTAAGACTTGCAGTAATTTTCCATAACACACTGCCATTTATTATGCTCTGGAAAGGCACTATAGTGATTTCAAGAGGAGAAAACCAGGAAAGATTATTCATTTCACATCCTCATGCAATTCTTTTGTAGGTGGCTTTCAACAAAGGGTGATATTGGATTACATTCATTTTGGTTCTTAATAAACTAGTAAATCTCCCATTGTTCTATGTTGTCCAATTATAAAAGCAATGAATATGAGACTAAGCACTTCAAGATAACCATAGCTTTAAAGATAGACAAAAAGCTTTATAGATTAAGATCAGAATAAAACTGCCATTTTTGTAGCGTTTTGATGAATAATATTTTGTGAATTAAAGCTTTCTCTCTTAGGAATGTCAATAAATTACTCTTTAAGTGGGAACCACTACAAACCTCAGGAAGAGTTTCTGAATATCTGGGATACTGAAAAGGGAAGGAAGTAAATCCTTCTTAGAAGTAATTTCCTCGCTGTCTGACGAGGTGATCAGGAAGGGTTTTTCCTGAGGTCTGTTTTCCTGTAGGAATCATCTGTTGGAATTTTCTTGAACCATTTCTCTTGCCTTCCCATTTAGGTGTGTGGTGCCTTTTCATGCTTCTTAGCTTCATTGTGTTTCAAGAATTGAACACTCAGTACTTCCTAAAGGCTTAACTGACAATAAAAATCAGCATTTTGAAATCAGGATTTGCTTGTTTTGCTCGGTCCAAAGTTTCCAAAGCTGTCCAAGAACTGCTTCTGCGAGGTCTCTGGAGGTAATGAGGAAAAACATTGGCAAGTGGTTTAAATACACTGGGCAGGAGCTGGGCCACTGTAGTAAAATTTTAAGTGTTGAAAGCTGTGGAAACAAAAAGAGTTGCAAACCACAGCCTCAAATACCCCAGAGCACTCTGCGGGCTTGTGAACTGGGATCATCGCCTTCCTCGACTCCGAAATAATTCATGAGACCTTTACAAAAAGATCTAGTAATCTATTAATTGCCAACAGATTCTTTGTTCAGCAAATCCTTAATGGAAAGTAGAGCCCTCCACCCCTTTAATCCTCATAATCCTACCTTACATGCAACTTCCCACAACTGTGATGTGGAATGGCTTAATGCTGCAAATTTGTCTGCTGGCGGAGAAGCAGCAGTGAGAAATGGCTCTGCCCACTGGTGACAGGGGACAAATGTCCCATCTGGTTGCTCATCCCAGTTGTATGTTATACTGGAATGGAAAGGGAATGTTCACCACAGGTGTCAGTTTGGTAGAAAGGAAAATACACAATGAAGAGATGTAAAGAGATGGGCAGATGTGGGGTATGTTTAGACACCTGAGCCCAAGAATTAAACCTTTGTCTTGTCCATGTGAAGGTCCAGCACCAAAATCTCTTCCCTTGGCTTGGGCAAGGGTGAATTTTTGCACCAGGAAGCTGCTACAGCCCCAGAGAAAGCCTGAACCCTCTATTTGAAAGCAGCCTGGGAGGGACCAGGCTTGGCAGAACTGGCAGCAGCATCAGTGGCACAGCTCAAAGGAGAAATGAAGGGGGGATGAGAAGATGCTTCCCTGCTGTCAACCCTCTCCTCACATCCTTACCCTCTCACTGCTTCCCAGGATTTCAAGCATCTTCATCTCTTCCTGGATGGCTCTTCCATTCGAGAGGGAGCTGCTGGGTAATGATAATTCTTTCACTCAGGGTTGTCAGTCACATCATGGGACCGTGCCTGGAGCAGCAATCACACTCTTTGATCAGTTCTGCTGAAACAACCTGTTGTCTTTTATAATAACATTTCCATTGGGAATATTCAGATGCTGAGGCTAAAAAAAAAACATTTCATAGCACACAGAAAACTACACACGCAGTGACTTTGCATTTTTATCTTTTTGATTTTCCAGTGGGTGTATTTGCCTGGGTTTTTTTTTCAGACCACATCCATCTGCTTCATAGTTCTTACAAAAGCTAGTTTACATGCAATAATTGCCATTAAAATGTGAAGAGAAAGGCTCATTGCACCAAATGCATTGTTTTGCTCTTTTTAAAGCACACAGAAGCTACAAAACTAGATGAAGCTGAGTGATGGATGGGTTTATTTAATTATTACTTTCAGAAACATGTTCTCTATCTTGCCCATAGCAGGTGCAGGCTGTGACGTGGCATTTGCTCTGGTAATTATGCAGTTTTTTTGTAAATAGCAGAACAAGTCAGGATGAAAGATAGCACTGCCCTAAGGTTGTGGGAAATTATTCAGCTTTCTCTTTACCAAATTTCAAATGATACATTTAAATGATAAGGTCGCTTTGATTCCTGTTGCACCTCCCACCCCCCACCCCCCACTTGTGCTCCTGTGACATAAAAATGGGAGAGAGGGAGAGGGGGAGTGGGACTGGAAGATGAATATGTGGAAGGGGCAGTTTGTGGTGGGTGCTGTTATTGAAGCGAGTGATTTAATAAACCCGGTTTGGGCACCCGGCACTTCAATGCAGCATTAAAGGACACTGGGATGTAGGACTTAAAGTGGTTTTTTTGGTAAGGCTAAAGCTTTGCCAGGTGAGGCACTGCAGCTCACCTTCCAGCCATGTGCCCACAGCCTCTCTCGCTCAGGTCTCCTCCAACATCCTCCATCCTCTCCTTCATCCCTCCTGAAGGAGTCTGTACTCAGGCTGAGGCCATTCTCCAACATCCTCATCCCATGTTTATTCCCCTAAGCGAGGGATAAATATCAGGTGCAGTGCAGGGGATGGGTGTTCTCAAATTCTTCTCTAAGAGGATGGCAGCCAACAAGGAATGCCAAGGCAAACATCCTGCAGCCACCAGGAGATCCTTCCACAGAGAAATGGGATCTCTGGGGAGCCTTTGTCATCCTCTGCCTGTAAACTGTTCCCTTCTGCTGAAGGGAAGGTAGGTTCAGAATAGATATTAGGAAGAAATTGTTCCCCGTGAGGGTGGTGAGGCCTTGGCTCAGGTTGCCCAGGGAAGCTGTGGATGACCCATCCCTGGAAGTGTTCAAGGTCAGGTTGGACAGGGCTTGGAGCAACCTGGGATGGTAGGAGGTGTCCCTGCCCACGGCAGGGGTTGGGAACAAGATGAACTTTGAGGTCCCTTCAACCCAAACCATCCTGTGGTTCTATGATTCTGTGAACATCCCCTCCCCTTGGGGTCCAAGAACACAGCGTGTGGCAGTGTCAGCTGCACTCAGATCTGGAGCTGGGACTCCAAAGAAGTAGCTGTCCCCTTTCACATCAATTTAAGATATCGGGGGGTCAACAGCTAAAACCTATTTCTGCAATTTACTCAGAGCAGATCCAATTTGCTCAGTTTACTCAGAGCTGTTCTTCTGCAGTAGTGTTGGGCTTGTATGGCTCCCAATGGCCTGGACAACGTGAGGCTGTAGAATCACACAGTCATAGAATCATTTTGGTTGGAAAATATCTTTAAGATCACCCAGTCCAACCATTAACCCAGCACAGCCAAGCCCACCACTGAAGCACACCCCTAAGTCGTATAAAATCTCCAGGCAGT
Source organism: Chiroxiphia lanceolata (assembly GCF_009829145.1). Classification (NCBI taxonomy): domain Eukaryota; kingdom Metazoa; phylum Chordata; class Aves; order Passeriformes; family Pipridae; genus Chiroxiphia; species Chiroxiphia lanceolata. Next base: position 61,212,294 of record NC_045642.1, read on the forward strand.
ATTTCCAAATTTGTGTGACTAAAAATTTCCCTCAGGGCCAACATTTTCAAAGCCAGGAAATTATCTTTTTGACTACTTTCGAGTACTCAGTTTGGCCCCTTTGAAGTGGCCAGAACCACTAGTCACCCCGGGCATGCCCTGGGTCCAAAGCCACATTTGGGGGATTTGGTATCTTGCCATCTCCGTTCTCAGCTCATGCTGCTGTGAGCTATCTGCTGTTTTATCAGATACACTGATGTACTTGCACTTCACATCCAAATCAATAGGTATTGATGGGGTTGGGCAACCAGGGAAGACACAGTCCTGCTTATTTATGGCACTGTGTAAATACCAGGTCCTGAAATAGGCACCCTTTGGAAATCTCAGCTTCTCTGCTCTCCATCAAGTGTACAATGAAATGAGAATTAACCTGACAATGAAATTATCAGTTTATCTGAACAATCTAATGCTTCAATGGAAGGTGCACAGTACGTATATGAATGAAAATCAGTTGATTGTTACCATGTGTCTATCAAAATTAAAATAAGGTCATTCACAAACCTTAATGTTTTATGGAGGGGAGGAATTTTTTTTTTTTTTTTAATTAGGATTAAAAATATTATCTACTTAAAACGTGTCCATGCATATAGTTCTAGCACAGCCTATGGCAACACCTATGATTTAAAAATAAAACTGTTTTTTTCCAAGAAGGAAGTAATTTTGAGTGATAACTAATTTAGATAGTGCTAATTATATTGGTTGGAACTTGCAAAGGAGTCAATGGATAAAAAGTTGATTAAAGCAAAGTTATAAAACAACAGTAGAAAGCTCTAATTCTGCACTTCAAGATGTTCTGAGCATTTTAATGTTTGTTCCTGCCACCTCTCTTAGTTGGGCTGGAAAGTGGATGTTTCTATTCACCTGACTGAAATCAAATGAGAGGGAAAAGTGAGAACTTCTCAGTCAGTTTAAGGACAATGGGTGTGTTCTACACCCTGAAATACCTTCAAGGTGATGTAATTTATTTTATCTTTTGGTTCTCTGTGTTTTGAACCCCTGGTCAGTGATAGTGTGGCTGAGACAAGCAAAGAGGAGCAGCTGGGGGGATCTGGGAACATTTCCCTCTCAGAGCAACGCAAGACATCGCCTGGAGTTGCTCACTGTAGGTCCTTCCAACTGCAGTAGATGTCTTGGAGTGTCATATAAACACAGCTGGAGCCTACACTTACGTGATTTTTTTGGGAAGTACTTTTCAAGTTTGGATCCAAGAATGGATCATGTCTGCTTCCAGCTGTTCCACCTTTGGTTTTACACCTGCAGTGAGCTCTGCAGCCTTGTTGGTTCTCAGCTGGACACGCAGTCCAGCTGAGTGGAGTAGCAGTGGACAGATCCATCCATGGCTTTGTGGCCATGGAAAGCCCAGGACTGACAGCCATGGTGAAGGCACTTAGAGTTCCTCTGACCAGGCTAAAATTCCATCTTTCTCCAACTTCAAGTTCTTCTGCTGGAAAGCTGAGTTTAACTGACTCCAGCAGTGAGCAGCCAAAGCACAGACTTTCTTGAGAGGATAGGGAGAGACAAATAATGAACAAGGTGTGATTAGTTCTCGCTGGAAACTAATTCTGTTGATTGCCTCACTGTTTCTCAAGCCATGTGTTCCCTATCTTCTGAGTATTTTACATAAGGATCTGGTAAGATTAGTGAGTTTTCCTGAGAAACCAAGAAGATCTGACTGAGCTATGAAGAGAATCAAAGAATCACAGAATGGTTTGGATTGGAAAGGACTCTAAAGACCATTTCATTCCAACCCCCTGCCATGGACACAGACACCTTCCACTATCCCAGGTTACTCCAAGCCCCATCCAACCTGGCCTTGGACACTCCCAGGGATGGGGCACCCACAGCTTCTCTGGGCAACCTGTGCCAGGGCCTCACCACCCTCACAGGCAAGAATTTCTCCTGACATCTAACCTAACCCTGCCCTCTGTCAGTGAGAAGCCACTCTCCCAAGTCCTGTTCCTCCAGGCCCTTGTCCAAAGTCCCTCTCCAGCTCTCTTGGAGCCCCTTTGGGCACTGGAAGGGGCTAGAAGGACTCTCTGAAGGTCTTTTCTCCAGGCTGAACACCCTCAGCTCTCCCAGCCTTTGCTGGGATCCTACCTGCTGATGGATCCTACCTGCTGGATCTTGCCTTTTCCCCAGCTGTATGTGGTGTCTCTTCCCACCCTACCACTGCATTGTGCTCAGAAGTTTCTCCTATAGGAGCTCTGCTTTCATGCTTTCTTTTGCTCAAATTTTGCTGTTTCTTAGAAACAGAAACAGCCCAAATCCTGGAATTGCCTCACTTTGTGCATAAAGCTGGGGTGCTATTGGGTGCAAAGGGGTGGCCCTGGATCTCTGCTGCTGCTGCTGGACAGTGGAGCATCCCAGGGCAGGGCATTGCTGTGAGGAGAGACAAAGGGAAAATAGTAGAATTAGTAAAAGGCAATATAAGTGCTCCTTATGCTTTACTTGTGTGCTGCTCTCTTAACCAGCTGCATTAAGGTAATTTTTTTTCATTTTGGGCTCTTTCCCTACCCAGATAATCATCACTGTGCAATAGTGAAGCCTGTGTGTGCCCAAAGATTTTGTATGTAACGCAAAGTTTTGATTATGAACTGATAAGGTAATTTTACCTTTCTGATTCAAATTCAGCATCATTATTACTATTACCTTTATGGTTCAAAATAATAATTATTATTATTAGTGTTTATAGGGCTCTTATTTTATTTTAGCACATATTTTCTTAATGTACAATCCAGGGCACTCTATGAGCACTTCAGAATTTTGAAATTATCAAAATAAAGGATAAATGCTAAAAGAAAGGACAAAACAAATAAGAAATAGAGATATTTAATATACATCAGCTAGGCTGTAAGCAGCCTGGCATAAGTCATCCTTTAATAGAGCTGTAAGAATAATTAATTTTTCAGTTCAGTGGACAAACTGAAAAAACTGTGAGGGAGGAAGCAGAGGAGGTGAGTGGAGTGGTAAGAAACAAGGAGAAATGTTTGGGTCAACCATAAGTAACAATTTCTCATTTTCTCTCACTGAAGCGAAACAAACACTTGTATTATCTGTTCCTTTGATAAACAACCCTATCTGGGTTTCTGAACAAAACCTTCCTTCTAGAAGCAGGGCCTGAAGATCCTGCCTAGATTGTGGTGACACAGAATATCTTTATTTTTCTGAAATTTCTCCTTCACCTTCCCTTTCCTGGCGAAGATCACTCATTAAATTTGCCATTAGTGTGCAAAGACCTTTATTAATCATATAATTCATCAAAACCTGCTACCAAGCTTCAGTCTGCATTGTTTTCCAACACTTCTTAAACCCTGGGCCCCGTAAGGTATTTTCTGCTGTGAGCAAGACCCTGCTTTTAAGTCTACTAACAGTAAGTTTACTTCTTAACAATAAGTTTACTCGTCTGGCTTAAAGCAGAAGGAGGGTAAATTTAGATTGGATATTAGTAAGAAATTCTTGGCTGGGAGGGTGGTAAGGCCCTGGCACAGGTTGCCCACAGAAGCTGTGGATGCCTCATCCCTGGAAGTGTTCAAGGCCAGGTTGGATGTGGCTTGGAGCAACCTGGGATAGTGGAAGGTGTCCCTGCTCATGGCAGGGGGTTGGAATGAGATGGTCTTTAGGGTTATTTCCAACCCAAACCATTCTGTGGTTCTATGGTTCTCTTAAAGCACTTTGCCAGGATGTTCTAAAAGGATCTTCAAAGCCCCGCAGGAGTAAGTACATGGCCCAGGTTAGGGGGATGTACTTTGGATAAGGACATGGAAGATCTCATAAGACCTGAAATTTCATCATGCATTTGCCATGAGTTGCATCACAGGCTTTGTCCTGTCATCCTCTTCTTCCCTCATGTAGGATCCCCTTGTTTTCACTGTCTGCAAACATTAGACCCTCCAAAAATATATATATATATATATAGATGCCTGGCTGACAAACTCATAAGGGTAAATTTATTTGTGGGTAATCAGCAGAGAGCCTAAAAACCAGAGACACTTTAAAAACATGTGAGCAAAAGAGGTTGCTATAAGAAAAAATCTTTGAAGGGGTATTATCCAATTAGTACTGATAGCTCTGCTAATATGGCAGCAATTAAAATGTTGTTTGTGAACTAAATAGGAGAAGACCTAAATATTCTTTGGACTTACATATGAATAATGTTCTAATATCTGGTGGAATAATTATAATGAAGCTGTAAGTATTCTCTCACGAGTTGTTTACTGAAATAGCAGTCTATTTAATCAGTAGCAATGCATTCAAGGTGACTAAATATTAAATATGATTGGCAGCTTGCTGCTTGGACTAAAACGATTAAGTAACATGAGAAAGAAAGTGACAGGTGACTTCAGTCCCCTGGAGGAAACATGGCCCAGCCAGGAAATGGGTTGAGACTTCTAATAATATTGGTAACAAATAAGTGCTGAAATGTTTGCTTGCAGCAGTCAGTCTGGAAAGGAATGCAAATCCTGTTATACATCTTTTTCATCTCGGTGAGGTTGGGGTGGCAGCACTCGCCAGCTCCGAGGTGCTGTGCATTTTAACCATCCTCCAGAGGCACACACTTGGCTGAGGTGTGTCAGATGTGTCAGCAAAGCCACCAGAACCCTCAGTGCTGAGCCAAATCCAGCCATCCCTGGGCAGACTGATGGAGCCCCTGTGGCCTGATGTACCATCAATTGCATGGTCTGTCATGTTCGCCCTTTTTGGAGTGTTTCCTTATTATGTATCCCGTTGCTCCTGCTTCCAGGAGCCTCTGAAGGTCAGTGGGAATTGGATTTGACCCAGGCTCTGACCTGGGGTTTCTGGTTGCAGCTCTGGAAAGGGAACACAGCAAGCCCAGCATTTCCAGCTCGCTGTTTCACAGGGGAATGCCAAGCGTTTTTTCTCTCTCTCAACTTCATATCCCGAGAAAGCATTTGACACTTTGGGTAAGTCCATGTTTCTGTTTTTAGAGGGATGAGGTTCCTAAATCCCTGCTCTAATACAAGCTTCCACTTTGGTATACACCATATCCTAGTTGTGTGTAAATTGTACTTAATGTTGACTCAAAGCTCAGGTAAAAACAAATATGTGTGAGATGTCCCCCCCAGAACATGAAGTAGTGTCACCTTCCCCTGAACACATCCTGACAACCTCACTGGAGGTTTTACTCCCTGGCAGGTCCAAATCAAAGCATTACTCTTTTTTACTGGGCATGGCAAAGTAATTTTGCCTGATGCTGGCAAAATTAAGCTGAAACTAAGAAATCGAGGCACAGATTGAAATAAGAAACTCCCCAGGGTCATGCAGGGTTTCTGAACTTCGATAACTGAACCAAACCAAGTCTAATTCTTCTATTCTTCTGTCTTCCATCCCAACACTCTTTTCTAGCTGGTCCTTCCAGGTTCTCATGAGCATCTCTCTCCTTTCTGGTCCTGGGCAGTAGGTATCAAACCTTGAATCCCCTGCATGCCATGCTGTAGTCACTGCTGCTGTTCCCTGCTTCTACCACAAAGTAACCTGAGTAAAGAAGTTGGGGAGCTTGGGGCAGCTCCAAGGGCAGGAAAAGAGACTCATTTCTGACTCCATGTCCCTAATGGATCCTAAGTGTAGTATAGACATGAGTGTCAATGCCCTTTTACACAGAAAGTAGAGAATGAATTCCAAACAGTACTGGAGACAGCTGACCCTTTTAGCACAATGCTTAAATATTCTAGTGCCGTGCCAAGGCAGCATGTGCAGAGTAAATATTTTAATCCCTAATTAATCACTTTGGTTAGATTGGTAAAACAGAAGTCTAATGAAAATAATTTGAAATTTCCTTCATGAATAATTGCATTGTTCAGGGGATTCTGGGAAGAGTCAACTGGCTGACCTTCCATTCTTGAGCTGCTCTATTGCTATGAGACTTAATTTGTGTCCTTCAACCCTTTTCAGTCACCGTCACGAGATTAGAAATACCTTTCATGCAGTTTAGCAGCAACTATGCAAAAGGACAGTGCAGTCAGCAGAGAGGTAAGAAATTAGCACATGCTTCCCTGTGGTGAAACACATACAGTACAGCACATAGGACAGGGGCAAAGCTTCTTTTTCGCTCCCTGTCCCTTTATTCTGTCCTGAACATGATGGATTGCGTTGTTTATTGAAGTATTCGTGGCCATTTTTAATTAGAGATGTGAGGTCTGCCAGGGCTTTGGGTATTTGCAGGATTGGAAAAGAATTTGCTTGTTGTTACATCCTGGTGACTGGCACCACAGTTGGTCCCGTGACTCCAGGGGAATTTATTTCCTCCTGCAGGTCCCATCTTTCCGGTGGCCCAGTGTTAGGCACCAGCCCTGTCTGGACAGGATGGGTTGGTTTGTAGGACCAAGCCTGAATGGTGCAGTGAGGGTAGAATCAACACCCTCCCCGCTCACTCCAGCTCGCTTTTCTCCACAGACAGGCTGCAGTTTGCTGTGCAGGGAGGACCACAGCAAGGTCTGTGGTCCTTTTTTCACCCTTGTGAAAAAATACACATTAGGACAATCCTCAGTCTCAGTACAGTTTATCTTGTTCTTGATGGCTGCAACGGAGGGTTGTGCAGCTGGGAATGTTCATGAGAACAAGTTATGTTGTGCAGGCAAGGGTTTAAAAGCACATCTTAAACTGATGGACTTGTGAGTATCCTTTCCAGGGGGGGCTCATTCCGCAAGTTGTTGTGGAGAAGAACTGCAGCTGGAAGGTTTTGTCACTGTGGATCTGCAACTAATGTGTCTACTAAAGGTGGAGCCTCAGTGGAAAGGTAGTGGCATCAGACACTACAAAATTGTGGGCGTTTTCTATGGTTTTTCTGTAGAGTGGCTTCTTGGAATCATAGAATATCCTGAGTTGGAAGAGACCCATGAGGACCTTCGAGTCCGACTCTCGGCTCTACATGGGACAGCTCCAAAAATTCTTGTCCAGGGTGGTATATTCAGCCTTTGAAGTGGCCTCTAAAGCCCATGGGATTTATGTGAGTGTGCAAGTGAGGGCTTTACTTTGCCTGCAGCAGTGTTGGAGGACAGGGAGTGGGATTTGGGCTGTGTTACATGGCTGCTCTGGATGCTGCTCATCTGCAGCAGTTGGATTGGGCATCATTTGATCCCAACTCAATCCCAAACTGGACTGTGTGCTCCTCAGAGCCTGTGGCTGAGAGTACCAGTGGAGAAAAGCAGGATGGGGAGGAGAAGGAGCACAGGGGCAAAGAGGATGGGCAGGAGCATCATTGATAGGGGCTGGATTTCAGGCTTAGGGGGTGAGTAGGATGTGGGGGAGCAACTGTGTCATACGTAGTTCAGAGAGAGAATGCAAAGGTTTCACAAGCAATTGGTCATGGAACATGGGGCAGGAGGATTGCAAAGGGTGAGGTGGCTTGATTTGGGAGTTGACTGTCTAGAGATGAGGAGTAGAACTATGGATATGGGTCAGGGCATTGCATTGCAAGAGAGAAAAGCGTGATAGAAAACAATTTCTGGGGCCAGGAAACACTTCTGTACTCGCCAGATCCTCTACTGAGATGGGACTGTGTGTGAGCACAGCTCTGAACAGGGGCTGGTGAAAAATTCCATAAGAGAGAAGTTCTGCCTACCAAGAGAATGATTTTTGGCACACAAAACCAATTTTAAACCTTTGATTTTTCTTTTAGAGGACAAAGAGTAGTCACTGTTCTCCTGCTAGAAGAAGAGCCAAACTACTAGCAATGATTATCACTTCATAGCATCTTGCAGTCTCCACTTTCACTTGTGAGGATTTTTTTCTTGCTCCAACATTCACTATTTCACTTTTCTATTCGTCTGCGCAGTTGTTGCTTATCAGCCATGGAAATTTACAGATATTAAATTAGCTACAGGAGGGCTCTGATATTGTTCCCTCAATGCTAGAGAAACCTATTGAGAACTGAAGGAAAAATTATTAATGAAAACTGAATGAGAAGGCTATAAAGTTCAAACAAAGTGCGTTCCCTACCTCACAAGATCTGGATGCATGCAAAATTTCATGAAAATTACTCATAAAATGGCATATCGTGTTTTGCTTCTTGAGCCAAAAGCATTGTTGAAATATTTTCATTCAGTACAAAATATATTGGATGATAATGATAATTAATGTGCTGAACCATTTAACAAGGAGATAATAAAGGATATGGAGGGTTTATTATAAAAATGTGACCCTCACCACAGGACTCGAACTTGCTGCTTTTGACAATACAAAGCAAAGCTCCTACACTGTAGGCTAGAAAATGCTCTCTCCAGTTGAGGTGCAGATCGTAACAGTGTCATGAAAACGAACCTTGGTTTTATGTGCTGAAAAAAGGGTATGGGGAAGGAGACTAAATCTGTGTCTCCAGTGATAGGACACATATTCAGCAATTTGGGGTTTTAGGGTGATTATGTCTGGACCAAAATGAGGATAAATTTTAAGGTCTTAACCTCTCCACTGTGATGCTGATGCTCAGGATGGTGTGGTCTTTTTATGTGGTCATAAACCAAAGCTAAATAAAACGAAGTCCCACTTGTGAAGAAAGCAGTACAGAGGCATCTTTCAAGCTTTTGGATGGGTGGGAGCTGCCTACAGACTTCCAGGACAAATGGCAGTGGGAGCTTGAAGGGCAGAAGAGGAGACTCAATCCTCAGTGTGCAGCAAATCAGCCTTTATTTTAAACCTGTGCCTGGTTTCAGTGTCATCTCATGGTGGATTCTGCACATTACCCATTAAGCAGGACATGGGTAGTCTGGAAGTTCAAGGGGAAACTAAAGGAAAACAAGGTTAAAATCCATGTCTGCCTGTGGGCAGAGCCTGACAGGATGAGTCATTTGGGCTTGCTGAGGAGAACTGAGATTTGCTTCTTAACACTCAGATTTCCCCCAAAAAACAAACAAAAAAAATAAAATATACTGAAAAATTAAAAATATTCTGATTCCTTTGCAGTTCTCTGGTATATTATTAATTTGACGTAAAGGATGTAAGAGAGACAACAGATAAAGTTGTTTTTTTACAGGCTGGATTTCCCGGGTCATGCCTTTGCTTTATATTGAAGGAAAATATCTAGAGGTTGCTCAATTTAGCCACAACACCTGAACCAAAATGACAGTGAATCCAGGAGGCTGCAATCAGCTTCCAAACCCAGCCTGCACTATGATCTGAGGATGGACAAACCTGCACCCATCCAGAAGGCAGAACTGAGCATCTACAGCCCTACAGTGGCCCAGAATATTGACCCAGCATAAACAAGGGTGAACCTGATCAACACAAACACAGGGAGAACCAAGCCCTGACCTGAAAATCAGACCGAATGCCGTTGCTAAGACGTGAGAGGCCGGAACCTTGTCCAGAATATTGAACAGAGCATGGAGAGTGCTGAAACCCATCTGAAAGCCTGGGTGAAATCCAGACAATAGTTTTGCAAATTAAAAACTGGCATGGCAGAGAGTTACAGTCAGAAACTACAAAGGCAGGGGAGGCTGGATGCAGCCTGCTGACTCCAACTCGCTGCTCGGAGTTCCGAGCGAGCCGCTTTAATTGAAAGCGGGAGCGTCCATGGCAAAAGGTTGGGAAGTTCCTGCTCTAATTGACTCTTTTTCTGGGGTTATCCGTGGCAAAGTACGAGTCAGGTCCCAGCACCAGGAGTCAATCCTCCCCCACCATTAATTACTTGGGTTGCATTTCTTAATCAGCGGCGCTCGGATCTATCGGAGAGATCCCTGGCGCTGCGCCAGCACCGCCACTCCGGCGAGATAAAACACACGGGGAAGGGGAAGGGGAGGAGGGCGAGCTCTGCTTGTTATTTCTTCTCCCTTTGATGCTGAATGAGTTTGGGGTTTTCTGACACAGACCTTTCTGTGCAGCTTCTTTCTTTAACAGAGACACGGGGCTGCTGTCCTCGTGGCTTCTGGTTGTTCCTTTAATTGACCTTCCAGCATCTGGGGGGTTTGTGATGGAAATGAGCCGGTTCCTGCCAATGGCTGTGTCTGGGCACTTTTCCCCCCCAAATGCCAACTAACCACAGATCCTGATGTAGCTGTAAATCAAGGTAAAGGTAAGGACAGAGACTCCTCCACTCTAATTCTCAGCCATCCCTGTGCCTGGAAGGGGGGTTGGAACAATCTTTAAGGTCCTTTCCAATCCGAAACATTCTACGATTCTCTCTGCCTACAGTGCTTACCCTGCAACAGCCGGAAGTGAGATTCCATCTGCACCTGCACATTTAATGGAAAATTGGGATCTTCAGAGCCAGACAAGTCACAGACAAGGAAAGACAGGCTTGGAGAGTCCAGCAGGCCAGCAGGAAGGGAGCCATTTTTGCCTTGAAGCACAGAGCCTTCTTGTCCTGCCTTACTCAAGGCTGCTGCCCAGTTTTCCCTGGATTCTTCATCCCGTTTTCATCCCCTTGCCCCACTACACTTTTTTTTTTCAGCTGAAGACTTAACAGTTTCGTCCTCTACAAGTTAAGCAGGGGGCTGCCAACCTACTCCATGCAACTCCTCACCAGACATCTAGGGATTGAAGGGGATGGAAGAAAAGATTTTATGCCTCTGTGTTGCATTTCTCTAGTAGGGAAGAGGGTAAAACCAGAAGTTGTCCTTTGCCATCATGCTCCTGGGAAGTATAGTTGGTTGGACATGGTTAATGGTTGGACTCCATGATCTTATAGGTCCTTTCCAACTTAAATGATTTTATGATTCCAAGGGAGGTTTCATAGAATCATGTAATGGCCTGGGTTGGAATGCGCCTTAGAGATCATTCACTTCCAACCTCCCTGCTGTCGATGAGGATGCTTTTCACGAGACCAGGTTGCTCAGAGCTTCATCAAACCTGGACTTGAACACTTCCAGGGATGGGGCAGCCACAGCTTCTTTGGGCAACCTGTACCAGGGCCTAACCACCCTCACAGGCAGGAACTTCTTCCTAACATCCAATCTTACTCTTCTCTCTGTCAATGTGAAGCCATTGCCCCTTGCGCTGTCACTACAGGCCCTCATCCAAAGTCCCTCTCCAGCTCTCTTGGAGCCCCTTTAGGCTCTGGAAGGAGGTTTCTATCAGGGGAGGCTCCTTGCTTGGATCAAGCAGGTCACGTCCCCTGCGCTGCCATTTGCTTTGTTGGAGGGAGGATGAAAACCAAGCATGGCCCGTTCCAGCTTTTTGATCTTTCAGATTATGTTGTCCCACCGTGAGACCAGTCAAGGGGGAGAGGAAGGGTCAACCCAGAACAATCACAGCACATTTACTGTAAGGGATTACAGGTTTTTTTTTTCTTGGAAATCTCACAACTGACTTTTAATTAAGTTCTTCCAAACCCAGCAAACGCACGAGGCATTAGAGAGGGGAAGGGTTCATGCGCGCGCGTGCATTTGCTGGATGCGGGTTTTACAAGTTTTGATTCATCTAATGAAAATTTACTTGGCTGTCCCCACTAAAATAGGCTGTAGCCAAGCTTCTGGTGGGCTAATACCCCGTAGGGTGACCGTGGAATCACACCCTCATGCCACGTGGTCGTAACGGGCAAGAGGGTAGGATTTCTCTGCTAACGACACTACAGACTGTGCAAAATGTGAAAAAAGGTACAAAACTAGTAAGATATATATATTTCTAAGACCTCCCATGACTTAGTTGCATTGTTTCTTTCAATATACCCTTTGGATTACTGATGGCATCTCTGTTTTATACAGCCCCTGGCACTGTGGGACCTGTCTCACCTCCAAAACCCCGAAAGGTGCTGGTTTTGTCACCTCTGTTGCTTGTAGAACATGTTATCTGAAACCACCTCTTCCTCAGCAGGATATTTTCTGAGTAGGTCGCTCAGCACCTCTGCAAAATGTGTGTTTCATTTGTCTGCACGGGGGTTGCTAATCAAGGATGTCATGAGCTCTCAATGAAACAAAGTCTTTGGACGTGGGGACCCAGAAAAATGGACACAGTGTACTCGCAAAATGTTCTTAGGAGCACATGTGAATTTCTTTGCACTCAAATTAAGCAGGATTAAAGCAGCTAAACTGTTGTTGCTCAGTTCTCTTGGATCATGTGACAAAGCCTGAATCGCTTTTAGTCACTGGTATAGGCCTAAGTCAGTCCCTTGATCTCCAAATTAATTTTTGAATTGAATGATTGTGTGGGGTTTTTTTGTCCTAATTGAGTCTTCAAGTGAAAAATGCTTAGCAAACAGATGGAAAACTGAGGACAAAAGGCTCTATTATGTAATAAAAAAAAAGGGAGAGTTCACTACAACAGTTTGAAATTAGTACTTGGAGGCTCTATTTATTTTTTTTTTTCCCTTCATAAAATCCCAAGCAGTAAGCGATATGCAGAGTGTTTGGCACAGCTTGGAGGAAAACCATGGAAAAGGAAGAAGGTGAAAAATTCGTACCGGCAGCTCCCGTAACAGACAGTACAAAGCACCTGAGTAATTTATTGATCCACTCCTCATTTTTCTTTAATTGATATGGCAGAAGCAACAATTTTCCCAGGAAGGAAAAGGTTTCAAGTGGTAGCAGCACAAAGTTCAAAGGTAGTTCATGTGTGTGTGTTCCTGAAAATCCCCAAACGTCCCCTGAGCAATGCACTGGGTTGTTTTGAGTTCTGTGGGACCCTTGGGGCACCCTGGGGTGTTCTTGATGTTCCCCAAACACTGGGAAATAACTCCCTACAGCTCTGGCCATAAGTCAACGAGCTTTAAAGTTATACTGAGGTCTGCATGAGGTCAGGGTGCTGCTGTAGAACACACTCCACATACGTTGCATCCCAAAATTTTAATTTTCTGTGGTAGAATGAAGGTGAGCATTGCAGGCAGCTGGGCTGGTGAACAGGGTTTGGTCTCAATCTCGTGTGCCTTTGCTGCTGTTTTTAGTTTGAAGGGGTGCTTTTTCTTTTATCTTTGAGATGCTGAAGAAAGGTGTCTCAAACCAATGTATTGTCTCAGTGATTTTCTTTCTGGTGAACTTCTTTCCAAAATATCAAGTTTGTCCTAAGGCAAGAGTTGGTCCTGGACCACCTGAGACAGCAGGGGACTGAAAGGAGGAGGAAATAACTGAAGCTTCTTCAGTGTGCTCTCTTTCATTCCAAAGTGCAGAGTTAATTAATATCCCTCTCTGCTAATGAGCAGGAGTAAATGGGTTTTATTGACAAATACTGAGTAAGTGGGATTTACTGATGACTACTGAGGTCCAATTAGTAATCCAGGTTAAAATGGGCCACCATTTATCCAGCTGTCTCCTCCACATACAGTTAGTAGGTGACATTGCTCCTCACCCATAAAATCCTTGTTGTTGCTCACTGTAGTTTAACACAAAGCTCATCACTTTAGTTGTGCTTGTGCCAAGTATTTACAATGATTAGGGCACATGTATTTGCTAACTCTTTACTTCCTGTTGTCCTGGAAACTGAGTATTTTTAAAGCTATCCCAAGTATCATTGCTTGATAGAAAAAAAGGGAGAAACCACCCAGTTAGTAACTGATGTTTGGCCATGATTATGGGAAGACCATCAGCTCTGCTGAGGTGCAAAAGCAACCAGCACCAACAAGAAAGCAAAGAGTTGCCTTTTTATACCTTCTAGGGGTTGTTGACACGTTTAGTGGGAGTTTCAGAGTTTTGTGGTTGGATGGAGCTTGGGCAGAAACCATTGCTTGTGATGGGCTCTTCCATGGCCCTGCATGGTTTGGCCCATGTATGTGTGTATGTGATCCGTGGAGCTGTTGTGTTCACCTGGGATTGTCAGATTGCTCATAAATGCTGTGCAAAAGAGTTTGATTCTGCTTATTCCAAGTGTCCTCAAATTTTGTGGCATAGCTTGTTGATGAATGATGGGAAGAGTCTGGCAAAGTGTGTCCATATTTGTAAGAAGGGGTTGCTGTGAAGCATCTGGAATCTTCACAGAAACCTGCATGGTATCAAGTCCTTCTGCTGGCCCTCATGTCAGTGTTAGCATTTCTCTCTCATTTGGATCTTGTCCTACTCCAGTTGGAGCAAAGGGATAGTTCTTGCAAACAGAGAGGGAGCAGGAGGATCTGTACTACAAACTCTAAAAGGGAAAAAAATTGAGAGAAAACTAACTGCAAACAGAACAAGTAACTTCAAATTCTTTCATCAGGTGAAAATGGGACACTGATTTCAGAACAAATAGGACCTGGCTTTGTTCAGGCAATTAAAGTGACAGAGGGCAGGGTTAGAAGAGATATCAGGAAGAAATTCTTCCCTGTGAGGGTGGTAAGGCCCTGGCACAGGTTGCCCAGAGAAGCTGTGGCTGCCTCATCCCTGAAATGTCCAAGACAAGGTTGGACGGGGCTTGGACCAACCTGATCTAGTGAAAGGTGTCCCTGCCTTCCACTGCTTCTTGCCAGGGGATTGGAACAAGATGATCTTTAAGATCCCTTCCAACCCAAACCTTTCTGTGATTATTTGATTCTGATTAGTGAAAACGGGATATCAGCAGAATGGGAGAGACCTGTTGGGTCTGACTCTTTAGTGGGATATTTCCATGGGCCCAGGGCTATAGTGGATGGTCCATATTGGACTGTTTCCATGCACCAGGATGACCACCAGCGTGGGATGCTTCCCACAGCAGCTGCCCCCCTTCCAGGCTGAGCTGGGCACATGGGAGCAATGCCATCATTAACAGGTGCCACTCAGCAGAGCAGAACAACAAAACCATCTCTGCTCCTTCTCTGGGCTGCTGCTCCAAATCAGAACCTGCAAATCAACTCTCCTCAGTTTCCATTATTTTCCTGAATTAGAAGTTGGGGGAAGGCTTATTCTCATCTTGCCTGAAATAGCAGCACATGAGCTGGGCAGGAGCAGGTCTAACCTTTCAGCAGAGTTCAGGCCCTGCAACGTCAGCGATTGTTTCTTGCCATCACAGTGTAAAACCCTTTTCCCTTTCACTTCACATCATTTCTTTCTGCAGGACGCTTTCAGTGCAGATAATGCACACCGAGGTACAATGCAGCCAGTTGTCTGAGAAAAGAAACCCAGTTTTCTTCTAGTGGGTGGTAGGTAAGAATTACTAATCCAATCTGCTTGAGTTAACGCAAAACAAGGATTAGGGTAAAGTTCCCGAATATGTTAATCTTCCTTTATAGAGGCAAACTTTAGCACCGCTATCAACCCCGTGGTTTACAGTTCATGGGAACAATGAACCAATTAAACTGGAGCAGAAAAAAAAAAATCTTGCACAAGTTTTCTGATTGTTACCTAATACTTTGAATTCTTTTGATTCTTAATTATTTACCACTGTGTCATAGATGGGGGGGGGGGAATAAAACGTTGTTTATTATTCATTAGGCAGTTTCTAAACATATCCATAATTAACTGCATCTTATTGTAGTTGTTCTTTTCATCTCTCCCTTTATGAAAGTGGGTATTAAATGACATGGAAGGGCCTGAATAACTGATATAATTGTTGGCAGTGCAAATGGATGGTTTTCTGGAATGGTTGTGCCTATTCATAGTCAACTAGTCGTGAAAAAAACCCAGTTTGTATGAAGAAAAAAAAAAGGATGAATTCAGAACCATTTCTCTTAGATTTTGGGAGAGAAAGATCACCCTGTTTCATTTTTTATAATGAACACTTGCAACATGTGGCTTTACAAAACCGAGCTCATTTGGAAAAGTCTTAAATGCTGCTCAAGTCCTGTTGATATCCAAAATATTCTTACTTATTGCTGGATCGTATTCGCTGCTCTTACTTACAGCAATCCACACAAATTGGAAAATTCTACTGTGTATTCTTTGTTTTCTTCTGCCTTTCAGATTTCTGACTGGGGAACAGAGCGAAAGGAGGATAATTGGACTTACTGTTTGAGACAGAAATGTCAAGGATTTCCTTTTAAATGCTAAAGGGTCTATTCTCCTGTCAATACCTGCATGTGGCTCTTGGGCACATCAATTAGAGAAATGTAGTCCTAAAGCAAATGTTACACTACAGGATTGCAGCAGCTTCTGTGCTGGTGGATCAGAAAAGGCAGTTTGATTTCAGAGTACTAATGTAGACGTTTTACCTAACCAGCCTTTGATCCTGGCAGTAAGCAGACAGCAGGGTTGTTTTTGCAATATCACTATGTACCTGTGCTTGTTACAGATGGAATCCCACTGCAATCCAATGGAAATGCTGTTTCTGGAAGATTCTGATGTCAGCATCACTTCTGAGAATCTCACTAATTATCGAGGATTCAATTGGCCCTTAAAAAGAAGGGAAGCAACCCTCTACCAGATACATTTTTGTGTACAATTCCACAACCAAAATTCCAATGCAATGTTCTCTATTAAAAAAAAAAAAAAAAGACTTGGGAGGAGACACGCTGGACACAGGATGCAATGAATATTGCAATCCAAGCTCCAGTTTGATCTATTAGGTCACATTTATAATGTTCTCAGTTAAGAGAATTGCAGTATAGGGAATACAACAGGGCACAGCAGGTCAGAGTACAGTCTGAGTTGTGAAAGGCTTATTTTATTTCGTAAAAATTCAGTCACCTTTCACATTCCCTTGGTGAAAAGTGTGCTCTTGTACAAGGCACTGAACTGACCCATTCATGCTGGAGTTAAACTTCTCAGCAGGGAGCAAGGACTCCTCTGGGGCAGTGACCCAGTGTCTGCTTTTCAGTGCTTTTGTTCTATTCCTTTTATTTCTGCTTTTCACCTGAGAGGAGCAGACAGCTCAGCCATCACCCTCCTCGGGACCGGCTGCTCCATGTGTTGACCCTCCAATTCATCTCTGTGCCACCCTCTATCCAGCAAAAACATACAGAAAAGTGCAAGTGAGGTTGGGGGGCTTTTATGGACTGACATGGTGGCATAAGAATGTTTGATGCTCAGTGCATCATCACCTTCCAGCACAGATAGTCATAGAACCCTTTAGATTGGAAAAGAAATCTCAGATCATCAAGTCCAACCTGCCCCCAGCACTACCAAGTCACCACTAACCCATGTCCCCAAGTGCCGCATCCACATGTCTTTTAAATCCCTTCGGGAATGGTGACTCCACCACTGCCCTGGGCAGCCTTTTCCAGTGCTTGACAACCCTTTTTGTGAAGATATTTTCCCCCAGTATCCAACCTAAACCTCCCCTGGCACAACTTGAGGCCATTTCCTCTTGTTCTATCACTTCTTACTTGGGAGAAGAGACCAACACTAATAAAGGACTCCTTATATGGACTTTATTAGAAACAAAGTGAACCAAAGTCTCAAATGCAGCCAGGAAGTCTCTCCACGTTTCCAGTGCACTTGCTATTTTCTGAGAGCTAAGAGAAGCACTTGGCTGAGGGGTGACAGGTTAAGTGTGGTCTGCCTGCGGGCCAGAGACTCTGAGGTGTAAACTGGGATAGCTCCCAAGATGCCATGTTACATCTTCTGGAGAGCTGCCCCACTCTGTCAGGCTCTGCCACGCCGGGGCCCCGTCCTGCGAGCTCTGGAGCAGCCCCACGGCTGCCTGGAGCCAGGGGGAACAGATGGCACTCAGCACTTGGCAGCACTAGACCCCCAAATCCCAGGTCCTGGGTTTTTTTTTTTTTTTTTTTTTTTTTTTGCCTAACCACCAAAAATCTCTTTCAGTTCACAAGTGGTGAAGCAGCACCAAAAATAAGGTGGAGCGAGATGCGCTGGGCAAACCTGGTTTGCTGCTTCAATAAATTCCCAAAACTAGCAGGTCCTCTTTGCAAGTCCCCTGGTGCGCAGCAGAAATAGTTCAAGTTTGAGGCTGGGGGACTTTTCAAGCTCGTTTCCCTGCTGTGGCACATAAGGGACAGACAAAAACCCCTTTCTGTAGCCTCCGCTGGCTGCGACATTTGTTGGTGTCTGCGGATCTCATTCACAGCGCTTTGTGCAACACTCGTACTAATGTAACTGTATTGTGGCAGGAGACTGCAGAGGGCAGAGGATCACTCACTCGAAAACATGACCTTTTAATTTAAACAAAAGACTCGAAAAAATGAAAGTGGGTCTTAAATGCAGTTTAATCAGTCAGGCGAAAGATGTCTAATGAAGCTGCCAGACAGATTTGTAGCCAGACTGTCACTTTACCCATCATGTTTACAGCCTCCAGTGGTGAGATTAGGACTGGGTGAAGGCACAGTCTATCCAAATTTCCCCAGTCTGCTCCTCTACCATGTCTGTTAAGTTTTGACAATTTGACAAATTATTTTGTTGTGTTGTCTCTAGACCTGGAGGAGCTGAGGACGTCTCTCCCACCTTGGAGTGCAGCCGATGGAGGGACGAGACACCCAAAGGGATCCTGCGATGCTGCAAAATCAAGGTAAACCCTCTTAGACTTTCTTCTTTATGATGTTTTCCTCTGAAATGATCAGTGCTAAAGCACCTGCTTCTTGAATAAGGACAGCTGAAAAGTTCCAGAGCAAATTTTAACCTCTTGATTGCCTCCGCTGTGGATCGATGGGTTTTTTTTTTACCGGGGTCTCTATTTTTTTCCTTAAAGCTGCTGGGACACTGCAGTGACGAATAGGGCAGTTGTGGAAACCTCTAGGCAGTTGTTGCTGCATTAGAAGATGCCTACACCAAGACAGGACCTGCTTTAATGAGAATCAAGCTAGAAGCCTTCCCCAGAGCTAAAATTCCCAGCTATGGAACCATCACAACAGTGTTGATCATGCACTTCTCACCAACACCAAATTGGTTCTATTTTGAATTTGTGGATGTACAATTGTTATTCCTTTTGCGGGGAATATTTGCTACTTAAGAACTTTTTCGTGGCTGCCCGTTGTAGAAGCCAACCCCTCTGTTTATCCACAGGCTAAGCAGGGCTCAGACGTGCAGTGTCTGAGCTCCCCACACAACCATGTCCATGAACTTAGGCTGGAAGGGGAGGAATTGCCTCTCCAGAAGATGAGAGGGGATTCATTTACCATGCTACCTCTTTCCTGGGGGGCTCCGCCAAGAAGAGAAGAACCACTCGCAGTTTTCTGTCTTTCCAGCACTTATTTTTTTTTTAAAGAACATCAAAGTTATCACTCCTGCTTTCTCACCATAATCCCACAAATCCTAATGTATGTTTCCCAGTCCTTTCATGCTAAAAGCACAAGTGTGTGTGTGTGTGTGTGTTTTGCAGCATTTAGGAGCGTGCAGGCTTTTTCCCATTTGCATACACACTGTGTCACTAAGGGAGCCAAATCAGGAAAACTGGTTCAAACTCAAACATTTCTTCATTTTTCTCAGGTGCTTCAAAGCCAATTATGATTTAAAAACTCATTTATATGATGTGATGTCTAATTCTGCTTCAGTGGAACAACACAACTGGACAAAAATGACTTTTCTAGTGTTTAGGTTTTTTTTTTCCTCCCCCCTTTCCCTAAACACTTTTCTTCCAAGTTTCATGTTTAGCAAAAAAATCCCTCTGTAATTGTCTTGTCACGACTGTAGTTTTTCCCCCATTCACCGCCGCTTTGCAGGGAAGCCCCGGGAAAAGAACTCTCAAAAAAAATGAAAATTTCATGCTCACATGTGTTTCTGTGATCTGCAGTGTGTATGATCTCCGGGTGGAAAAACTTCTCCGAAAATAACTGGATTACCCTTGCTCCGACGCCATCTGATGCCTCCTGAGCAGGCACGGCCGCCCGCCTGTGATCTCTCGCCCACCGCAATCGGGGTGACAGGCAGCGAGGGGAGGGCCTGCCTGGGACACCCCCCCTGCCCTCACCCCCCCTTTTTGGCACTGGCTGGGGGGATGTGGGGCAGCCCCTCTCGGGGTCTGCACGCCAAGGCTGGAGGAGGAAAAAGCTTCGACCTTTTGCAAACGGGAAACGGGCGTCGTTGCTCGGGTCCTTGGGAGGACCTGCAGCTTTCCGCCTCAAGGATGGTTTTCAGGCTTATTTTTGTTGCTGCCCTCCTTCCTACAGGCTTTTTTTTTTGCTTGGGTTGAGGGGATTGCTTTGCACGATGCGTGCAGTGATCCAGCGTGGGGTATTCCTGTCATCACAACCCTCCCCAGCCATCAGAAAGGCTTCCATGGAGGCTGAGGGCTGGGACCTGCCCCCTTGGGTTATAAGACCCTCTTTTCTCTTCAGTGTCCAGCCCTGCAGGTGGTATTGCAGCACAAGAAATAAATACTGATTGAGTCCAGAGATCCATTCAGCTTTCAAGAAGTTTTTCTTCTCGTCTTACAAACATTTTTCCTATATGAACACACTCTTTGACTTCGCTGGGACGGGAGCTGCAGATGCAGCCAGAGCCACAGCAGTCAGCTTCCTCTTTCCCTGCTGCCCAGTGATTTCATGACAGGTTTTCCTGCCTTGAAGTAGAAGTGACTTTGTAAGTCCTTGCTCCTGCGATGCCACTCAGCAATGGCATCTGCCAGCCGAGCCCGTGGTGCCCACAGGACAGAACAGTGTGCCCCTCTTTGGCATGGCTGTACCAAGCCCTGACCCACATAAGTAACAGTCCCTGAAGGGCCACCTTGAAAAGGGATTAGGTAGAAATGGGTAGGAAAAACCACTGAGCAGATGATAGCAATAACACATTAGCAGGAGCGGGAAGGCTGGTCCAGTGACTGAACACCAGACTTGGACTCAGGAGATCAAGGTTTAATCCCCCATTCTTCCACACATGTTGGCAAGTCACTTAATCTCTCTGTGCCTCAGTTCCCCGTCTGGAAAAGGAAGATAATAGTAGTTCTTTTGTCTGCACTGTCTGTTTAGATTTCTAAGTTTTCCAGGGCCAAGGATGCTTCTTCAGGAGGGTATATATGGCACCTACCTCTGTAGAGGGAATCCCACTGCAGCCTTCCATGCTAGAAATGATAATTCATAAAAGAAATATCAGTCCTTTAATCATCATGGAACTCATGCTGGTTTGCAAGAAAATTCACAATTAATGCCTGATCAGTGCTTTAGTTGAAGTTGAATAAACACTTCATGTAACATAATGGGCATTTCCAGAAAACATCTTTGTGGAATCTTGGGACTATCCATTTGCATCCTCAGATGACCACAAGAGCCATCCCCATCCTGCAATACTTGAGAGACATTTTCAAGCTGGGTGGCAAGGCAGAAGTTGTAGTGAGGGGATTTCAGCTGGTAAGAAACATCAACAGCATCTCTGCCCATGGTCCTTCCCAACCCACTATGGATTCAGAAGAAATCAAAGCAACTCCTGCTGTGGGAATCTCCAATCCCCTTACTTTGGGGGGATTCTCTTTATTCCTGTTTCTCCATTGCCTGAAAAGCTTGGGCTGAATTATGTTCACAGAATCATGGACTAGTAGAGTTTCCTGAGTTGGAAAGGACCCGTAAGGATCGTCGTATCCAGCTCTTAGTCCTGCACAGGACAACCCAAAGAATCACACCATGTGCCCAAGAGCATTGAATTTAATGCTCTCAGGGTTATCTTTATGTTATATAATTAAAGATAATGTTGTTATTACCCTGGGGGCCTACCACAGCCAAAATCACCCAGCTTACTTTTCAGGAGAAAATTGCCCAAAGTAGCTATTTCTAGAACTTTATCTTTGCTGCCATGCCCTGACATGAAAGAAAAATGTTTTGAAGACTGTTCACTCTGATTTCCAGTGGGAGAGAATTGGTATCTGTCCTGATTATACTTAACATCTACTGGAGTCTTCACTGAGGTTAAAAGGAAATTTCAGCAGGTAGGATTATCTCCAACAGGTATTATATCCTGCCAAATTGTGTTTGGATTTTGCTAGACTTATTTATTTGTTTACAACACCCAGGGAAGCAAGGACTTTTTTTCCTGTAAAGAGTTTGGCTGTGTTTGAAGACATGGGAACTGTGTTTTCGAGGTGAATCAGACTCAGGTGGACTTTGGGATTTGATATAATATTTATTTACTGACTAACCTCACTCTTCTGCTGGAAGTGCTGTGGCTGTTGTGAGTGATGCTGAGCTATTAGAGGGCTGCAGGAATTTTTTCTGGTGGTATGTTTGCCTTTGGATAGTTCAGGTGAAGTTTTTGGGATTAACTAGTTTATGGCTCTTGTCTCAGCTCCAGCCTTGCCTCCAGAGCTGTGTGATGTTCTGAAATTCCCTCTGCCTGTCCTCTCTTCCTCCATCTAAGCCTTATTCTGTCATCTCCTCTGACTGTCTCCAAGAGTAAGAACCTCAGTGAAAATGCAGGTCAGACTGTGATGCTTTCACTGATGCTTCTGCAGACAAACCCTTTGACTTTCATCCATCTCTTAGTTTTACCAGTGCAAGTCTCTTGTGCTTCTCCTTCATGCATGTCTCTTCCAGATCTTCCCATCTTGCTGCTCAGGTCCTGTATCCCACTTTTCTTAATGAGAAATAGGGCTCTTAGTAATCCCTGACTCTTTCAGTCCATTTTTATTTTGTCTCTGTCCCTGATGTAGGACTTCTGTGCTTGTTTTGTGCATCACCAGTGAATGACCCTCATACATTTGTTTTTAAGGGATGGTCTGACTGGAGAACTGATGCTAAACATCTACATCTAAGCTGCACCTTATACTTCCAAATCCTCTTTCACTGAACAGGTAAGAAGCTCTGAGGCTGCTACAGTCACAGGATATTCCTAGTGAAGAGGGAAGAGTTGGGGTAAGTGGAGACATTGCCTTTCCAGTGGGTTACATGTCACCATAATGGAGTAAATGCCCTGGAGTGAATATTCTGCGTGTGCACGATAAGCTTTAACTAGCCCTGATTATGTGCATGCTGAAAATAGATGGCAAGAAAATTACAGATATTTTTCTCTTTATTTTTAATTTTCAAGTGTCACTTTTTTTTTCCCCCTGTGTCTAATTGCACTGAAATGTGTGTGGAACAGTGTCTTGGTCTACCAGTTGTTTGAAAATATGAAGAAATGAAAAAAGTTGTCTTTGTTCCCCAGTTCTGATGAAAATGCTCTCTCATTTCTTTCACAAAAACCTGTCATGCCCCCTGTCCCCAGTAGGTTGTGTTCTTGGCATCCTTCTTGTCCAACAGGGTACTATTTTTGCCATTCTCCATCTCCCTTGTGGCATTAGATTCTTGCCTCTAAATCAAAATAACTGGGGGGGTTTGGAGGTGCTGGGTGTTAATTAATCCTGGAAACATTTCAGGTTTTCCCCCTGAAAATTTTCCACGGAGGAGGGGGATTTCTAAACAGCTGCAATTTATAGTGCTTTGCTGCATGAGGGGTTTAAAAACATCAGTTCTATTAGTTCTAGCCAATATAGGCCAAGTTATTCTGAGAGATGAAAATTCTACCTAGATCTTAAATCTTTCCTGGCAGTGACAGATGCCAAAGCCTTTCTGGAAAAAAAAAATACACAATTGTTTTGTCAAAGCTCACTTTATAAATACCTTTTGCTGGAATGATGATGCTTTGTATGAAACACACTGCAGAAAACTGACAGTGAGGATGGAAAACGCTGACCTAGTTTTATCCAGAACAAAAGCAGGATTTATTTTTTTTTTGTACAATTTTTCCCCTTTTTCTTTTTTTTTTTTTCTCTTTCCTTGTAAGAAAAGAGAGTTCAATAAGTGCTAGGGCTTAGGGACTGCAGAAGCTGGCAGAGGGAAGAAAAACCAAGCACCTTCATGGTCAAATATCCACAAGAAATCTTAATAATCTCTCTAGAGCTTTTGGACACATCAGTGGTGCCGTCTCTGAGGTGTGGGGGGTCTTGGTGCTTTTGATTGTTACAAGAGCATCAGTCTTCAGTCCTGCAAAATGCCTTCAGGTTCTGCTCTGAGCTGCAGAGGCATCTGGGTTTTTAGAAAAGTAAGATTACAGGAAGAGTGGAGGTATCCCCTTTAAATGGTGTCTGCACGTGGGTTCTAGTCTGGCAGGGAGGGATGGGGACTCTGGCCACCAAAACAGGAATTTGTAAAAAATTGTCATCTTCTTGTCCTTGGGTGAAAGGCTCTACCAAGTGGTAGATGCAAGAAATCATGGTCAGGCTTCTGGTAAGGAAAGGCAAATTAATGGGACAAAAGTCCAAGCTATGACCCTCCAGTGCACAATTTCTGGACATGCCAAAGGAAACACGGTTCTTGTTTTCTTTTCCTTTTTGTATCAGGCTCCTGCTCCCAGCCAGCTGAGCAAGGGGATACTGAGCAAGGGGTGTGTTAGACCTGCCCCATCCAGTCACACATTTGTCCCTTGATTTGAAAGAAACCTCCATGCTCTTCCAGGTAAAGGGCTTTTTCAGCTGTTTGTCCCTCCCTACAGCTCCTTCTTTGCCACCCAACTCCAAAATGCTCTCATGCTGAAGCCACAGCGGTGGAATTAAGGAGACAGGATCTGAGGTCAGGCTGGTTTTGACAGCAGGCACTGACTGTCCAAACACACGAGGGGAATGGATATAGTTCCAGTGGTGTTGGAAGCCAGGTTGGACAGGCCTTGGAGCAACCTGGTTTAGTGGAAGGTGCCCCTGCCCATGGTCTTTCAGGTGCCTTCCAACCCAAACCCTTCTGTGTTTCTGTGATGTCAAGGCAAGAGAGGGTGTGTCAGTCTGAGAGGATAACTGGGCAGAAATCGTCCTCCCAGAAACGTTCACAAGGACAGAAGATCAGTTTTCTTTCTTAAATTTGGGCAAGACATAATTAATAACTGCATGCAATGAAGGAGTAGTATAATACTACCTAATTTTTTCTCTTTATTTAGACCCTTAGAGTTTCACAAGTATTTCATCCCCATCATGTTTCCATTCTTCACTGTAATTTCTTGATACTTACACCACCCGTATCTTCCAGAGCATTCCAGGTCATTAAAAATTCACTCTCTCCTTTTTAATCTCTTGCCTACTTGTCAGCCTCAAGTGTGAGTTCCTCCCTGGAATGCTGTTCCTTTATTGCTTATTGTCAAAAACATTTTCTCTTGGAATTTTCCCGGCTGGTGACACGGTGGGCCATGGCTGTGGGTCAAAGTTTGCATATCAAGCCATCAGTTTTCATCCTGGTGTTTGTCATGAGCTAAGGACATTTTTATTAGATGAAACAATAAGAGGGCAAAATGCATTAAAATTCAGCCTGCCTGTTTCAAGCTGTAAATGAATCCAACTTTTGGTAAAACAGAGTAATTTGAAGTATGCTAAAGGATAGAATATTAATACTTGCTACCACTGCTTTTCTTTTTGCTGTTGTTAACATTGCTTTGCATAGGGCAGGGGAGGGTGGGTTTTTTTAGCAATATAAAAAATTACTAGTTTTTATTTATTAATATTAAAATTTGCTGATTTTTAATTAAGCCACAATTTTTAACTTTAAAAGTACTCATTTTAATGTAGTAATATTAAAAATTACTGAGTTCTTAGTGTTATTAAAAAATACATTTTTTATTAATATTAAATGTGTTAAGACTTTGCTAATATTTGTTAGCTAGTTCCAGAAATATGAAACTATGGAGGGGCTTGTAATGCATTGAGATCTATACAAACACAGTGAAAAAATTCTGCCAAATATAATAATTATATAATTATAATTATTGATAATTTCTTCATATTTTTAATTATTATATATATGGTTGTTTGGGGTTTTTTTTCAAGAATACATTTCAATTTTCTTGGAAAGCTACATCCTTTTTAGAAAACTCCATCCTTTGTGGTCTAGGTCTTCAGCTACCAGAAGATCTGGGGCAAACTGTCACTTGGAGGTGCTTTTTAGATTAAATGTTAGAGGGTTCTTAAGCAATCAGTGCAAACACTTGCATTTTATTCAGCAAAAAATGGATTTTATTGCATAAAGAAACAATCAATGCAACCTCCAACCTACTGCACAGAGTTAACTGCCTTTTTTGTTCCCACTTTCAGGGGCTTTAATTACAAATTCAAAGCAATGAGAGGTGAAGGAAGCTCACGAAGATGAGGTTAAATGTGAAATATCCCCAAACTGATGCAGTTTTGCCCCTTATTGCTGTCACTGGTGTCTACACTGTGCTGTTCCAGCCTGGTGGGTGTTTGGGCCAAGCATCACATGGCTCTGCCCTGCCTGGGTGGGAATTGCCTGGGAACATCATGCTGGGTTTCTGTGAAGGCTCAGAGGGGGATCCACCTCCAGAGACAGCCCCTGCCTGCCTGGACTCCCACCCTGGCACTGCAGCCTGTGATGGCCTCATCATCTTCTTGGGGTTGTTTGGACCACGTTTTAACATCGCCACAAAAAGCCCCTGGTGAGCATCTCCTCCAGCAGGAGAATTGAGACCATATTTAGCACTGAGTGACTAATTTTTAATCCCCCTACGCGGTGACCAGGTTGACTCACAGGCCATGGGAGGGGGAGAGGTCCATTTGTTAAACCAGCAGAGATGCTGGACACTGTGTCAGAGGCACCAAGGTGCTGAGAGAGCCTGGTTTGATGTGTTGGTTCTCCTCACGGCCAATTCAGAGTGGGAACACATCTGAAAGAGCAGATAGTCTAATGAGTAAGACATTTGGTAAATAAGACCAATTAAAAATCAAAAGCAGTACACATCTGAAAAGGCAGATAATATGGTGGGTAAGACATTTGGTAAATAAGAGCAAATAATGATGTTCTAAACCTCAACCCAACACACTCATGTCAGTGCTTACGCTCTCGCCCACAGCAGGTGTAGAACACTTTTAAAATACAAATAGGTTTTTGTCCTTCATGCTCAAAACACCTGCCTTCTAGTCAGGTGTTTAACTTCACTTTTGGGGACCCAGTAGGATCCAAACAGAGGAAAGCAGTTTTTTTTTTTTGGTTTTGTTTCTGGGTTTTGTTTTTTCTTTTGCATTTAGAGCACATGAAAGAGAAAGCTGTGATGAAAATCCTTTCATGCTCTTATCTGTTAGGAGTGTTATTAGGACAAACTTTGCTACCAGGCAGGGGTCAGAGCCCTGTCTCCCAGAGCCTGCAGTTTCAATCACAGAATGGTCTGTGTTGGAAGGGACCTTAAAGATGATTCCAACCCCCCTTTCATGGGCAGGGACACCTTTCACTAGAAGTAAATAAATAATCAAGTAGTTTTGGTTTTGGGGAGAGGGTAACAGAGTGGGAGAACCAGCTTGGGATCCCAGAAGAGGTCTAAGGTGAATCAAAAAGGGAACCTGTGTATCCTGAATTCCATAGGTAAAATGTTTAAACAGATGTATTTATGGGCTCTCAGGTTCTGCAGAAAATGCTGAAGCCTGTCTTGTCTAACATGTCATCTGCCTTTCTGGTGTAGAGAGCTTCCTAATAGCTTCAGATTCAGCCAAAACCCAAGCCTAGTCCTTAAATAATCTTGTGGAATAAACTGGTCCACCTCACAGGCAGTTGCAGAGCCCTGTGCACCCCTCTGCTTTCATGGAGTCAGCATTTTAAGTCTGGGTGGTCCTTATGTCAAACTTTCTGCACATCCCAAACCAAATCATTTTATTAATTCGAAATCAGTGTGAAGTTCAACATTTGTGATGTCAAAATAGCCATTCCTGATTTAAAGTCTTCAAGAGCTAGGCTGGATGTTTGTCGCCAGAATTAATCACTTCCAATATTATAAATGTTAATCTTATTTCTAGAATTTCTCAGGTTGAGTTTTCAAGGCATTGCTTCTCTATACATCTCTCTTAAGGTGTCAAAAAACATGTTTCTGTCAGGTATTTTCTCTAGATTAAAGTACCCCCTAAAATCCTCTGTCTGGACAAGTGCTACAGACCACAATTAGACCAGTTGGAATTGCTGCCTGACATTTTTCACATTGCAGTTCAAACTAATCTGTGCAGGGCTCAGTGCACAGTTCACGTGGTACCTGATGGGAATTTTTCTGATGGAGGAGTGGCTGAAAAAAAAAAATAGATTAAATATTCTCAATTTCATTTCTGCTTCAAACTGTTACCGGAGAATTCTTGGAAGGCTTTTTTTGTTGGTCTGTTTGTTTGTTTAAAGCACAACTTGCTGCTAGGAACTGAATGTTTGAGCTCAGCGGTGGCTGATGACAGATGTCACCCAGCAGTGCTTCTCTGCCAGCAGTGGCTGAGTGGAACTCCCAAGGCCAAGTTTCCAGTTTCAGTACTTGAAAAAAAAAAAAAAAAGGGAAATGTGAATTCACTCTGCAGTGTTTCAAGGGTTATAGAGGAAATTTGTGCTCAGCTGGTTCTTATTTGAGGAAAATGCAAATTCAGGCTTTTCCTTGGCGGTAAAAACGACAGAGGAGTAACTAGGAGAGTAATTCATTCAGAAATAGGAATAAAAAGTAAAACACACTCTACAGTTTCTTTCTCTTAATAAACACACTTTGAGGTTATTTTCACAAAGGCACATGTTGCAGCTGGTATAGGTGGAGGGGTGTCATGTAAGACATAGGGACATGCAGCTGAAAGAGTCTTGTGCATCCAGGTCCCTGCCATTTTAAGGAATTATAATAACTGTAACATTCTGCTGTATAGGCAGACCTTTTCCTGCACTGATTTGGTTGTTGGGTCACAGCTCTTCATCTTCCAGGAGACAGTTTTCCCCCTAGATGACCTCTTTCCCTGACAACTAAACACCTGGGAAATTACCCATATCAGCAAATCCAGCCACAGGTCTTGATAAGAGAAACATCTACTGCAAACTCAGGACTTTGGAAGTGATTAGGGATGGATTTATTCCATTTCCAGGCTGTCCTGCAGTCCTTTTAGAAGGAGACTGTCTGTTTTGTTGCTTGTTACACAGAACACCATGGAAAGTAAATGTTCATTTAATTCACATTATAGCCCCACATATTTATTTGTCTGTAGACCTCAGATATTTTAAAGTAGAGGCAAATGCTGGGTGGGTTCTGTATGACTTATGAATACAAAGGAAACAGCACTTCATTCTGGGCTTCTCACCCCAAAACTGTGAGTGTTGGTAGAACCTGAGCATATCTGAAAGGAAAACACACAGAACTCCACAAATCTCCATAATTCTCCATACATTACCAAAAAAAATCCTTTATTTTTGGAGACTGAGTCAATAAATATAGAGGACCTGGTGATTGGGAGGCACTGTCATATGTCAGTCTGAGTTTCCTGGTGGCAAGAGTTGAATTAGAAATCCAAGGAGAGTCTCAGGGTGCTTTGGAATACATTAAAAATTCAGAGAACATGCAACAGTATGGGAAGTTCCAGGGTTATAAACGAGTTTGTTGTGTATGCACATGGGAAATCCCTCTTTTAGAGCACGATTTTTGTTCCTATAGGGTTGCCAGATTTTTGGCTGTCAGATGGTCTCTTTTCTTTGTCTATTTGGTGACAAGTGACAGGAGACTGCATCTAGTTGTGCCCGGGGAGATTTAGATTGGATATGAGGAAAATTTCTGCACTGAAAGTGTTTTCAAGCCCTAAAACAGGCTTCCAGGGGAAGTGGTGGAGTCCCCATCCCTGGAAGAATTTAAAAACCACGTGGATGTGGCACCTGGGGACACGAGTCAGTGATGGGCTTGGTGGTTCTGAGGGAATGGTTGGACTTGATGATCTTAAAGGTCCTTTCCAACCTAAGTTATTCTATAATTCTCTGTTTCTGTGTAGATGAGCACTGCAAAAACAACCTGACAAAAATTAATATTATGGTTTAAAACTCACTAATAAAAATGTCTGTTGGTGCAAATGTGCACAAGGAGACAGTGTTTACACATGAATGAAGAGCTGCTATCCTGATTCAAGGTAAGGACATACCCTGCACACAAATATAGGTACAACCTCAACAAATGCATTGTAAAAAGAACTAAACCCATCACCAATAATGCAAGGAAGAAAGGAAGATTGTGTGATAATGAAAGATATGACCCGACACAGTTATCTTTGCTCCTATCATGAGGAGTACTGGAAAAAAAATAGAATTTAAATCTCATCAATAAGAACACCGTTGCACACCTGGGGTCTAAACATCTGGGAAGTGCTGTATTAGTGAAACCCTCCCCAGGGTTACCAGGGGGGCATGAAAACTGAAGGCATCAGCCACCTGCAATTTCAAATCTCTAATTTGGAAAGACGTGTCTGTGTCAGCCTGTTTCAAAAGCACCAAACAAGCTGCATCATCCTTGTTATTATTGTGATCCCAACATATCCACATCCCGGTGTACAGGGATTTAGATGCACATGGTGACTCTGTGTCTTAAGATGAGACTCTGCACCCCTCAGAATGCCTTTAATTCCAAACCACTAGGGGTTATATTCCCCTCTTGATGTGCTAGGATTTATATCCATAACTCCTGGTAAAACTCATGGGAATTGTGTGTATGAATCACTGTTCAAGAAGATGAATCCTCACAATTTTTAGTTTCTGGAGTTTTCTCATGTTTCTCGTCCGTCATGTTCCTTGTACTTAATAGCAAGCTCACAGTCTGTTGATGTGAACTGTTAAAATATACATATTCCTGGGTGAAATTCTATTATTTTAAGGTAAGGGATGCTTTCAAAGCAGACTGTATTTTGTGGATGTTGATAATGACACGAAGAGCTGCATCCGAGCAGGGTGACACTTCCAAATAATCTGTAAAATTACATTCTGATCCTCGCCCGGGCTTGCAGCTCTCACCAAGAGACAAAGCAGGGCTAAAGCCCTGGTGGGTGAGTTTTCCACCCTGAGGAAACAAGGTCAGGGTGGGTGTGCAAAATGGCAGTCAAAACATTAAAGAAACCAGGCTTCGTGAAAGATGGTTATTGTAACCTGAATTCAAGTTACACTTCTTTGGCAGAGCTGCTTCTCGTGTCTGTGGTTTTATGAAATGAAATGGCTTGTACTCACTAGTCCACAGCTGGTCTTTGCCCCCAGGGAGCAGTGCAGTCCACCTGAAAAGTTCTGGATGATGTAAAAAATCCTCCCTGTCCCCCCAAGTCTTGTTAATCCAGTCAATGCCATTTCCATCCCGTGGATATGAAGGAAACCTCCCACCTCGTAATGTATCACTTACAGCCTGTTTCCTCCCACGGGCTGAGCTCCCACTCCTGAGCAAGCTCTGAATTTAGCCAAACACCAACTAACAACCTCATGAACTGGTTTTGATCCTGGAGACCATGTGGGTTTGCCTTCTCATGGCAAATGGGTGTCAGGGCTGCAGGATGAAATCCTAAAATGGTCTAAATAAAGCTGCGAGGGCTGCAAGCCCTTTGTTCGCGGAGTATCACATAGATCAGCTCCTCTCTGGCCTTTTTCAGCATCTCTGTGAAACCCAAAGATAAACTGATTAGGCAACATCACTTGGAGTGCCAGCAGCACTGATAACACACAGCCTTTCCCTTTTGCCACCACGCAGAGCTACATCCTTCACACCAGGGCAGCCTCACGAAGCAAGGAGAGCTCACTGAAGCTGAATCTTAGTGAGGCAGAGGCAATGCTGTTGCTCAGAGGAAAGGATTTCAAAGAGTATTTGGCTGCAGCACTGTCTCTTTCTTTGTTGAAGGTGTCAATTCAACTCAGTCTTCTCTGACAATAATCTCATCCACAGCAGTGTGTGCAAGCAATATCCTCTGTTGTTTCCTTCCAGCTCAGAAGCTCTGTCCTATCTCCTCCAGTGGTGACCTCACCTTGTTCCTGTAGCATTTTGTTATTTTGCAGGCAAACTGCAGCAGTGTGAACTGTGCAGAAAGCCACCAGCATTTTGAGAACTCTAGCTAGTAAGAAATGCCATCAGGTAACGCCACCAGCTACTCAGTTGCACTGTCCTTCAAGTGGCTTTTCAGAGAATTTAAAATCCAGTTCATAGTCTATTCTATTTTGACAAGATCTAACAAACCCTGGAAAAGGCTGCTGGAAAAAAAAAATCATTCAAGGACTCCTTAGGTCTATCCTCAAGGATTTTGCTCCTCTGAACTGTGGAGCCCCGAATAACAGGGTGAAGAGCCCTTGGGAGAGATCATAGAATGTCCTGAGTTGGAAGGGACACACAAGGATCACCAAGTCCAACTCCTGGCCCTGCAGAGGACAGATACAACTTCCTTGAAAGCCAGTGCAAAGTTGGAGAAGAAATTTCTTCTCCTGGAGAAGAAATGAGCACCACAAGCCTCAGGCCTTTCTACTCCATGTGTATTTTTCAATCTCACTTTCTTTTGTGCCCAAAACACTCAAGGTAAGAAGAAAACCCATTGCATGT
The DNA here is from genome assembly GCF_009829145.1 of Chiroxiphia lanceolata. NCBI lineage: Eukaryota > Metazoa > Chordata > Aves > Passeriformes > Pipridae > Chiroxiphia > Chiroxiphia lanceolata. Next base: position 61,244,267 of record NC_045642.1, read on the forward strand.
AAAGTAGCTGAGTTGCCCCAAAGGTCTTGGTTTGCAACCCCAATCACACCAAAGGGTAGGTACCCACTCTAAGTAAGCTGTCCATGACCTTCTCACAGGTAGTGAAGGCTTTGCTGAGAGTGTGAAGCACAATATTGGGCGACACACAGTCGTGGGGTACAGAAAACATGTTCTGTAAATTCCTCTCCCTTCCAACTTGCAACATGAGAACTTCATGAAGACAAGTCCAGGTCCAGATCTTCAAATAGGCTTTTATAGGCATTGAATGCTGGTGCCCTCACTTGTGGGGAGTGATGATGACGAAAAGTGCACAAAAGTGTCAATACTTAGCAGAAATAACCTTTCTCCCTGTATTTGACAACCATCAAGTTGAAATACTTGCTCCAGAACACAAAAAAGCAAAAAAACTTTAAACTGGATTTCACCCCTTTAGTTGTTCTGCACTCCCAATCTGATTTTCAAAAGCTATGAGTCCCCTCTGTGACAGGCCAGGGCTGGATCTTCACCTCCAGAAAAAAGGAAAAAAATGTCTGCTACCTTTCATTGCAGAGCTAACATTCTCCTCTCTCCACACAGCATTTTTCTATGAGCAGTTTTCCTCTTAGAATTATCCAGCAGCTCCAAGCCTACCACTTGTTAGTGACAAAGGGGATGAGGTATTGTTACCCTCAAGCTTATCTGCCAGACAGCAAAGACGTCCTGCTTGTCTTTCCCTCTCCAAGTGAGGTTTTCTCAGGGTACCTGAAAGCAAGGATGACTCTGAAATTTGCTTGTACATCAGATGAGGCTGCAAACAAAGATGAAGTGCTGTGACAAACACATAAAAAGTTGGTGTTTGCCTCTCTCTCTACCTCATTCATGCTTAGGAACCTCTGGATTAACTGACCTGCGTGTCACATCTGAAAAAAAAAATAAAATAAAAAAGCAGATTATATTCTGTCAAATGGAGGAACAGCAATAAGAGTTTAGAGAACTAACCACGACACATCTAATTATTTGGGCTTAGGATTTAACTTACTGGGGTTTTTTTTTCTCTTTCTTTTCTTCTCGCAGCCCCTGCCTGATACTTAAAGCACAAAACCCAGCAGGGAGAGAGGTAATGGAATTTGGAGGCAACTGGTGTTCAAAGACCTCGCTTGAAACGGGTCTGTGCTAATGCTGAGGGTCGGTGCAAGTTGGGTCAGTGTCCTGTGTGCTCCAAAAGGGGCAAATTCATCAGGGCATCCTACGTGGGACAGGATTGTCTCTCCAAATGGCTCAAAGGGATGCACCTTTGAGTCAAAACCTCAAAGGGTTTTTTGGCTACGAGTGACTCGGCCAGAGCAGGACACGCTGATCCCCCAGGAATCACCAGGCATGTGTGTGGTCTCTGGGCTGGGCACAGAGAGGGCACTTCCATCCCAGTGTAACTGAGTTTAATTGCTGCCTCCTGACTCTTCATAAAAGGAATATGTGCTTAAAGGCTCAGAGCCTTTTTCTTGAACTTTCTTACTCCAGATTGAGCTGGTGTGACTCCCTTGTCCCTGATGGAATTACGTTGGTGAATTATTGGTCAGAGGCAGATTTGAGTTTGGTAATGAACCTCATCATAATCCCTTTTCTGTCTCCTCTGTGTATCTTCACAAAATATTAGCAATTACTTCACATTTGCACACAGGACTCTCATACACAGTATTTGCACACAAAACAGACATTTAAAGGACTCACTATAAATTAAAAAATCAGTTTTGCACAAAATCAGAGAAGTGCTCCTCCTTTTTTTTCTGAGGCAGAAAAAGAGCTTCTCAGAAACAGAACTTTAAAAGATATGGCTCAGAGAGCAGGTAAAATAAAAGCTGTAATTCAAGCCCATGGGTCTTTCTGTTGAAAATGTGGGTGCAGGCATCCTGTTGGCATATTTTCCTTGAAAAAAATAGACATCACTAAGGAAGTATTGATACAACTACAAGTTTGCTGGCTTGGAGAAGAGGTTGTTGTGTATCCCTGGAGGAAACTGGTGCTGGATAAAGAAAGCCAGTACCAAGCCATTCAAGAAACCTGTAGGTGCAACGCTCAGCACCTACAGCTGCAGCCCCTGTTTGAATAAATTGAGGCATTAAACGCATCATATTCACAGTAAGCAATAAATGCAGGTAATTATGGAAACAAGAGGCCAGGGGGGGAATGGATGAAGTGCCTACTCATATGCAGAGCAAGGCCCAAACAAAGCAGGCAACTCCTTTCCAGAGTCACCAGTGACTGGTTGCATGTGCCCTTTGGTTGAAGAGGGAGTTGCAATTTTTCAGGGTGGTCCAGCCTGGAAAGAGGCAGCAGTGGAAAAGCCAAATTTCAAAATCCCAGCTTTGCATTAGAAAAACTACGACAATTTTTGTTGTGAAAATGGGGGTTTTGTCCTATTCCCAGTTATGTCAACTGATCTTTTACCTTCTGCCTGCAGATGTTGCCTCTTTCACATTCTTGGATGATTGCAGTTATGGCACTGTAGAAAAGTAATTAGCTTTTCTACTTTTTGTAGAAACAGGGTTCCGCCATATTCTTCTTTCCAAGTAAATTCATGGGGATAAGTTTGCTTCCAAAGAGCAGTTCAGAGAGGTGTCTGTGCAGCCTGTCCCTCAACACTTCCTCTCCACAAGGCAGAATGAGAAGAGGTCGGTGTTGCTTCTTGAGGGATAGACACAGATATTTCAGGTGAAATGGCCAAAAAACCATGGACAACCTTGGAAAAAGAGATACACACATGCAGTGGGAAACCCACTGTGCCTGTTGGCAGCTCATGAGGCACCACAGGTTGGGGAGCAGCTTCTGTGTGAAGCACTCTGCCTGATTAATGCCTATGAACTCAGTGCTGATTCCACCTAAAGACTGTAAATGAACTTCAGGGAAAACAGTGTTTTTCTTTTTGATCAGCTGCATCTCTGGCAACATAATGAGCACAATTACCCTTGCTTGACTATACAACATTATTCTGGTTTGCCAGTTAATTGATGATGATGTTTTCAAGCTTATTAAAACCAGACAGTGTATTCACAAATGTTTAATCAGAATTTTCTGATAACATTTAGAATACCTTCAGTCTTTTCTATCATTTATCTTGTTTTCTTCATTTTTTTACAAACAGACATCAAAATCCAAGGAAGTCTATTTAGTTTCCTGAAGTTTTCCTGCTTTGAAACATGAACTAACATTTTATACTAGTGCTGTCAAATAACCATTGTTTGTTATCTGAGTCCCAAATCTGCAAACTTCTACATACCTGAGGATGCTTTTGGAAATTAATTCTTAGTCAAGCTATCAAGACAAGCTCAATTCCAATTACAGCAGTAGTTGTAGCAGCAGGAGGAGAAATATCACAGAGTTACTACAGCCTATTTTGGATTATTGGGGTTTTAAAGAAAAAAAAATTTCATCCTCAAAAAATTTTCAATCCAAGTAGAAGTTTAGAGGTACCAAAAGGATGAAAAAAAGAATTTACTGAGGCAATGTAGATCAAGATGAGAGGTAATAGTCTCATCAAACCTACTGCCAAATGCTTTATCTTGGATGTATAAAGGAGCTGCTGTTCTGCTGTTCCTTAGTGTTTGGAACAAGAGGACCTGAAAACACCTTGGCTACCAGGACTGCAGGAAATTCAATTTCCATTTGATCTGTGGGATGCTGGAATTGTCCATCCCCACTACCCATACAAGCACAGGAGGTGTAAATTTGCAGGAAAAACTCCTGCAACCCAGAATCAGCATTATATTTAGATCATAAAGTCAATAAGGCAAGAAAGAGCAGTTCTGTCTTTGTGCTGCCAACAGCTCTCAACAATTGACTGTGTGGTGGGACATGGGAACACTCCAGCTTTGCCTTCTCCTGATGCATAAGAGTGACCAGGAATTACCTTCACAGCTCAGTGTTTTTAGGATGAGTGTGTCTGTCTGTGCTCACTCCATGCTGAACCTTTCTACCCACTTGTCATCCTTCTGGGGAAGGAGTAGCAGAGTATTCCTGTTTTTAGGGGGGGGTCTCTTGTATGTACCACAGGGTTCAAGCTCTCACAAGATCCATAGTTTAGCTTTAAATGGATAGCTAACACCAGAAAACAATTATCTCAATGACTAAAACTTGTTCCAATTGCCAGTGGAGGAATCAGAATTCTGGACTGATTTTCAAGGAAACAAGTGCTTCTTGTTTTATTCAAAAATATTGCTGACTTTGCTTAGGCAAGTTTATAAAGACTGTGTGACACAAATACCAGGAGAAAAGTGATTCATCTTTGGTTTTTTAATCTGTTTTCCTCTGCTTTACCTTTATCACATGATTGATCTGTAAGAGATTTGAGTGGGTGCTTCTTCTTACTCTGAACTGTTGACTCTGGTACTCCATGAGTTTTGCCCATTCCTGAAAAGCTGAAAAGACCATTCATAGAATCCTGGAATCCTAGAATGGTTTGGGTTGAAAGGGACCTTAAAGACCATCCAGTTCCAAGCCCCCTGCCATGGGCAGGGACACCTTCCCCCAGACTATATTGCTCCAAATCCCATCCTCACGAGTTTGTCTTACTAAATGGGTTTGAATCCGCTGTGGTTTGAAATCCTCCCGATCCGGTTTGAATGTGGTTTGAATCCTCCTGATCTGGAGATATCTGTGGGATTCTGAGTGCTTCCAAATCCCACTGGGTTTGGAAGATGGAGGTGTTCATCTATCAGCAGCACAGAGCCTGAAAATACAAGCTTTAGAGCGATAATCACGGAACAGAACATGGCCTTGATCGCAAGTGTAAGGGGGAGCTAAACATAGTTCCCCCTAATCTCTTGGGATCTGGGAATTTATCTCTCTGCTTAATTGAATGAATGGGAAATTAGATAAAACTTTGCAGAGTAAATCTTTTAGCAAATGTGATACCCAAGTAAAAAATTTTCAGCAGACTCTACATTTTCACAGCTGCTCCTTTGTTTTGTGGAAGTGTATTCTGAATGTAAGTCCTGCTTACATTGCATGCCTATTAATTCTATTGTACATATTAAATGTCCTCTTTGTAGGGTGTAAAACCTGAAGGGAGACTAAAAACAAATAGCATGTGTTTAAAATGTTTTATGGAAGATGGCACCAATATTTTCTGAAAGCCTCCATGAGTCCAAGGCACTGCTTCCTGATAACAGCGTTTTTGTTCAAGGCCAAAACTGGAACCTAAAATTAAGTAGGAAATAATGGAAGAGAAGACAGAGAATATACTACTTAGCTTTTTAAGAGACAAAAACTCCCTAACATATATAAAGACACAAAAAAGTGTTGCTTGCTTCCCTACCAACCTACTTGCATCTGGGACAATTTAAGTCCCTTTTGCTCTCAATAACTAAGCAGAAAAAGATATTTTCCTTTTATTTCAGCAAATCCTGTAAGTCATTAGGAGTGACACGACTGTCATATGTTATCCCCCACAGCATGGTGATGTCACACATGCACATGTTGTAGGAGGCCCTTTTGTAACATAGGACAGAACAGTGCAGGTAATTATTCTCTTCTTCCAGATTTGCCTTTAACTTGTGGACATCAGAAGGCAGTTTTAGATTATATATAGGGAAGAAATTCTTGCCTGTGAGGGTGGTGAGGCCCTGGCACAGGTTGCCCAGAGAAGCTGTGGCTGCCCCATCCCTGGAAGTGTTCAAGTCCAGATTGGATGAGGCTTGGAGCAACCTGGGATAGTGGAAGGTGTCCCTGCCCATGGCAGGGGGTTGCAACTGGATCTCTAAGGTGCCTTCCAAACCAAACCATTCTAGGATTCTACGACTCTATGACTTTGTGAAATAGGTTTGCAGGAACCTCTTCATAGTAGCCATCCTGAGGTCTTCCTTATCAGGGGGCTGGATGTGCTCCCTTCCCATGAAGAATCCACAGCTGGGGAGGGTTGATGAGCTGCTCTGTGGTGGGATTGCTTTTGATCATCTACTCAGCTGATCCCTGATTGTTCTCACACCCTCTCTCATGACAGGACATTAACTTGCATTTCTAGTTTTGATACAGAGCAGGGACCATGGCATGTGAACTTCAAGTAACTCCATGAGTGGCACTGACCAGCCTCACCAGGAGACAAAAACACGGTGGCATGAAGAAAGGGTGATAATCCAGCTCTCCTACAGTTGATACCTAGATATTTGTGTGATATTTAAAACCTGTGGCAGAGACCTGGCCAAGAGAAAGCAGACATGGCCATGGTGTCCTGCATATTCTAGTCTTCCCTGCCTGTCCTAAGGGAACCAAAGCAGCTGCCAAAATTTAGGGCATCTGTCAGGTTATTTACTTCTGTGTTAGAAAACCTGACTAATACACAGAAGGTTGGGAAAAAATATCCTCTTTTGAGTTGAAGTGTGATTTCTTTGTCTGCAGCTGTGGCTCCAGGTCTTTGCTTACCAAAACAAATGGTAGAATCTGTCCGTTGGAGCTGCTACAGCAGGAAAACATGGAGCAACAGAGGCAGAACCAGTGAGGAAGAGGATGGACTTAGCAAAGGCACAGGGAACTGGGCTCAGGAGAAGAGGCACTTTGCCAGTCAGGGGAGATGCAGAACTTACCACCTGCTACCACAGAAGTAATTAAATTGCACTCCAGAAATGGATAGTCCATATCCAAGCGAGGCAAACCTGATCTCGCACAGATCTGTTCCAACCTGGAGAGTTATTACATCTCTCCATTTCTAATTACGCTGTTACCCAGTATGATGCCAACTCCAAAGGCAGAACCTGTGTCACGAAAGAACCTTTTCTTTGTGGAAACAATGATTAGTGGAGGCAATTATTTCTCGTGAGAAATTTTGGAAATAGTTGCCTTTTATGTCTGAAGCACCTATCATTGTTTGACAGAAGAAAAAAAACAAGGGAATGGGAGAACTTCAAAAAACAAACCCGATTTTTTTATTATTATTTATTATTCAATTTGAGATAAGCATTTTATAAAACTTTTATCAAAAAATGACATTTTTAAAAGCAGAGAAATACTTTTTTCCCATACATAGCTGTAAAGTTCCAAAGAAAACAGAAGCACCAACAAAAATTCCATATCTGACCAAAAAGTTTGTTGTTTGTTTTGGGTTTTTTTCCATAGAGACATTTTGATTAAGAAGTTGAAACTGGCATGGCCATCACACTAATGGCACTTCACTTATACACTGCCCACCTCCTCCAGAGAGCTGTCTCTCCAAGCCCTGGGACAATACATACCTGTTCAGGTAGAACAATGCTGCTGTGACAGTGACAGCTGGACCAGTGAAGGTTGCATGTCCACCAGAGCAGGTTGGTTATAGGGGGTGAGATACCACACACAGTTGGCCAGGACTATAAATCCTTCAAGAAGCATTTCCCAGTCAAGGTGGTCCCTTGAGTGAGACACAGTGTGAGTGCACCTTGTGTGGGCGTCTCTAAGTGTCAGCTTTATCTCCTCACAGATGCCACCAGCCTCTGGAAGAGAAAACATGAAGACACAGGTGAGTCAATATCAGTGTGTGCCTCACCTCATGGCATCCACCAGTGTTCGTCCCCATCCCAGTCAGACCCACCTGATCTGCTCATCTTAAACTGACCTGATCATGCCATGTTCTTTCTCACCTGTCTCGTGTACATATGATTTCAGTGGAGCAAAGCATTGCTGGACAGGCCAAGCTCTAATGGGTGTTTTGTTTTGAGACCCCGTGTGATGGGAAATATTTATGAACGAGCAGAAGTGTGTTCATGTTTGGAGCAGCAGTCACCTGTTCAGTCAGTGACTTGTCACACATGGAGTGTCTCTGATCACCCATCCAGCCTCATAAATAGATTCACAGAGGTGGTTTCTACTGATGAAGCTGCTGCAGTTTGATGGGTGTTTCCCCATGCAGTGACCTGTGTTTGAGGGGAGGAGAAGCATAAAGAGAAGGTGAATTTGGGGTGACTTTTATTCTGAGTGGACATCAGAGATGTTTTGCTCTGCATGTCAGGGCAAGGGCTCTGGGCTTTGGTCTTGATTTGAGTCAAATGTCAGCAGGAGAGATCCCAATTCCCCATTTTAAACCTTCATGTTTAAAATGGGCTTCTCCAAACATGCCACCACCAAAATGTCTGTTCATTTATTTGCTGAAAGGTGGTGTTTGACTCTGATTTGTGCTGGGACAAGGATGAGGAGATGCAGGGTCAGCCCCTCTGCCACATCCCTGCAGAAGGACCCGAGCAGGTGTCTCTGGACCATGGTCTCCAAAGGTGACACCTCTGCAGTGTGCACTGATTCCCCAGGAGAAAAGGCAGCTGCAGAAGGTTCAGTGGTGTCTTCCCCCTTCCCCTCTGAGCTCCAGCTCTCCATCACACTACTCTGCTTCTTGGATGGCTGGTGGGTGGAATGAACTCTCCCTAATCCTTTTTGGGTATTTCCTGCCCCGCTCTCCCCATGCCCAGCAGCACCGTGCCATGACCCCAGGTCCCACCACCAGCCTGATGACCAGCAGGAAGGTCCCATCCGTGGGGCATTTGTAGGGAAATGGTGCCTCCCCTTTGCCTCTGATGCTGATGGCAGCCCATCATCTTGTCCCATCAGCAATCAGAGGATGGTATTACACCGGGTACAGGCAGGGAGGGGACGTGTTGGTGGCTCGTTGGCGTCAGGCAGTGACGAGGTGTTTTTGCAAAGTGCTTAGTGCGGTGATTTCTCACTGCCTGCCTTGCCACCAAGGGCAGCTTTCTGCCTGGCATTGTTCTGCTCCCTAATCTCGGTCATGTGCTCTTTGGCATCCAGATTCACAGTCAGTGCTTTGATATTTATTCTGTGTCATTCGATCAGTGGGGTGGGGGCAGCTCTTTCCTCCCACCCCCCCCCTCCCCTTTTCTGCTCGGCGGCGTGGTGGCAAATAGGCTGGATACAAGGAGCCAATCACAAAATTGCTGCTGGGAGGAAAGGAGGAAGAAAAAAAAAAAACCGAACCCAGAGAGTAACCTATGCAGCTGTGTTTTCCTGAATGTGGATACCTCCCTCTCCCAACAAAGCCCTAGAAGGGTTTGCAGGTGCCCCACGGGTGCCACCCCACGCTCCGCTCCCCGAGCGATGCTCGCACGGTCCACCCCGTCCCTAGGACAAAAACTTTTGCTGCCGTATCACAGGACACGATAATCTCCCGCATCCCGCATCGGTAACCCAGAAGCCGCCTCCCCCTAATATTTTACATATTCCCTAAATTCCGTTTGCAAGGGGGCAGGAGAGGAGATAACGGCGGTGAGTTGAGCCGAGTGGGAACTGCTGACTGACAAAGTGTGTAGTGCAGTACGGGTGCTTTCTGGCTCTCTAATTATCCTTTTCCTTCTTGACTCCAGTATCACATGTAGCCATGTGTAGAATCATAAAATAATTATGCAGTGTACAAGCTTTCTGGGAGCATGTACCACTGTTTTCCTAATTCTTTATCGCTCCCATTGATCGTGGCGTGTGTGCATTGATCCAAGTCGGCCATCTGGTTGGGGAAGATAAGCGTGCGAGTGTCTTTGCATTGCACTGTCACTCAGGGAGGGGGGTACATTTTGGCTGTAGGGAATTACAGGGGCAGGATTAGCCCTCTTCCTAGGAGTAAACTGAATTTTAAATGCAGTGTTGCAGCTGCATGGACCATGTTGCTAACTTCTGGTTTCGCCCATAGACTGGGTAGATTTTACTATTATTATTATTATTATTATTATTATTATTATTATTATTATTATTATTATTTCCTTCTCTTTCCTGCTCAGACTCTCTCTATGGAGATAGAGATATGGCTTGCATTAAATGGAGGGGAGAGAAGGGGAAAGGAGGAATGCCCTTCCCTGCACACACCAGACTTGTGAGTGGCTGCTGCCTTACAGGATTTCGAAATGGCAAAACCAGCTTTTAAATGCAGGCGAGGACCTGCAGGACTGAATGCATTCTGCAAAAAGATTCATTGGTCCAAAAAAAAAAAAAAAAAAAAAAGAAAAAGAAGGAAAAAAAAAAAGAAAAGGATGAAGTTATCAGCCTATGACAGGAAATTAAGGAGTGGATATTAATCAGCTCTCTTAACTTCGGCTAATCAAGACAAATAACCCTAATCGGGCATTATCAGGATGTGTATGTTTAATAATCAGCAACAAAACAATGGAGTGGGGTTTTTATTATAGTTTATTTATTTTTTTTCCTTGCCTGCCAGCTTTCCCCTAACAATGGGCACATCCTGCAATGGTTTGAACTTAGCTGCAATATTTTATGGCGATGGCTGCTGTCTGTGTGTGTGTGTGTGTGTGCCTGCACTCACACCCCTGGTCGTCCTTTTGTCAAATGTGGTGGTGGCCATTGTTGTCTCATATTCTGCAAATGTATGGAAGGTGCCTCAAAAGCCTTTCCTCTAAAATTGAACAATTCTGTCAAAAAAGATTAGTTCTATTTTGTCTGCTGCTTGCTGACTATTCATGAATGTAAAGAGAGAGGGCTTGGGTGTCATACTAAGTTGCTAAGGTGGCTGGCTTTCGGCTATTGACTTGAGGATACCAAACCAGAGCCTACAAAAGAGCAGCCAGAAGGAGAGGAGAGAACTGGTCTGCCATGTGTTTCAGCTATACCTTCTTTAGCTGCCCATTTATTTCTTTTGTTGCCACAACTTTTATTGTCATACAGTTGAAAAAAATGTTAGACACAGGCTTCAGGCTGCACCAAGCAGAAAAAAGGATTAGCATATCACTAGGATCATCTTACACTGAACCAAATTCTTTTCAGGATGTATAATTAGTGAATACAGTCTCCCCCCCTCCTTTTTTTTTTTTTTTTGAGGGGATGAGGGAGCCTATGGATAGGGAAAATTAGCTCAGATCTCTGGGTAGGAAACAAGAAGAAAGGACGAAAAAGAAAAAGTTGCCTAGTTTCAGGGAGGATTTTATACAGGCTATTTCCTCCTACATCACACTTAAGAAGCCTTTTGCACACTCACGAAATCTGTGGGATTCTCTTTCTAAGAACAAGTAATTTTTTTGTCCAATAATGTGCACAATCACCTTCCCCAGAGGGGACCAGGAGGAGAGAAACTGTTTCCAGAGCTGGCCCCAAACCTGAGCAGCTGGAGTTGGGCAGCACTGCTGTGCCCCTCTCTCTGACAAGGACCCAGCAGAAGATAGGACTCTGGAGGGTGTATTACATTTTTTTCTCCTCCTGTGTGCTCCCAGCTCCCTTCTGCCATCTGGGAACCACACACTGCTCTGTGTACTGCAAAAAAAAAATGCTGTGTCTCCTGATGCTTGGATCTGTATGACTCCTAACACTGGGGCTGCTACTGAAGTATGGTATATTGTACAAGCATTTTTGAAACAGGATGGGGGAATTAATGGTCTATTTTTTAGGAGTATAGGCCATTTTCAGTGATGACAGAAACAGACACGAACCAAACAGAAGGACTGTGGGGTTTGCATGTTCCTTGTCTGTACAGGAAGCTCCCAAATGTGGCTGATCCTGGTGGAACACTCGCAGCATTTGCTGGGTCTCCGGGCGATTCATCTCACAGACACTTTGGCCCCCAAAATCTTTGATGCAAATTACATTTGCATCAAATTACATTTGCATCAGGGTGTTGCTTGCAAAACACCCTTCTGCATTGCTTTACCTGGGGTAGAAATGTGATTCTGTGTGAGGACCAGGGCACAGAGGAGGCACTTGCTGCACCCTCAGCAAAGCTCCCACGCACATCCCAGTCCGCGCCGCCCCCAAAACTCAGCTGCACCTTCACCCTGACAGATCCAGCCGCTTCCTGCTCCCATCAGAGCAAAATTCGAAAGGGGAATTACCCTGGGAAGGAAGCAGAGCTTCTCTTTCAGCTCAACGGCTGGTAATTTCGCTGCGTTTAATCACGCCGCACATTTGACATCATTGCCTTTTCAAACTGTTCAAACCAATTGTTCCACCAAAGGAGCAATTGGACGTGAATATTCAGAAGCTGCTCTGGGGTGCTCGGTGGTAATTGGTCACATCACTCACATGGTCTCTCTCCCATTCTGATGAGAAGAGGGTAGAAATTTGCTTCACGCCGATGCTTAAACACCCACACATAAAAATCTCATTTAGCACAACAGTTGTTTGTTGTTTTGTTGTTTTGGTTTTTTTTTCCTGGGGGTTACTACAGCGGTGTGAACGGTTAATACTGGAGGGCACAGAAGGGGAACAAATGAAAGGAGAAGTCAATTAAAATGGTGAATGCAGATGGCAAAAAATTGTTTCTCTCTTCACCTCGTTCCGCCCCCACTGTTGGCCTGGCTGATAAACACTACTTTTATTGGTGGGACATGATGTTGGTTGGGGGTGGGAACTGGATGATCTTTAAGGTCCCTTCTGACCCAAACCATTCCATGATTCTACGATGCAATACACTGTGGCCAGATGAAAGGAAGGAGGTTTAGGTTTAGGCCAAGATCCCAGTTGCAGCCATACCAATGTTTTCAGAGACCCGGAGCTCGTACTGGGAGGTGGTTGTGGCAAACCCCATGTGAAGTTCAAGAGAATGATCATGGTCTGTGATCATTCAGGCTCTGAGGAACTCATACACTGTGGGGCTAAGAAAAAAACATTTAACAGCCAAGAAATATTCGAGGAGAAATTGCCTGAAGCATTTAGGGAAATTTTGCTGGTTATTTTACGACTGAGGGGGGTCACATATATAGATGGGCACCTACTGTCCATGTGGATCTCCTCGACTTCAAAGAGAGAGTTTTTGGTAATGGATGCCTGTGGAGAGGAGCACCCTGTAAAGGAACTGTGTCAAGCCCTGTGCCTTGTGATATCCTTCACATTGACACTGAACAGCCTGTGAAATTGTGAACAGGGGCAATTTGAAAGCTATATTGTTTATTTAGAGTGCAAGGAGAAGGTGTGATGTTCCTCAGTCAGAAAAAAAAAATCACTCCTGATGGCCATTTTTTATCAGGAAAGAGGAGAGAGAGCCCAGAATGGCCAGAGGAATCCAAGGGTGTTACTTTTGGAGACTGATTAAGGTTCCTGTGTACTTACTTGCTGAGAAGCAGCGGCTCATCTCGCCCAACTCAGATGTCCCATTTCCTTCCCCTTCCAGTGAAACCTCACCGAGGCAGACGAAAGAGTAAATAAAAAGATCAGGCAAAATTAAGGACGGAACAGCAGATATTGGGACGTTTGTAATCTACCTCCTGTAATTTTGCAGTCACATTAAAGATGCACTTATCTTGCAAATGACCCAATTTACCAACACCTGGGCTTGGCTCCTTGGCAGCAGATAATAAAAGCACATGAGCACGGTCACCTTGGGGCGTTTGGTCAGGGTTGGAGCTGGATATCTACTGCTGGTGCTTCATGTGTGTCTCTCTGAAGCTTGCAGGATATATTTTCTGTAAATAAATGCTGTTTAATAAGTATTCCATGTGCATTGTGTCATTAGCCTGGTGCTATAGAGCCGTGCGGACCCAACCTTGATTTATAAAGCTGTTAAAATGTTTGACCTTGTTTAAATAAAAGCCTCAAGGTTAATTACAACAAGCATTCTAGAGACATTCTCTCTGTTCCTGTGGCCCTGATGATTTATAGGAGGAAAGGGTAATAAATTCTCCTCTTTTAAAAGAGACTGTGGTGCAAAAGTGTAAGAGTTTGCTTTTCTGCCATTTTCATGTTTTACCACACTTTGATATGTGATATATTGAGTGATGATGAGCTGCCTCTTCCTAGGGAGCACTAGAAATTTGATATTTTTACTTAAAGTATGATAAGAAGCATGTGAGAATGGAAAAAAAAAAAAAAAAGGTTGTTGGGAATAAAGAGTTTGAGCTTTACTCCTGGATAGGATGTATCCATAATGAGGTAAACAAAGGCATTGTGGGCTTTTTTTTTTTCTTATTGCACAGAAAACAAATTTCACAAAATAAAAACCAATTTAAGTTTCTTTTAGAAGAACTGGGAAATATTGAGGAAAGTTAATTGAAGCACATTCAAATTACAATAAACACATACAGGCACAATTATCTTCTTTTGACTAGTGTGTGGCTTAGAGATGTTTTTATCTTTTGTTTATTGCACTATTAAAAATATGGAGAGGCATCAAGAAAGGGTAGATAGCCGCCATATGGACTTACATATTTTCCCTATTTATATTTAAATAACTATCCATGAGAAATTATGCACAAATCATGCAATAATTCCCAACTGAAATGACTGTTTAGAAAATAAAAATTCTGAGGCACAATATTCTTTTCATATTAAATTGCCCATTTTCTGTACACCGTGGATGTTTGTACAATACCAAAAAAAAAAAAAAAAGGAAATGCTGCATTACAGCCCAATACAATTTGCTCACAATGCTAATGAAGACGGATAGAGGACATTGTAATATACTGGAGTAATTCATAAGCAGTGTGGGAAAACAAGACAAACAGGCTCAGAAAGCTGGAGCATAATTTTTTGTTCCCATTCTCGGAGTGAATGGTGGTTTATTTTAATAAAATCTGTCAGACCTGCCGCTCTGACAGATTTAATGATGCCCGATTGAGTTTCACTGCTCACGTTTGGGGTGAATATTTGCACCCGCAAAGTTTGAGTGGCTGGTTTCAGGCGACTAGAAAGAAGGTCCCAATGCCCTGCAGAGAACTTGGCAAGGCTGAAAACCCTGTGGTTGGGATGCCACCTGAAGAGGTGGGTTTCAAGCCTGTGTCTGTCTCACTTTGCAGCACAACCACCCCCTTGCCCATGGACAGAGGGTCCATCTGCCCACCAAAAAGCTCCTGGGCCATTCAGGGATATTAACTCTGGCTTCACTTGCAGGTAGAAATAGGATGTGTCTGATTGCACGTTTTGATTAACTGGGACTAAGCTGCGAACACCGAGATCATTTTCACTTCTGATAAAGCCCAGCAGAAGAAATACCTTCTATCAGCAAAACATCCAGCTTTAATCTGTACCTGCCCAAAAAGGAAACCTGTGACATCTTTTGAATTTCTAAAATGGGAGTGAAAACTTCCAGATCAGCTGATGTGTCCTTACACGCTCAGTACAAATCAAATTTTTCTTGTCTGTCTGTCTCTCTGATAATTCTAATACATTTAAGTTCCATAATTGATTCAACATCTTTTACCACAGTCCTTAGACTAATAGGTTTTAATTAGGCTTCTCTTTTTACCTCCTCTCTAAGCAAAGAGGTGAAAAGGCAGAGAGCCACACTGACCAAAATGAGCCCTTTCTCCTCCCAAGATACAAACCTGCAAGTGTGGGGATTGCACTGAGAGGCACCATTCCAGGAGGAGGCTGAAAACTGCTGTACACCCTGAAAATGGTAACTTATAAATGTCTTGCTAAGCCAGATGTGACAGCTGTGCCTCCTTATTTTGGCTGGTCAGTTATGGGGACTCCTCTCCCACCTCAGTGTTGCAGGTACTCTGGGACCTCCTCCCCATCAGGACATCCTGACCAGGATTTTGCAGTATCAAGCCTTGCAAACTGATTTACTAGGGGCATTTTATTTATATACATAAGTCTGTTTATATATATTTATGTTTCTATACGGGGGGAATGTCCTGCTGTGGCTTTAAGATGGTGATTTATTTATTTCTTCTGGAAGAAACTCTCCCAAGAAATGTTCAGGTCTGTCAGAAATCAGCAAAACGATTCAGAGCCTTTGATCTGAGTTTTATGGTTTGTTTCTTTTTAAAATTTCATTAGATCCCCTCTTTGATGCTGCCTTGTAGACCAAAAGGCTTGGTTGCTGCATAAACTCCACTTTGATACCAAGGAGTATTTCTGGCTGGCATTTTGGGAATTATAAAGACTCTATAGTGTGTTAAAACTGAAGAGCTTTCAGACCAGTAAGAAGTGGACTTCATGGAGTGCTGCTGTCACAGTCTTCTGGCAAAATGCATCACTGTGGTCCTAGTGCTGCTGAAAAAAGGTGTCTGCTCCGTGCTAAACTCTTAGTTTTCATCCTTTCCTTGTGTTTGCAACTCTCATTCATCTAATTCATGCCCTGCTTCTCCATCTGTTTGCATCAGCTCGAATATGAAGCCAGGGAATAGCTGGAATTGTTGTTAAATGCCTGTATGAGAGGCTGAAAGGTGGGATAGAGGCACCACACCAGGAGCTGGGACACGTATTTTTGTGTGCCACCAGGCCCAGCATCCATCTCTTCACACAGGTGTGAGTATATGGAACCAGGTCACCAAGAATTATACAGAAGGATCTTTGGAAAAATTAGTTTCTGATCTCACCCCTTGACACTGGCATCACCAGAGATGTTCCCAATTTCCATCTGCAAAAAAAGCCTCACAAACCTCCTTTCCTCCCACATTTAATTAGCAGTTGGCAACAGTGTCACTGTGATCATGATGGCCTAAAGATATAAATGAAACAACTGTGGCATGAAGGAATAACACTATTCAATGGAGTGACTGATATCAGTTTTCATTTTAAAAAATTTCCATGAAACACTGTAGCATTTATTTGTTTGAAAAATGGTACCTCAAAGGGCAAAAATGTTTGTCCACAAGCCTTCTTATTTTTAAATTTTTTTAATTAAAAATATTTTTAAATTATATTACTAATTTTTGTTTATTTTAATTTAATTATTTTTAATGTAATTGAATTTCACTTATGTTCCAACAAAACCCAGAATCTTGTCTGCTATAGAACTAATTGGGAAAAACATGTTTTGGTTGAAAACTTTGGACCAATCTATACCAAAGTTGGGGAAAGGAACAGCCAAACCATAGCCCAGAAGCCATCAAACTAAAACAACCTCATGTTTTTATCTGCCCTTAATGGCAATGAACATCAGGGGTGGGGAAGTGAAATGTGGACAGTCCAGAGCTGTGGCAGAGGAAGAGCCCTGCCATGCTGGTGTTTGACACTGCATTCCTGGCACAGCCAACTCTCCCCCACTCCATCTTTCTTTTCCTTCCTTCTCTCACGTTCCCTGATAACGCTGGTGGGGATTCCTCCGGGTACTGGTGGATGCCACATAGTTTGGATGCAGCCTGAGCCAGTCAAAGCATGGGATACTCGGACGTGCAGCCAAAGAACACCCCATTCCCTGCCCTGTTCCTCATTCCTCTCTTCCCATCCCTGTTCTTTGGTTTGTCCTGGGAAGAGCCCATGGAGAAAAAGACGTGTCACACCCCGCCAGGAGCCCAGATCAGCATTCATGGTTTGTCTGGCAATGGACCTTCAGCACCAGCACTGCCATGCTCATCCTGTTGCCTTGGATGATCTTTGGGCCAGGTGAGAAGGGAGATTATTTTAGAGTCTCTCTCCTTGCCTTTGCTTCTGGTTTCTCTACTCCTTCCTGGTAAGAGAGCAGGGGAGGACAATTTGTGGGGGAGATGGTGATGTGGCACCTTCTCCTGCCCTCCACCACGGGAAGGACACAACAAAAGGGTCTGTAACACGCTGCTGTTCAGTTCTTTGCTAGATGCACACTCTGGCTCAGCTTGGGAAGAGCACATGGAGGCAGACGGTGTTGGCATGCTGTTGGAATTGGCATGGCATTGGCATTGGCATGGCATTGGTGTTGGTATGGCATTGGCATTGGCATGGCATTGGCATTGGCATGGCACTGGTGTTGGCATGGCACTGGTGTTGGCTTCATGAGTTTTCAGAGCTGTATTTTCCAAACTACTCCAAGTAAGAGGTTGTCCACATCCTCTTTTGTATTGCATCCATCTGCCATCACTTTGCCTGTGCTTCTTTTCCCAGGGGAAGGGGATAAATCCAGATGTTATTCAGGCAGTGGGGTTCAAAGTGACTTCCTTCAGCACTGCCCAGCAGAGCTTCTCTCTGAGAAACACGTTGGGGAGAGGAGCTCCAGCATCCACACACCATCCTCATCCTCTCTTGGCAGGATGCAACCTTTATTGATTTTATTTAGCAATTTATTTTGTTTAGCAATTTATTATTTATCAATTATCACTTCTTTCTCTTCCCTAAGGTAAATTTTCTCTTTTCCATAGAACCTTAGGGTCACAGAATGGTTTGTGTTGGAAGGGACCTTAAAGATTCCCCTGCAATGGTGGGGGGGGGGGGTCGATGCAATTGTTAGGGAAGGACCTGGGCACAGTAGTCCCCAAACAGAATTAAATGCAGGAATCTGCCCTGCAGGACAGGCAGCATGATGTTGTCCTGTGTTTGGGCAGTGGCTTCTGAGACAGTCAATACAAATAAATAACATGAAGCCCTGGAATGACTCATTTGTGGGGAACACACCTGCAACACCCATCCCGCAGCTGTAGGGCTGGAAAGGCAAATAAAACAGCTGTAACTCAAGCCTGGAGGGTGCTGGGGACTCGGGGGAGGGAAGGCAGGCTTTCAAATCGCTGTAACCCAAGGAAGAAAATCATCAGCCTATATGCCTTTCACAGCATTTGATGACAAAACGGTTTGTGGCTTAGGCATTGTTTGAAGGCCATTCCTCAAATTCCATGTTTACTGTCAGCAGGGTGAGTTGTGGACTCTGTGACTTTAGCTGTTAATGGGCCTAAACACTTCTGCCAACAGATTAAGCTCTGCTGAAACGTTAAGAAAATTGGCCCAAACAGAGATAGGGAGGATTCTTGTTTAGCTGTTGTTTCATTTGCATGAGAATCATTGTCTGCAGACAATGGCACTTCCATATTGCCCAAAGAGCAGGCAATTGGGTGAAACTCATTCAATTTCTGTTAAATGACAGAAATTGTTTGTTTGTTTGTTTATAGAGAGAAAGAAAAATGCTCATTTTCAACTGCAAGGAGGAGCAGATCAGAAGTGAAATCCAACCCCCAAATACCTCCAGCTTGTGATGGACTGGGAGCTAACAAGTTGGGATGACCCTGAAAGAAAACAAGGATATTAAGTCATGGGGTGTGTTTAAAACAATTACTGTCTGTGGAAGAAGAACAAGCAAAATTAGTCTATTTGGGGAAGGTAAGGAATAAGTTCCTTCTTAAAAAAGGAAGATGTGGTTTTTGTTATGACTTGTGCTACTGAACTTCCCAGGTGTTGTTTCCATATAAATGCCATTACCTGAACTTCTCCCAGGTTCATTGTTCAGGAGAGGGTTAATTTGATGCTCAGATGACATATATTTTTTTAATTTACCCCTCTGTTGTTAAAACTAATAGCAGCACCTGGAGTCACAAGCCAAGATTGCAGCCCCCTCGCAGGACACTGACCAGGAACATGGGGAGGAGGTTCTCCAGTGAGCTCCTGGCCCACAGAGAAAGGGAGTCATGGGGATGGAGAGAGAAGACTTGAGGCCACCATCAGGACTGGGGCACAGGGAAGAGAGCCCTGGCACATCTGTGGCCCAGGTGAGTCTGTGTGCCCAAGGCCAACATCTACAGTGTGTTGGTGCAAGGAAGGATGAACCAGCTCAACATCTCAGAGGCCATTTTCTGTCCTCATTGCTGATTAGTGACACAGGATTTAATTCAACATTCAACATTTCCCTTCTTCATGAGGTCCTGCTGCTTCCTTTATATATATTTTTTCTTCTAGACCTAATACTTTTGGCCATTGCTGCTGTTATTGGCAGTTACCTGTGGCTGCTTTAAATGCCACCAGATGAGAGGGGATGTTTACATTTCCCCAATTACATTGTCTTTGAACGGTTCTAAACTTGACTTTGATTAAACACGCTAATAACAAGAGAGGCTCTTTTTTTTTCTTTTTTTTTTTATGAATGTCACTTGCTTGAGTTGAAAAGACATGCTCTTAATACTCGCTTTTCATCTAAATCAAGAAAGCAACACTAAGCAAAAAAGTATTTAACTGTAGCATATAGGATTGTAAAGATGGCAATCAGGGACACTGGTAATTGAAGCTTTTGGGGGAGAACCTTTCTTCTGAATCCTTCAGTCTGTTTAATAGGATAAAATTAGCTTGAGTGGCTTGGTGTTTGAAGAGGTTATGATATAATTGGAGCTGCCTCCTGGGTTTGCTGCTGGACAAGGCGATCAGGTGGAGACATGGGAGGGCATGGGAACCTCTGAAGTAGAAGACTCAGCTTCTGCCATACTAATTAGCCTAAATTAGCTATGCCAGTTTTCTGCTTGCTTTTGAATTTCCCTGATAATGCTTTTATCAGGAGTGTAAGAAAGGGAATATGGAAACATGCACAAAGTTCACTGCAGAATGGCAGGAGCGGTGGCAACTGCCGACGTAAGGCACAGGCTTATTGCTGCAAGCCTTGGAGAAACAGGGGGGGGGAGGAAAGATTGAATAGCATTAGGAAATAACAAATGGATATCAAGTACAACCCCTGGGGATTTAGAAAGTACTATGGCTTGCGCTCTTGAACACGAAAGTTTACAAAACATCTGTAAGAAATTGATTATCTTGAGGATTATACACACATTATTTTGAGGGCAACCTCCTCCCCTCCAAACCCCAGCTTTGCTCTTGAGTGTTTAACCCAAGGTGAAGGGGGTGGTTCTCCTCAAGGCAGAACCAGCTCAGGCATCTTCCTTTGTGCTCCACCATCCACAAGGCTCGGGAGAGGTTGTTTGTGTTTTCTTAGCTGCTGCCATTTTTTAATTTTCACTTCCGACCCCAATTAATCAACTTTAACCATGCAAAGAGATTTGTGGCACATTCAGCATAGCTTGCATAAATCTATTTTAATTGAAAATGTGCAAAGGGGAAAGAAAACAAGGAGGGGTTTTTTATGTTTTCTTTCTATGCTGGAAGGGATGGATTCTGTTGCCAGTGGATGAAGCAAGTCATGAGAGGGCTTCTTCCAAGGCACGTTAGGATGCACTTACACAGGTAAAACCAGATCTCTCCCTGGAGAAGAGCTGAGGCTATGGGAAGATACAGTTTTTTCCTGCCCAAGTAGTACCAGCCTTGGTCTGGAGACAGGATTTTGGCCAGAATTGTCCATGTCTATCATTGCACACACAGACATCAGACACTGCAGGAATCAGCCTCACATCAGCAATCTGCTCTCCTAGTCATCATCAGAGTCCACTGGCTCCAGGAGGCCTCCAGTCACTGGATGGGAGTGTGGAATGAGGTCCCGGAAGATTTGCTGGACAAGCTCAGAGGGTGTCGTGGCTCAGGAGCTCCCAGGCAGGAGCTTTCTTATGTTTCCCATGAGCCAGTCTTCTGCCCAGTGCCCTTGATTTCATCCCAACAGGCTGTCCCAGGAATGTTCTGCAAAGACCTGTGGGGAATTGGGAGAGGACCTCAACCTCCTTTAAAGAGCAGAGGTTGGAAGGTTCACCCAACCCTTGGCTTGGTCGTGGTTTTCCATCACATCTCCTGGGTCACATCGTGGGTTTTTAAACAAACTTGCATCAACTCCATACTTAGAGCCATGGGGAGAATAATGAAGCAGGGAGTTGATCTGAGGACCATGATGGACAGGGGTGACTTGTGCTCCAGAGGACAATTTCAAGTAAAACCAGACTTGCTTAGGTACATTCTGCATCTCAGCACAACAAAACAGACCTGAGGGCATTGCACTGTTACTATTCATCACTGCCTGCTTTCCATGGAAAATCAATAGGGATATCAGGGTTTAAAAACTCTGCTAAGCCATTTTATTGTATTTTATCTTATTCTTTCTGGAGAGGTAACTGGCTGAGCTCTCACTTCTAACAACTGCTTGAGAACAGGTTTGGAAGGATCCGGGAAAACGACTTTGCTTCACTGCCTCCTTCATTCCCATGTACAGGGGAATCGCTCTTTGGGTCCTCTCTTAGCTGGGAGTCCTCAGTGAAAAAATACAGTTCAGATTCTGCTTTTTAGAGCAATGAATCATTCAGGGAAAGAGAATGAGCCTTGGCTTCTCCTCTTCAGACTCCCACAACACTTGTCCTGTCTTTTTATCAGGTGCAAACACCTGAGCCCCGTAAGCCCTTCAGCTCTGGCACACACACTTCATACCTTCACTCGAGTGCCTGCACACAGACAAGTGTTCAACAGCTTCATCTCCCACCCCTCTGGGCCCCAAGGCACAACACTGGGTATTACCTGTTCAGCTACTCCACGTGCTTCATTGATGGCTGGAGCCTGCAAATTCTTCTTCACAGGAACAGCATCATTCTCGTGACCGAGTCCTGCCCACGCAGATCTTGCAGAGGTGCTTTTATATCAGTCCACCCAGTCTCTTTACATTCACAGGGTTTTCTTTTACGTGGCTTATTGGCTCCTTCAACTACAAAATAAAGACGGGGAAACTGTTTTTAAAATCTCCTCAGCCCAAAACCTGGAGTTTTAAGCTTGCTGCCCTAAACTAAGCAAGGGAAGTATTCTCTTCTTGAGAAGCATTACACTCAGATTAGAGTTTTAAGAGCTGAGGGGAGTAATTTTTAATTAGAGAAATTAGAATCAGGAACTCTTCTGTTATTTTTTTTCTGTCAGACTTTCCTCTCTGGAGCATTATCCTCATTTGATAGAAATGGTGGAAAAATGAAGCAAACTCTTGAATGACTGACAGCTGAAGAAGAGACTTCAAGCTGTTACCCTTGAAAACAGTGGTGAACTTCCCCTTGACATCACAGGGCACAGCATCCAGCACAGCCCAGCTCCAGACATTTTTATTCTGCAGCCAGCAGTGGTTCCTGTTCAGAAAAGACAGACTGTTCCCCAGAGGAGATGAGCAGCGTGGAAAAAACCTTGTGCAGATTAAAGGCTGGACCAAAGCCCCACCAGAGCCAGTGTGAAACCTCTTAGTGGTCCCAGCAAAGCGGGAATCAATCATCAGTGACCAGACTGACCACACGAAGGCACATCCAAGGGCAATGTGGTTGAGCACAACTCAGGTCTGACCCAGCCTTGCACCTCTTTGAGCAGAGAATTTTGCTCAGTTCATGACACAGAAGGATTTATCCTTTCAGGCCTTCTCTGCTCTTGCTCTTGTACCCAGGAGAGACAAAAGCTGCAGAGCATGAACCAGCTTTTTGGGAGAGCTCCTTTCTGTGTGGGCAGTGCCTCCAGCTCTTCTGACAACAGAGACACATTTCTTTTGTTCTTCTTGTTGTCCTTGCAATGAGTCCTGCAAGCCAGACCAGCTTCTGTTCAGACCACATGGCACACAGTAAAGTAAGGATCATTTCAGCTGTTTTTATTTACCCTTAACCTGAACCCAAATCATCCCACAGATTTGGTAAATGGGTCACCTGCCTGATGTCTGATCTGCAAGCAGTGTACATTTGCCTGGGATGTCCCAGGACTTGATGATCTCAGAGGTCTTTTCCAGCCTAATTGATTCTGTGATAACAATGTGAAGTCAGGACTTTTTGGAAAAGAAAGGAAGAAAAAAAAAAGGGAAAGAAAATATTGTAAAGAAAAAAAAAATCAAGGTGTTTCTGGCTAAAGACACAAGCACTCATTGGTAGGGAACATTTGAACCTGTCCTAAAGGCTGGACCACAGCTGCAGAAGGGGAGAAGAGATGGTGTTCTGTTCCACAGGCACAGCAGGAAATGATGGCCCAGGTCCCACCCCACTCTATTCTCCCAACAATCCACAAGGCAAAGCCACATGAAGCTGTTTTCCACCTTCCACAAGGTATTTTCTGGCTCATCCCTCCATCCCTCCTTGCACCCAGGACCTGTGAGAGACAGAGGAGATGCCTGACCCTGCTGCAGATTGCTTCCTGCTTCCTTCCAGGAATAGGGAGTTTCGAGCCCAGTGCGCTGAACCTGTTAGATGTGCAGGAAAAAAATCTCCCCTGCTTAAACCCCTCAAGTCTCTGAGAGGAAGTAAAGCACAGCAGTCCCAAAGTGTGTGTGTGGGATCCAAGAAGCTCCCAGCTCAGCACAGCATGAGGGAGGGTTGTCTCAGCCATGAGAGTCCCTCTCTGGCTCCATCAGGCAATATGGAAAACAAGTCATGTCTCTCAGAAGAGGAAAAATCTATTTCAGAGCTCTCTCTTTTTCTGTGTGGGTGCTTATCTCTGGTCACTGCTGTTCACCATGTAGAGAAGTCTCTGTGGCATGCATTTCTAAGAGGGCAAACTGTCTAAAATTAGCTGTTAGTTTAAAATAAGAGACTGTGCAGTTCTCCAGGGAGGGGCATTCATCCTCCAAAGGAAACTGTCAAGGATTGTTCAGGATTACTCTCCAGCTGTTCAGGACTGCTGCATCCTTTTAAATTATAATGTCAACATGTCGCAAATAATATGGAATGACAATGTCTAATTTCTGTCCTGTGAGGAATGAAAAGGAAGGGAAATTGCAAGCATACTAGATACATACCAGATTTAAGAGACCAGGTAACCTTTCTAGGTGGCTGTAGGAGAATAATTAGCCAGAACATTAATGCAAATGTAATTTTCTAGCTAGCCTCTGAAATCTAGAGGCGTTATATTATGAATTCCAGGCTAATGCTCTCCAGAAAAAATCGTGTTATCTCTGAGGCCAAGGCATGTAGCAACTTCTCCACTGATTAGATTCTTTATGTTGAGTAGCTGGGGGTTTATTTCCCAAAAATACTTGCTACCAGCATTGCTGGCTTTGAGGAAGGAATTTCAATGCCAAGCTGTATGAATTGCATATGTGGAAGTGTTCAAGGCCAGGCTGGATGGGGCTTTGAGCAACCTGGTCTAGTGGAAGATGTCCCAGCCCATGGCAGGGGGGTGGAATGAGATGGTCTTTAAGGTCCCTTCCAGCCCATACCATTCCACAATTCTATGAATATGGAAGAGGTCACAGTTATTACTGACCTTCACACCCATAAGCAGCTCACAATGAGTTTGCCCCCCAAAAAACCCATGACTGAAAAGCTACATGAGCACAGAAGCAATAACGAAGTCACTGCCATTCATGGGCATCTTGCATCATGTACATGCATATCCCATCCTAATTTTAAAGTAGATCACCAAAAGGAGGAAGGTTTTTAACAGACACAGATTTTACATGTTTTTTTAGGTAGTTGCAGCTCTGAGGACCGGGGTAGAAACCCACTTTGGGCTATAAGGTCAGTTCCTGGGACTCAGTTGAAGAGAGGTAACTCATGAAGTTGCGGTAACATGATTGCTTCGATCAGAGACCCACATCCAGAGCTTAAATATTCTCATAACCTCTCTGGATGGCTGCCCATAAAACGTAAACAATGCAATATGAACAAGAAGTGTCTCAGGGTACACATTTTAATGCTCAGATTCTGTGCAGCACTGTATATTTTTCACGTTAAGTTAAAGAAGCAAATGAAACAGAAAGAATCCAACATGTTTTACATTCCCTTGCAACAGGAAGCTGTTTTGATAAAACCTACAAATGATCCGTATAGATATTAACTTTTTCTTTTTTTCTTTTTTTTTTTTTTTTGGTAAACTTAATTTGAATTTAGAAAGTCTCTAAATGATAATTGAATCACAAGTCTGGATTAGGATTCTAGCAGCAACACTTGACTTGGTCAAAATCACTGTTATGAAGAGATGCAATTTTTACACAGTACTTCACATTGATTAAGTAATGTGCGAAAATGGAAAAAAAGCATTCGAATCTTAATCATAGTAATTTGCATGAAATAAAAGTCTCTGTCAAGGGAATGCACATTATAATAACTCCTGGGTGTTTTGGTTGCATCAGTGAGCAAAGAAGTTGTGTGCATTTTTTTTTTTGTCCTGATATGCAAGAATTTCCTATATTTTTAGTGCACCTTTGATTATGTGAGAATTTAGAAATATGGTTTTGCAGTCAGTGAGAGGCTGTGAGATAAACAGATATTTTAAGAGCAGCCAGGGTTCACAGATGGTTGACAGTGTGCATACCTGAATTAAGTACAGAACTATAAACCAGTATGTTGTAAACACGGGAACTCAGTCTGAAGTTAATTAAGGCTCATTTGGTTTTGACCTGCATCAAACAATAGCACTAAATCAGAAAAGCAGATGCATTTTGGAAGCTACTGAACTGAAGAACCTTATCTGGAGCCCAGTGGAGTCAGCAGAGACCTTCTCACTGACTTCAGTCAATCAAGCCTTGGAAATGTCTGTGTTTATTTACACAAACTGCTCTGAAGTAGAAAGGGGTTTCTGATGCAGCCCCTGCTCTGTTGCAGGCACATGTCAGTGCTGGTGTCACTGTTATCTGTCACTGAAGCAGACCCAGGAGCTCAGGCACATTTCTCTGGGCCAGAGTGACCATTGTGCAACCTGTTTTATTTTAGAGAGTTGCTGTTTCAAAAATCAATGGGCATCAGCTGCTAATTACAGAAAATCTATGTCTTGTCCCTTCAGCAGGTCTTGCATTTTTCTCACTTGCCAGGCACCTCTGTTGTGGGATGACAGCACAGATCTGTAGCCATAAGTCATGGCCACCTCCAGACCCCTTTTTTTACGCCTTTGAGACTCTGAGCAATCTGCTCTAGTGGAAGGTGTCCCTGCCCATGGCAGGGGGTTGGAACTAGATGGCCTTGAAGGTCCCTTCCAACCCAAAACATTCTGTGATTCTATGATCCCTTCTAGTACCCTGCAGGGTGGACTTTGCCACATGAAATTTCTGCTGAATGGTCTATGCCCAATAACATCTGGATTCCCCCCACTGACCTTAAGATTAATTTGATGCTGTATCTTCTGGCAATGTAAGAAAATTGAGGGAAGATTTTTTTCAGTTGTTTAAAACACTTTCAGTGTGGGAGCTCATTTGTCCCAGAAGTGTGATTTTGTGAGTCTGAGAGTTGTGATCCCCTTCTCCGTCTTCCAGTGATCCTAAAGAAGGACAGGGACTCGTAGGCATTTGTGAGCCATTCAATAACTGACTGTTTTACCTTCTTTAGAGCTTAGCACTTGCTCCAAATGCACCTGGGCAAGGAACTGAGTCTTCTAGCCACAAGATTTTGCCACTCTCTCTTTCATTTCTGCAAGCTGTGCTTATAATGGGGAACAGGTTCCAAGACCCCTTCGGAGGAGGGCCCTTTTTTTTGAGGCATGCTGTATAAAATCCGTTGACACCTGCAGAAGTCACAGTGATATCACTGCCTTGTATCGGGAGGGATATTCAGTTATCCCCAGCCACAATATCATTTGGATAATTGCTTCTTGCAGGGGATCGAGGCAGGTGTGGGAGGAAAAAAGTAATGAACAACTAAGCTTGGAAAGGAAACGTAGGTTGAAGTTTATCTCTTGTTGCTGAAGCTGCCAGTTAAGCCAGGAGCAGGAGGGGGGTTTGTTTGGGATTTATTCTGGGGGAGAAAGGCCCTGCTGTCTTCAGAGTGAGATGAGATCAAGTTCTGCTTGCAATGCCTCTTACATGTTGTAGTTGCAGGCCAGGAGATTTTTTTACATCAAAATAAAGGAATGGATGGACCTGCACTTATAAGAGAGTTGGCATTCCTACAACAAGCGTGTAGGTTGATAAGGATTTTCTTTATTCTTTTCAAAAATAACCTTTCCTGTGAAATGCAAGCTCGAGAACATTATCGGTTACATAGAGAAATCACATGAAAGGGCTGCATTACAATAATGAAGAAAAGAGATTCTGAGACGAGAGCAGCAGCAAAGCTACTCGGTGCCTCCTTGGCTTGAGCTGCTCCTTCTCCGCACAGCTGAGGTTTTCAAACCATGGGTTTTGGCAAAATCCTACTTGAGGGGGAGAGTTGGTGCACACAAACCACCCACCAGGTGCGATACCAGGATCCCGACTTGCTTTCCCTGGGAAGTATCCAATCTCTGGGGGCAGCTTCAATGTGTGGGAGATGTGTTATAAGAACGGGGGTATTTCAGTTTATGAGCTGAAGGGAATGATAATATGCCACCCTGTGTTCCTCCTAATTTAAGAGTGTGCCCCGTATCAGATGGTATTAACGGGGTGATAGCCATGAGCACATCCCCAGTCCTGCAAATGCAGCCTTGGTGTTTTAACGAAGGGAAGTGAAACCTTCTGCTCCCACAAAGCATCCTGTGGAAAAGGGAAGAAGAAATTCATAAGAAATAATCCTATTAATTAATGCCCAAATCCTGGTCCCTGTGCAGAGCCTGTGGAAATGCCGTGTGTGTGAGGGAACGGAGGCAGCCGAAGGGAAGGGAACAGAACCCTCCTCCTTGGCTGCACCAGCATTCCCACCTTCCAGGCTGCTGGCTCTGCTCTGCCTGGTGTATTCCCAGCAGCTCCCACCAAGTGCCACCCAGCTCAGAGCCTCGTGGCTGACCCCAGGTTGTCCTTGCAGGACCACGGTCAGGAGCACACAGGATATCGTGGTGAGAAAATTGTGCTTTCTCTTCCCAGGGCAGTGATATGTTCATTTTCAACCAAACTGATGGAGGGGCACAAGAGATACTCAGTTCTTCTAAATATTAATTTTCCAGTTGGGAATGTCCATGCTGAACTCATGGAGGACACAAAAGGTGTGTTAGGAAGGGACTGGAGACTTGGGGTAGCAATCTGTAGGAATCCCACTTCATTAGTTCCCAGCACACACCTCTCTGTGTGTCCTTACAGGGAGGGTCAGCTACACTCAATACTTTTCCACTCGTTTTTCATTAGGAACAGTGATGAATTAACAGGAGCACTGAGCGGACTGTCCAAGGAGTTTGTGGGGGGCTTTTAAGAGCAGCTTTGTCAGGAGTGGTTATCTAGCCCTAATCCTGCCTTAAGCCGGGGGATGGATGAGGAGGTCTCATGAAATCCTCCTGGCTCTGCATCCTGGTGTCCTCTGGCTTTGAGCACTGAAGTCCTTCCACTAAAAACTATAAAAAAGAGCCTGTCATTACTGTTTTGATGGCCCTTGAGATTGCTGTCATTTGTAGTTACATCTTTACGGATATATTTCAAGGGACAATCCAGATTCACCAAGTCAGGAACCCTTGACCACAAAATACCTGTATGCCTGAAATGGTCTTTGATTACCAGAGGACATTGCAAGTGCCTGGGGTAGGAACAATTCTAGCCTTGTAGCACCCAGATAGAATCCTGGGGGCAAGAGGCCCAGGAGAAATATGTTAAACTGGCTAAGATTTACTCTTCAACTGCTCTCCAAAGCCTGAGGACTAGGTGAGGATTTCTAAGTGGAAGAGTCCTCTGTTCTGTAAGTGATATCTTCTGGGGGGTCATCGAAACTCATCTCTAACTCCAGGTGCAAGTCTCATTACCAAAACCAATACTGGCTCTTGCCTTCACCCTCCAACGCCTCCAGTTTTAAAATCTGTGGCCCATTTTCAACCAGACTGATGGAGGGGCACAAGAGACACTCAATTCTTTTAAATATTGTGTAATTCGCCATTTGGGAATGTCCATGCTGAACTCGTGGACAACACAAAGGGAAGCTTCAGCACAAAAGGTGTGTTGGGAAGGGACTGGGGACTTCATTAGTTCCCAGATTGATAAAAGAGCTTCTTTGAATGGTTTTCCTTTAATTGCAGAGGATTTCCACAAGTCTTAATTTGCTGGCAGCTCAGAGCATGATCTTTAACCATTGTGAACGATTCCCATGCAAGGAAAAGCTTCAATTCCCAGCTCTGCAATGCTGCCTTGTTAGAGAGTGTGTAAGTGTAGCGATGAGCAACATTGGTAATAAATAAGTTGCCCAGAGAATTTAAAATCAGCTGTGAGAGCAGCTGCCCTTGCATGGACACACATATGGGGAGCAATATTTGGCCATGGTATAAAAAGCAGCAAACACAGATAGTGCCAGGTGATGTTTGGCTTCTCGGCACATATTTAAGGGAGATGCACTTCCCATTCAAAGGAGCCAGCTTCCTTTTTGAACTCCATTTTCTGTTCTTCTTTTTAATCCACAGATTCTTTCCTTTGATAAGCCAGGAATCCAAGGCAGATCCCTGGAGAATTGCTTGAATCTTGGATCCCCAAGCCAATTCAAGCTGTAGCCTGCCACAGGGGCAGTGTTATCCCTACAGAGCTTTCAGCAGCATTCCTTCTAACCTTGTTTGAGCAGCTCTGGTTTTAAGTGATGCAGTAACTGGTATTAAGATATTCTGAATCATCATTAGCTCTATTTACCGAGCCTTTAGATGTGTGAATCACTGCAAACATCTGGAAGGAACAGGTGGAATTCAACCACACTTACTGTACATTTCTATTTTAATGGTGTTTGGCTTCTCTTTTAATTGAACAACGATTCTTCCTGGAGACCCAAATGTTACTACAGGCATATATGAATTTAATTTAATTGGTAATGAGTTAAAAATGATTATTTCAGAGGAATTTTTGAAGTTAACTAATGAGGCATCATATCCCTTAAATATTCCTACCATTTCAGCCAGCTTCCCTGAGGAAGCACAGGCTATGCAGCAGCATCCTCCATCTGGCAGATTGTCCCAGAAACCTTTGACCTTGGTGGTGGGCAGGCTGGGGCCAGGGTGTGGTGGAATGTGGGGCAATGGTGGGGTGGGAGATGCAAAACTGTTTACAGGGTGAATGAGAGCTGAGCTGGGGTGCAAATCCAAGGACCTCATGTCGGTGCCTGACGTGCAAGGTCAGTCACACCTGGTTGGCAAACGAGGCTGTGGACATAAGGATCTCATCCAAGTGGATAAAACCAGCAGGACTCACCCTATCCTACTCCACAACAGAGTTTTTTGGTCTGAGGGAACCTCTTCTTCTTCAACTCTTTCACCTGGTTAAACTGACCCTTTGCAGGGACTGGAGCCTTATCTGAGGTGAAAGCCCTGATCCTGTGGTTGTTGGTTCCCAGTTCCTTCTTCACTTGACGTCATCTTTGTGAGGAAGAGCACCAATTCCCTGCTCCATGCTGGAGCAGACATGTCCAAGCTGTCATCTCCTTCCCTGCCATCCCATAGCTGGACCATCACACTTCTGGACCCTTCCACATTCAGGTAGGTCAGGACTGAGAAGGGAAAACATTATTGTCAGCTAAAATAGGAAGAGAGCAGCAGCCCTCATCCTTCTGGGGGTGAATTATTCAGGCTGTTCCTGCCCTTTTAGTCATCTTCTGCAAACCCACAGCAATGCTGCAGGAGCAGGAGTTGTCTTATTTACATCACTCACATTTGGTGGTTTTTTTTTTTTAGATGTGCCAGCCTTCAAAACACTGTCTCAGACACAAGAAGGATGGGGAAGGACTTTTTGCAAGGCCATGTAGGGATAGGACAAGGGAGAGTGGGTTTAAACTAAAACAGAGTAGATTTAAGTAAGACATTAGGAAAAAATTCCTTACTGTGAGGGTGGTGAGGCACTGGAGCACATTGACCAGAGAAACTGTGGCTGTCCCATCCCTGGAAGTGTTCAAGACTAGGCTTGATGGGGTTTGGAGCAACCTGGTCTAGTGGAAGGTGTCCCTGCCCACGGCAGGGGGTTGAAACTTGATGATCTTGAAGGTGCCTTCCAACCCAAACCATTTTGTGATTCTGTGATACTTTCATTTTTACCTCTTGAAATGGTTTAATTTCTTAATCACAACTATTTTTATTATTACATTATATCTAATTATATTATATATATTTTTTTATAATTATCAGTGACCACACTCATGTGATAACTATTCCCCAACACTACTTCCTTCCCATGTATGAGAATGTTGGGGTAAAGGAGAAGGAATGCAGACAGACATCCCATTGACATTTTAAACAACCCTCCTGTAAAATTGCTGTCAAATGTGCAGCACATATGATGAAGCAGCTGGGAGGATTCTGTCCATCGTGCTGATGGAATGCCACGCTCAATCTTTGGGAATCCCTTTGTCCTTTTTGCAAAGTGTCCCTGCTAATACCAGCCCATCCAAGGTGCTGCAGTGGCTGATTAATTCATCTTTGTAAGCTGCCTTCTGATCTTCAGGAGATACAAAATATTAATTGCTGATGTGACAACAAGAAGTCAGGATGCAAGGGGGGGGAATGCACAGATCTCTGCACCTGTTTGCTTTGTTGGATTTCCACTGTTCAACTAAAACCTCCCATATGTGCTGGAGAAAGTACCCGTTTTCTTGCTACAGATAACTCACTGCAGTCATTTTTGCCTTTTAGAGGAAACAATTATTTCTCATGCATATTTCTTATCCTTATGATTGATTTTTTTAATTAAATTGCAAGGTTTGGCATTACCTCAGCTCTGACTTTATTTATTTTACGATGGTAGATTATTAAAATGGACTATGTCCTTCCAAATTCACTTTTCTTTTTCCACCCCTGCACAGATATCTCAGTTCCCATTTCTTGCATCGAGGCAACACCAGCCCCAGTTTTCAATTCAAGTCTGCTCTTTGTTTCACCTCAAGGATTGGGCTGGAATTGAGCCTCACATGGTGGTATCCAAATAATTCATTGGTCTTCAGAGATGGGTGCTGCTCAGTTCCTCTTCGACCTCCACAGCCTCAAGCATCTCTCATGTCTAGTGAACACTGAATTATTTATACAAAATAAATGGTGCTCCTAGGCTGAGTTGGGGGAGCTCTACCTCCAGGGCAGTATTTTGGTAATCAGCATGCTCAGCTGCTTGGGGAGACTCAGATTTGTGTCCTTCTGATGGGTGTTTGAGCCTGGCCCCTCCTCAGCTGTAAGGTCTCAGTTTCTCTCCAGAGCAAACCAGAAAAATCACTACATCCATCAAAACATTTAAAAAAAAAAAAAAAATTAAAAAACGTGAAAGAAGGGACTGGAGCCCGCCCTCACAGTGCTGAATATTGCACAAGGATGGAGCAAAGTGTTTCTTTGGCTGCCAGGCTGATCCAAACAGGCTGTGTGTCCCTCCTTTCCCACGCCGCATTCCCAGTGGGGCCCCCCCCAGCATCCACACCTGCTCCCCCCCACACACACCCCCCGGTGCTTCCCGAGCAACCTGGTCTGGGCGGTATTTTTGTGTTTGCACCAAAAAAAAAAAAGGTGAGCAATTACTAAGCCCCACCCCCGCACACAGCTTCTCATGCCTCTAAAGTTTCCAAAGCTCCCAGTATCAGGTTCCCGAAATCACTGCCCAGGAGGGAGGTGTTGCACAGGCCGCGGGGGTTTTGCTCCCCTGAAGGCAGAGTTGGGTTGCTCTACTGTGCTTTTGGACTAACTATCACGTTATTCCTACTCCTTTTTTCACTTTCTATCCTAGTTTTTAAAAAATATTTCTATTTTAGAGAATATCTTTTTTTTTTTTTTTAAGGGCATTAACTACGGTGCTTTTTGCCTGCCTTTTAAGTTCAATGGCATCTCAGGACCTTTCTTTCTTTTTTCTTTTTTTCTTTGTTTTTTTTTTTTTCTTTCTTTCTTTTCTTTCTTTCTTTTTCTTTCTTTCTTTCTTTTTCTTCCTTCCTTCCTTTCTTCCTTCCTTTCTTCCATCCTTTCTTCCTTTCATTCCTTTTCTTTCTTTTTCTTTCTTTCTTCCTTCCTTCCTTTCTTCCTTCCTTCCTCTCTTTCCTTTCTTTCTTTCTTCCATTCTTTTTATTTTTTCTATATATTTTTTATTTCTTTATTTCTTTTTCTTGCTTCCTTCATTACTTTCTTTCTTCCCTTTCTTTTTTTCTTCCCTTCTTTTTCTTTCTTTCTTTCTTTCTTTTCTTTCTTTCTTTCTTTCTTTCTTTCTTTCTTTCTTTCTTTCTTTCTTTCTTTCTCTCTCTTTCTCTCTCTTTCTCTCTTTCTCTTTCTCTCTCTTTCTCTTTCTCTCTCTTTCTCTTTCTCTCTCTTTCTCTCTCTTTCTTTCTCTCTCTTTCTCTCTCTTTCTCTCTTTCTCTCTCTTTCTTTCTT
Source organism: Chiroxiphia lanceolata (assembly GCF_009829145.1). Lineage (NCBI taxonomy): Eukaryota > Metazoa > Chordata > Aves > Passeriformes > Pipridae > Chiroxiphia > Chiroxiphia lanceolata. The sequence continues at coordinate 61,277,822 of NC_045642.1, forward strand.
TCTCTCTCTTTCTTTCTTTCTTTCTCTGTCTTTCTCTCTCCCCCTTTCTCCCTTCCATCCTTTCCCCTTTTCTCCCTTTTCTCTCTTTTCCCTCCTTCCCTTCTTTCCTTTCTTTCTTTCTTTCTTTCTTTCTCTCTCTTCCTCTCTCTTTCTCTCTCTCTTTCTCTCTCTCTTTCTCTCTTTCTTTCTCTCTCTCTCTTTCTTTCTCTCTTTCTCTTTCTTTCTCTCTCCCCCTTTCTCCCTTCTGTCCTTTCCCCTTTTCTCCCTTTCTCCCTTTTCTCCCTTTTCTCCTTTTTCTCTCTTTTCCCTCCCTCCCTTCCTTTCTTCCTTCCTTCCTTCCTCCCTTTATTTTTACCCCTGTTTTCATGCATACAGGCCCTTTCCCACTAACAGCAGCTGGCATCTGTTTTTCCATCTCTCTGAACCCAGCAGTGCTGCTGCTCCAAGACTCAGCTGGTTGGACACGTATAGACAGCAAACATTTACATTCAGCATGTCTAACATCATCTGGGACTTAAACCCAGGACGCTGGTGATGCATAGAGATAGATATTTAGTCACATCAAAGCTATTTGCTAATTGCAGGCACTTCATTCTTGTTTAATGTTTCATGTGCAAGATTAGTTGGTTGATTTAATTGGTTGGGCAAAAACTTATGTTTTAAGGCAAAATGTTAGTTAAGACATAATGTATTCCCTTATGGAAAATTCCCATAAAGCTGAATACATCAGAAGTCAGTCTGAGCTCTGTAATTCTGTTTTTTGTTCTGTAGTCAGTCTGCCTACAGAATTGAAGAGGAAACTAACACTTTTTTTGTAGGAAATTTTAGCATTTAATAGCAATCCAGCATGGTAGGACTCTTATAGACAAAAAACCCCGTAGGGTGAGGTTATAACTGTCATCTACAATGTGTTTTAGTTGCATTTGTATTATACTAATGTGTTTGTAACATACAAATGAGTTTGTAACTGAAACTGGTACATAAAAGGATAAAAAAGGACGTCAGGGTGCAATGCATACAGTTCATATAAAGTCCATGTCCAGGACTGCGTGTCTCCATGAATATATAGAATTTATGTGCACGTGTATCTATTCATACATGTGTGACACACGTACAAATGTAGGCATTTACACTATGTGTGTGCATGTGTATTCCTATGTTTATGTTTACACACAACCCAAAACCCACTAGTGCAACACAGATTGCACAGGAGGCTCATTCAGACTCAGCATTTCACCAGAAAACCCCCCAAATCTTTGCCAAGCTTTCCAGCAGCGTTGCCCAACCTCCAGGGAAGGGCCGAATTTCAGAGCCTGGTCCCACATGAGAGAGAATAAATAATTTGACCCCAGCACAGAAGTCAAACCTGAGCATTGGAACCCACAGCTAAACTGCCCTGGAATGGTTGGGGATTTCCTTTATGTATTTTTTCCTGAAAAGCTTCCTGAAGTTTTGAACTCCGTTTGCTGCTATAGGAACCTTATTGAAGCCCAAACCCTCTGTATGTTTGCATGTCTATATATGAATATTAAAATGTTGAGTACATGGACCACCAGAAGTTTGTTTAGCTTGAAGTTAGAGATTTGTTTTGCTTAGAATTGAGTCTCTTGATATTTGGCTGATCTCTTTGTACTGGCTTTTATCTTAATTGCTTTTTAAACTATAATTATGGTGCCACATCCACATGGCTATAACACCACTGTAGTTTAAGTTGAGCTTGTTTCTCTTGCAACTTCTATTTTAAGTGTGGTTGGTTTTTTTTTAATTCAGACGTAAAATTTACATACTGCAGCCACGAAACTTAGCAAACAAAGTCTGAGTCAGGGAGAAAATCCTTTTTTTTTTTTTTTAACAATATTTGAGAAAATAAAACAGTTCGCTGGATATTAACACAGAGGAAAAAAAATAATTAAATCAGTTCTTTTCAATGTTGCAATTATAAAAGAGGAAGTATGCTCTATCTGAATCTCCAGCTGAAATAGGGACTCACACATTGGAGCATTTTAATGTGTATATACCAAAGCCATATTGACACTGCAGACTATCATTACTCCTTAAGGAAATGTCATGGGCTTTCCTTTCTTGTTTGAATGAGCTGTGAATTTATAATTCTTTCAGCCAGTTGGTTTTAATAAGGTATGGCTCAGTTATTCACATTTAAACTGTTCTCTAAGTACCTATTTAAAGACTAAACCACATCAATCCATTAGGCCAGTAACAGAGCCCAGCTCTTAAAAAGTCCACATAGGGCTCTGAGCACGGTGTCCTACCAACCCTAATCCCCCTCCCTGCAGTAACATTCCTGCCTTTCCTTCATCTGGGAGAAAGAAAAGCACCAGCCACTGTTTCGTAGCATCCCTTTCTCCACACAGACACAGGGAAATGACATCAGGACTGCACCCAGGGTGGGTGAAAGAGGGAGGCAGTGGGCATTTCACCTGCCCACTTCCACGGTTATTAATCCCACTAGTGCACAAACCACACAATTTCTGCAGAAGTCTGGGGGTAAATTTAGATTTATCCACCTATAGGGCTCAGGGATGGGTTCATACCACCTTACCATGTGAGAATAATGCCATACAATGCAAAACCAGACCCTTTACGCACAAGCACAATTAATATTGCATTTCCCTGGGTGCTCCTGTCCCAGTTTTATTGAAAAAGGGCTCATGTCATGTTAGGGGTCACATCAGTTATAGGCAAACAAAAGCTATTCCTAATTTTAGTCTTCTCACTGCCCTAATTTTAGGCCATTTTATGAGGTCCAAAGGTTCCAGATAAACTCCCTGGTAGAGATTTTTTTTCAATTTTTTTTTGCTTAAACCACGTGAAAAAAAGGAATAACAACCAATATCCCACGACGCAGAAGCGAAGGGGGAAAACTCTTGTTGCTCACAATCTGCTCAGAGCGGAGATGAGAACAAATTTACCACTGCCCTGTTTTCCCCGCACCAGAAAATCCCTCTGAGCAGCTGTTTACTCCCCCAGCCGTTGTTTTCCGTCCCTTTTCTGTGTCAACAACGTGACTTTCTCCGAAGGGAAAAGGTGCCTTTCCTGGAAACGCACGGAAAAACTCCCCTCCCGACCCCCCTATTGCTGGAGAGACACTTTCCCCAGCTCCTCCCGCTGCCGCCACAGCAGATGACCGGGACCTGAAACCTTCCCGACAATGTATTCCCGGAGACCGCTGCCGCTCCGTAACTCTCCCAGCCATTTCCAGCCCCGCGATATTCCCCCTCCTCTCCCCACCAAGCACCTCCTTTGTGCTCCATTCAAGGTTTTTCTGAAGTGAGACAATCTTTCCCATTTTTTTGTCTTCTGTCTGCATCAAAGTTAGGACTTTGTTAGGGATTCGTGCTATCGGCATCTGTTACCTCCTTTTCTCAGGGGCTAAGGA